>NC_089982.1:50497933-50816058 GCF_036417845.1 Apteryx mantelli
TTCATAGTCAAGTAATATTAATAGTTAGGCTCAAGTGAACTGCAAAACTACTTCTAAATGCTTCTGTCAGAGATGAATTCACATTGGGAAAAATACTTTGTTACTTGCAAGAAAAACAGATTTAACCAATGCTTGCCAGTTTTTCTAAATCCTCTGGTGTTTTATATTTTAACTGCAGTTTAAGAGACAGACTAAATTCAGTTAGATGCAGCCAATATTTTGACAACAGCCTTCCAACCAAAAATCCTTCCTTAGTTTGTAACAAATGTCACATGTTATTTTATTATTTTGGGGAAGGAGGAGGGATGAGAGCCTAGGAATCTATTTATGTTGTTTAAACAATATTTCTCCCAATCAGAACTGAATAATAAAGCAAATTTAGACTTTGTCAGTTCTTGAAAGAAACATGTATATCAGTCATGTGTTAGTATAGAATAATATTCAGTTTTGGTAATTTGAAATAAGTTGTGTCACTGAAGAATTTGCATAGCAGTAGCATCCCTAAGAAACACTCAATGTCTGTAATTTGGCACTAAGGAATTATTTCAAAGATATGAAATTGTTCTTCAGTACTATTTGCAGTGACTCTTCAATTGCACTAGAGATAAATCATTTGTACTAGATTTGGATAAGTAGTTTCCAAAGAGAAAAAAAACCACAAAATTAAATAACATGGAAATTAAATGAGGCTTCCTTGTGTTTGGTGTAGAGTTTTAACAAAGTGCGCTTAGAACTGCCAAAACCTCTCTACAGCTTTTCTGAGGGATCTCTGTAACATCTGAAATTCATAAATAGTAACTATGGGATTGTAATTACCACATTTCAGAATAGAGAGTGGAATTAATTTCACTGCCATCTCAGACAACAGACCTAGGCTCCCTCTTTGGTCAACACAGACATTTTCAGGGCGAGACATATTTATGCTACTGTTCTCTCAGCCTTAACTGTAGATATCCACATTTGGTCTGATGAATCCCACTTTTATTTTCTGATGTGGAGGGGAAAATGAATATCCCCACACAGGAGAGTATGACGAATGTCCTAAACCATCAGCTACTGAAAGTTCCTGCAGGTACACTGCATGCTTTTGTTTCACAAACTTTTTAACAAAGGTGTGTTTGTGTGCACATCTGTTCCTCACAAATGGAAGATGGAAGAAAATGCTTCTTTTAGATAGTTCTATGCCGTGTAACAGAATCACAGAAATGCAGTGTGGGGATTAGCTTGTAGTTAATATAAGAACACACAAAAAAATCCTCTGTTTATCCTTGGCAGTAAGAGCTTGGTCCTTTTCCATTAAAGTCAACTGGATTCTTCTGCTGGCTTGAGAAGGAGAAAAAGCTTCAGGGCTCAAGTAAGACAATAGGATGATTGTCACATATTTGCTTAAGATTAACTTGTTATCGTTCCTCACCTGGCTTCCCTAAACATCATCTATGCAACTCCCAAGTCATTTGGCATAGTGGTTGGCTCTGGAGCCTAAAAGTGAATCCATCAACTGTTCATGCTTTAAAACAGTAGGTAAAGGAGTCACTAGCTGAAAGCTGTTTCCTGACAGTTCTTGAAATGGGGCAGAAACAGGGGCATGTTGCGTCAGGCCACGAGTGGATACGTCCCCATCATGAATGAGGGGGAAGCGTTCCTCTTGGAGTAGCAAGGGCTCCCATTTCACATGGATTGGGGTGTCAGACAGAAAGATCTCTCAGGCAAGACTCAGAATGATTTCTTGGATGCTGAGCTCCGAGTTGTGACCTTGCTGGTTGAGGCAAGTGTCCCTGACTCCTGCCCTTCCTGAGCTCTGAGTTCAGCAGCAGGGGTGATCTGGAAGGCTCTGCCCATTGCCGCAGCCAGACCCTGCCCCTCAGCTGGTGAGCAGTATTCCCCTCCTGCCGTTCCTAAATCAGACTGCTCCGTAACGTCTGAGAGAAGTCAGGGTTAGTCCAGCCCCCTCTGATTTCCAGAGCGCAGGCTGAACAGAACCCGTACTTTCAAAAAGGGGCAGTGTGGTTCTGCTCGAAACAAAGTGACAGTATGTCAGTATGACCTAAATGAAGAAATGATGTAATATTAAATTGAATTCCTTAGCATCCCCCATCTTAGGCCTAGCAACCTCTCAAAACACTTTTGAGTAAAGCAGTGGGATTAGAGTATGGAAGTTGAATGGGAAGAACTGTAAAAATAAGTGAATGGTTATTATGAAACAAAGCATGATATACACTTAGTTTACACACTTGCTTACTCAAATTTTAACTCTGCTCACAGTGAGATAAATAGAACCAATCAGTCTGAAGAAAAAGACACGCTGTGTGTTACTCCTGGCTTCTTCCTCCTGTTAATACAACTCATATGATCATTAATTCAGGCTCAGGAAGAAATTTTCTTTTAGAGTATAAAAGCAGAAAGCTTGGAAATTTTCCAGAACATTAAGCAGATATTTGCATTCAGATGAGGAAGAACATATGTCTCCTGATCAGTGCAGATGTTCGTTACTTTGTGCTGTAGCGCTCTTTGGTACAGCTGAGTGTGAGGCTAGCTGGGAAAAGATACATGCCAGTGTTTTCAGGAAATGCACTGATTCAGTTCATGTCCTTATCAAAAGGATCTGATGGTATCCATATCTAATTTTTAACTGTTCAGTGTTTGCATAAATGAAAGAGGAAAAATAATAATGGTTGCTTCCATATGATTTATACTCCACCAGATATATCAAGCCTACTTTTTTAATGAAAATCGAAAGGGGTATTCGCATCTGGCGTTACAGGAAAGTATGTTTTTTGGATGACCTGATGCTAGAGAAGTTGTTCAGAAACCTAGACAAATACACTGTCTTTGTAGCACTGGCAAGGATAGCCTCTTCCTGGAATTTCACCTGTATTAAGGCCAGCTATGGCCTTTCTATGGCCTACAGCTTTCTGCAGCTGACTGTCTAAAAAGCCCATTTGGCTTGTACACATTCTTTCTTTTCTTTGTTTTTTCAGTATCCCAGAAATTTCTTCATCGTCTTCCTCCCATGGAAAGTGAAGATGCAAACCTGCCAAGGAATGTATGTAGTCAAAAACAATTGTGTTCATTTGCTGAGAACAAGCACCCTATTATCATCCTTTGAATACTGCCACTAAATGCTAAGTAGGTCTTTCACAATTATGGCCCCTTGTGGATTTGTCTTCATCAATAATACTCCTTTTCATTATTTTTTCCACAGACTGAAACTCTTCCTAGGGTATCAATAGAAAGCTGAAAAAATTTAACCAGCTTTTGCACTATTACATGAAACAGGGCAGGAATCACCCAGGATTTGAGGGTGTAAAATCAGGATTACTAAAGGTGAAATAGGGGCAAACCTGCAAATTGATTTGGCCTCTGAAAACTATATTGGGAAATGATAAAGCAACAAAATTGCTGGGACCTATTCTCCGTGAAAAGTGGGGGTAGTTTAGAGACATATAAATAAATATAGAGAAACAGAATATATTTCTACTCTTTATTATTTGATCTTGGCAGATAACCACTGAGGTGGGTTTGATGCAATACACCCTAATAACTCATTCTGGATACCACTGAGAATGTTTACCTCATGTTGATAACTCCTCACTTAGTGGAGAGGGTCAGTGGTAACTATTGCAGTTGCATGCATGAATCCCATTGCCACTTTGATTAGCTTCCAGAAATAATTAGAATGGTTGTGTCATATCTATATGGCTAGCTTGGCACCTGCCCCGCCTGGGTGCCTACACCCAGCCATTTCCTAAACCCAATGGGAACCAGGGAATCTCAGCCATTTTAGAGCTTGGCAAGCTGCCTTGTCAACAGCAGGACTTCTGGAAGGCAGGTGATTTAACTTATGAGCCTTCTGCCTGCCCATCTCTACAAATAATGGTGTTTTGCTTATCACCAGATTATTCTCACAAACTGCCATTGAAAGATGAGGATGTAGCTGGGTTGCAGAGAAGGTGGCTATCAACCTGCAAACTGAGAATTCTCTCATACATTAAAGTTCTCCAGTGCTTGTTTCTTGTCACTTTGAGGCATTATCAAACCAGAGGATTCAGTCCACTGTTTTTACTTTCCTTCCTTCAAAACCTCAAATATGTGGTAAGCTAAGGCTTTTTTTTTTTTTTTTTTTTGCAGGGAAATCTGGTCTAATATTATTGAAGCACTCTTAAATTGCTCAAAATTAAAATCTTTATTTTAGTGTTCAAAAGCAGTAGAATACATTTTAATTCAGGAAACATGAGCTGATCTCTGCTGTGCCTTAGATACTGCTTCCCCTGTAGTGACAAATAGTTAGCAAGTTTCTAGCACAGTAACCACCTGTAACATATTCTATGAGATACTCTAAAATGATTTTCTTGACTATTACTTTACCAGTGGTACATATATAATTTCTGGTCAGAAGAAAGTGATGCCAAGCAAAAATATTACTTTTGTAATTAACACTTTTTTAACATGTTAATTTTTTAATTAACTTTTTGTTTTATTTTACTGCTCTGTAGTGTAATTCTCAGTTTCATTTCTTCATGAGATGGCAGAATGATACAGCCATTTGAGAGCTTATTATAAACAGAAACACAACACTTCAAAATAGCCAACATATTTCTGCAGAACTTTGTATCACTGATATTAATCCAGGTCCATTTGCACTGGTAAGTAATTCTTTCTGCCTGCATAGTAAGTGTTTTTTGTTCATACCATATGAAAGAATTCAATTGGCTAGATTTCAGTGATTCGGAAACAACAGCAATGATCACTGTAAAACAAAGTTTCAGCAATTTACTATCAAAGGAAGTGAAGGTAGCTAGATTATTTTCATTTTCTATGTCTCATTTTTGCATAAATAGACTAATAGCATAAACTGATCTGAGATTTAGCGTCATTAATTTGAACTATCACAGAAGACAAGGACCTAGTTTTACTGGCCTATGGATTTTAATGTTACAGTGTCCTCTTAACAACATGAACACACTGAGTTGCAGACTTCCTGTTTTCTTGGCCAGAGTGAGTGACATCAGTATAATAAACAACGATTTGAAAATACTGTCTACAACTTTGTTTTGCTTCATTTTTATAAATTTGCCAACTCATTGCTGACTCTGGCAGAGAAAAAGTCTGTCTACAGCTACGATTACTCAACATCTTAGACAGATTCAGAAAATTATTGCTACATGGGGATATCAGTTTAGCAGCTGCAAGAGCTGAATGTTAAGAGTATGTTTAAATACTTTCCTGAACTGAGGTCTTAAGAAAGTAACACTTGCAGAGTGGCACCATGTAGGGTGCTGATCTTGCTCACCAGAGGAAATCTGTGAGGTTCAACATACTAATTTTGTCATAGGATTAGCCATGGAGCCATCTGGCACAGATCATATATTCACATAATCATAGAAAAAAGTGTGTTGAAAGGGATCCTCTGGAGGCCATCTAGTTTGGTCTCCTGCTCAAAGCAGGGCCAACTTCACAGTTGGATCAGGTTGTGCAGGGCTTTGTCCAGGCAGGCTCTAAAAATCTCCAAGGATGGAGACTATATAATCTCTTGGGAAACCTGTGTCAGTGCTCAACCACTACTCTAGATCAATTCCATCTTGAAATGTTATCTGTAGGATTAATATGGGTACTCTTTTAGTACTGGCTGCTTAACTATATGTAGAAATGTAAGACATAAGGTATTTATTTTTCCCCTTGAATTCAGTCATCTCTGATGCTGTTTTTTCAAAGCTTGCAAGATCTCTAATTTTTTTTCTCACTTTTTTTCAGGTGCCTGAAATATAAATGCAACATACTGCAAAATGTACAGGTCTCCTGGCTATGTTCCAAGATTCCATAAGATTTTTTTTTTTCCTGATGCTCACCAATTATTATTCATGTTGTAAAGATGGCATTAAAATGTCTGAAAGAGTGGTAGGGATGAAATCTCAATCCTGTAGTAATTAAAGCTACTTTATCATTTTTTCCCCAATTATAGTATAGCTAAAAAGTACATATATTTCTACTTGTATTTCCTACCATATTTATTGTGGCCATCACTTGATAATGAATTCTGCATCAGCCTTCAGGAAGAGAGGATACTCTGTCAAAACTGGAGATTTGTTGGCAGGCAAGTGGATTTTAAAAGACTAAACTTCTTTGACGCCTTATTTAAAATTCTCTCAAATGATTCCTCAGGATAAAATGTCACTGAGCTTTCATAAGTAAGTTTATCATGAATCATTATTTTGCTCTTCTTTAAAGCTAAATAAGGTAGCTCTTATTATGGGCAAGAACAGTCTAAACCACTGCTGCTTACAGTTCAAGGATATGAATTAATTGGATGTCTCACCGTATCAACTGCTATTGTGAAAAAAACTTGTCTTTGGAGCACACTAGTGTAACAGAAAGTAACTTATCTTCCCTGCATATAGCCTGTAACTGCTGTTGGTACAAACCTCTCCTCATGATGAAAACTGCTGTTCAGAAATAAATTGTTACAGAAACAGATATAGCTCACAACAATGTCTGGAGATTAAATTGTTTGCAGATGGTGTGTATATTTATGTGCATATAAATTTTGTTGCAGTAAACTTACTCCCATTCACCTCCTTTTAGATACAACGCCTTTGCAAAGGAGCACTTTGAGGGATTAAGCTTCAGCACTGACAGATTATGATTTCATATGCCAAAAAACATTCCAAACAAATGAGAGGACAGTGCAAAGGGTAAGGCTTTAGCATCACATATGAAACTTAAATGGCAGTAAATACTGACTTTTTTGACCCCTTATTGAGTTGCCAGTCTTTTGGGATGAGCCTGTAAGTTGCAAAAGGTGACATCTACAGAAGTTATGCTATATTTATAGCAACACATTAGTGTGAGGTCCTAAAAATAGTGTATCAACCCCCACACCTCTGTGCTTGCTCAATTATATTTTGTATTATTTCCACAGAATTTGGGAAGGGTGTGGATTATGACTGAAAACACGGTGTACAGTTTCACAGCCTATATATTCAAGCAAGTGTAATGCACGACAGCTGAAACGTGTCCTCAAGCCCCTTAACAACTGTAAAGATGGAGCATATTTGGGGAAGAGCGCACAAACGCAGAGAGACCGACTGAGGAAGGGGGTTAATTCCAGAAAACATGCCCCGTGAGAGCCAGCCCCGCAGGAGACAGCCCCAGGCCCTCCTCCTGGCGGAGCTCGCCCTACCTGCCACGCTCCTAACGCTCACAGCGCCCCAGTCCTCGCCGGTAACGACTGCGTGTCCGCCCGGGCAGAGGCAGCCTGGAGGGCGAAGATCAACGGGGACCACTCACACCCAGCGGCGCTTCCCCCCCCACCGCGCCTTTACTTGGCACGCGTGAAAGCGGGGCCGAGCGCGGCCGCAGCCTGCCGAGAGCCGCGGGGAGCAGGCCGGGCCCGCGGCGGGGGAGGCCGCGCCGTGCCGCCCCGCCCCGGCGGTGAGCGAGGCCCGGCCGCGCGCCCGGCCGCGGCCGTTGGGAACCCCCGCCCCGCCCCCCACAACTGCCGCCCGCCCCTGCCCACACGCGGCCGCCGCCGGGGCACCTGGCGGGGGCGGGGGGGGACGGGCCGAGCCGCCCCTTCGCTGCGCGCCGCCGCCGCGCGGCAGGCCGCAGGGAGCCCCGGCAGCGGCAGCCGCCTGCCGCCGGCAGCGGCCCCGGGAGCCGCCGCTCCGCCCGGGCACGGGGCGGGCGGGGAGCGGACGGACGCGTACCTCTTCTCCTTTAAGAGCGGCTCCGCCTCCCCGGCGGCTCCCGCCCCCTGCCACGCGCCGGGCCACTGGGAGCGGGCGAGGGAGGAAGGCGGGAGAATGCGAACCCCTCACAGCGCCTCCAGCCGCGCCTTATAAGGGCAGGGCCTCGCGCATGCGCGTAGCCTAGCAGCCAGGGGCGGGGGCTCCAAGTGGGTTTCGCTGCGGCGGCGGCGGCGCCGGGGCGAGAAGGGGCGCGGGGGCCCGGCGGCGGGGGCCGAGGCCGAGGCGCGCTCCCTGCCCCTCCGCGCGGCGCGGCGCGGCTGGGCAGCCGGCAGAGCGCGGGCAGAGGGGCGGCGGCGGCCGCGGGGAGCGGAGCGGGGCGGGGCGGGGGTCGCCCCGGGGCCGCGGGCCGGGCGGCGCGGCGCGGTGCATGTGCTGCGGGCGCGGGGGGATGATGCTGGCAGGGCCGCAGCTGGTGGCGGGGCCGGCGGCGCCGGGCGGGGAGCGGGCCCGGCTGCTCTCGCTCTACGTGCAGGACTACCTGGAGTGCGTGGAGTCGCTGCCGCTGGACATCCAGCGCAACGTGTCGCTGCTGCGGGAGATGGACACGCAGTGCCAAGGTGAGCGCCGCGGCGGACACCGGCCGGGCCGGGGGGGGGGGGGGCGAGGCCGCCGCACATGCGCCCGGCGCGGCGGCCCCGACCGGCTGTTGGCGCCGGCCCGCTCCGCCGCGGGGGGCGGGGCGGGGGCGGGGCCGGCGGCGGGACGCGCCGGGGGGGGAGGGGGGCGCAGCCCGCGGGAGCGGCCGCGACCCCGGGGGGCGCCGCCCGCCCCGGTGGCCGCCGGGGCCGCGGGCCGGGCCTCGCCGCCGGGGCCTCCCCTCGGCCGCCAGGTAAACCCGCCTCCGCACGCGGGGCGCTCTGCCCGCGGGCTGCGCCCGTTTCAGCGCTCCCCCCGCCACGGAGACGGGTCTCGGAGCGAAAGGTAACGTGTGAGACGGCTGCGCGGCGCGGCGGGGTCGCGGCGCCAGGCGGCAGTTAGCCCCGCAGCGGTGCCCCCGGAGAGGCCGGGGCGGAAAGCGGCTTCAGAAGCCCCTCTGCGCGCCCCGCACTGCCGGCCCGAGCGGCGACGCAGGGTTTCCGCCCGCGGCCGGGCCCCCCCGGCCCCCCGCTCGGGCTCCGGCCGCTCGGGCTCGGGGCAGCGAAGTGGCGGTGAGGACGCGCAGGGGGAGATCCGTAGTACGGCACCTTACCGTGGACTCTAGTCACAAACGTTGCTTCTTCCAAATTGCCGGTTAAATAGGAATTAAATCTATTCTGCCTCACACGCTGAGGCTATACAGCTGAGGCTATACAGTTTTTTTATTTCTAATTACTGCTGGTATCATAAGATAGGCTCTACTACTTAATAGCATTATTACTTGAAATACGCAGCAGAGACCATACGGCATCAACCCACTATACAAGTGGGTAGGAATTTGGTCCTGTGGTATACGAACTGGAGATCACGACATACTGTTATTTCTCTTTATAATAGAAGGCTGTCTTAAATTTGGGTAAGAGGAGACTCTTCAGGCCTTTCACAGGTTAAGCAGAGCACCTCAGAAGACAGCTATTGTAAATGGATTCTTTCAATTATCTTTCTAATTACCCAGGAAGATACATAAGAACAGGCTTTTGTAAGTTTTCTGTGCTTTTTAAAGTCTGAAGTACATAGGCTTGTTTGCAGTATTTTGAATTCTTTGTCATGGCTGGACTGCTTAGCAAGTTCTTTATGCAACCTGTGGTGATTTGGTTATGAGCCAACATTCTCAGTATTAAATAAATTGCATCTCTTATTTAGCCTATATCTTTTATAAGTATTTCTCCAGCCACTAATGTGAACCTGGGCCAAAGCAGAGGTTTGCAGAGTTTTACCTACAAACCTAGTTTAGTTTTACCTATGTCTGTTCCAAAAAAATAAAAAGGCATAAGAATGTGACAAAAATATTTTAGGTTCAAGTCTGAAGATCTTCTAAAGGTGCTGCTAGTATAATTTTGGCTAATTTAAAAGGTAGTGCTAGTTCATGTGGGAGGACCAAGTTATTCCTGGACTTGAAAAACTGAAATCCTGTTAGCTTTTAAAAGCTCCACCAAACTTAATCAGGTTATCTGTAATAAACACTTGCGCCTGTTTTTCTTTCAGGGGTTTCAGAGCTACTTAGTTGGGTGTATGGGTGCTTTGGCTAATCTTGGGGACCAGCAAGGAGTTAGTATGGCAAACTCGCATCTCTGTCAATCCAAAAGTTCTATCTTTTCTCCACTTGTGAGAAATTTGGCTGCCATTTGGAGAATGGGAAGGGAGGTTGTCTTGACTGTGATCTGTTTGAAGTGTTTGGCATATCTGCAGGTAAATTTCAAGGGATACATCCAGGGAATAACAAATTAAAAAAAAAAAAAAGCCTCAGTAGTGTAGAGTCAATTTTGTTCTCTGTAACAGTGTGGAAGAAAAACAGTTATTATTTGTGGGTTCTTTGGTGCAGGCATTCCCTATTTGGGAAATCTATGTAACTACACCTACACTCCCCCCTCCCCCCAAAAATCTGGGTGGGAGATAATGTGGCTGCACCATATTATACTCTGGTTATGTCTTTCTAGTTCAACAGTTTACAAAATACCTTACTCTGCACTTTTCAGGAGAGAATGAGATTTCCTTCCCTGTCAGGGCAACAGGCATGAGAGGCAGCTGAAGGTGCAGGGAAACAATGCTTGTGCTTGTAATGATAGCTGGAATACTAGTATTGAGAAGAAATAGGTTGAGTTATTGGACAGTCACAGCAGTGATTTTATCTTACCCAAGTGAAAGTCTGGAATGGAACAAAATGCTGTTGGCTTCTGTTGTCGTATAGCTTTCAGAATTTACAGTAAAAAGTGACTGTTCACGCTTAATGCTACTGTTGCAAGATGTCGGCAGGAAAAAAACCCACTGTGAGCAATGTTGAGGAGATAATACCTATGATTTCCATTTAGTGCAAGTTTGAATCATTTCACAATTGTACAAAGCAGACAACATTCTTTACAAATGAAAGCTAGTTTGTAAAAAGCTGCTCTGTAGGAAGAGAGATTTTATAGCATATCTTCTGGCTTCAGAAGCAAGTATATTAGTTTAGTAATGTTCATAAATTCCCTTGCACATACAAATAAAATCTCTAAGTTGTTTGTGAAGAAACAAATACTGCATCTAACAAAGTGCATCAGATTACACTGTCAGCTCTGAGTTAATTTTTTTTTTTTTCACTTTAGCAATTCCTTCATCTTTTATGTATAGATCTAGTGTAACTTCTGGGAAATAGTATTTTAAAATGCAGCAAAACAGAAATGTTGGGGTACAAACTAAGACTGGTTTATGGCTTTAATCTCATACTTGGGTTCATTAAACTTGCTTCTAAGAACTAAGAATTTATTAAAGATTCACTGCAACTCATCCAGCTATTTTGCATGATTTGCAAGGAAAAAAAAACCAAAAGTCAACCTGAACCACTCATTGATGGTTGCTTAAAAAAAAAGTAAAATCCTGTGATACACTAAACGTTAAATCACCTATTCTCAAAAGCTCAACCTCAGTTTAAAATGAAACTTGCTTTAATTAGTCTTGGTAATATGAAAGAAAATCATTTCGAGTGATTTAAGTTGATCTAAATCCTGATCATCCATTCACTCCTGTGTAGCTTTGTTAGACTTTATGTCCACTTGAAAATGTAATGCCAAATCTTTAGATGAATAGGAAGGAGAAGGTGGAGGACCTGGAGTGTTATCCATGATATTCAAGTGATGACCATGTGGTTCTAGGTTTTCTCCTATGATGCAATACACTTTATTGCTTTGGTTTGTGGGCCAGGACTTTAGAACTACTGCAGTAAAGAATCTGAACTAAAATTCCTACTTTGTTAAATGAAGGCAGGATGTGGAATATCCACACTGTGGTACTTCAGCAGCTATGGTCCCCTTTCCTGGGTTATCCTTTCTTTTCCAGTATCTCGAACAGAGACATCGGAAATGTCTCTCTTTTTTTAGAACTTCAGAGAATTTTCTTGCAACAGATTGTGATCTTAAACATTGATTTGGTGATCACATGCAACTTGCATTAAATACCAGGTCTAGCCCACTAGGGTATACTATAATTAAAATTTGTATTATTTCTCATCGGTTAGAAATATATTCCTGTATTTTCTTGAGCATGTTCTGTCTTGTGTAATTATTCCTATTATCTTCATTTTGTAGAAGCATTAAAAGAAATAGATGATGTCTATGAAAAATACAAGTCAGAAAATGATCCTGTTCAGAAGAAACGCTTGCAGCAGCATCTTCAGCGTGCATTAATCAACAGCCAAGAACTTGGAGATGAAAAAATTCAAATAGTTACTCAGATGCTAGAACTGGTAGAGAATAGAGCGCGGCAAATGGAAACGCACTCTCAGTGTTTTCAAGATCTGTCTGAGAATGAAAAGCCTCTAGAAAAGGCAAAGATGGAATCCTGCCAGCCAGAGAGATCTTCACGTCGACCCCGTCGCCAGCGAACCAGTGAAAGCCGCGATCTGTGCCATATAGCAAATGGTATTGATGACTGCGATGAACCACCTAAAGAAAAAAGATCCAAATCTTCCAAGAAGAAAAAACGCTCCAAAGCCAAACAAGAGCGGGAAGTTTCACCTATAGAATTTGCAATTGATCCCAATGAACCAACTTACTGCTTATGTAACCAAGTGTCTTACGGCGAAATGATAGGATGTGATAACGAACAGTGTCCTATTGAGTGGTTTCACTTCTCATGTGTTGGACTCACCTACAAACCAAAGGGGAAATGGTATTGCCCCAAGTGCAGAGGAGATAATGAGAAAACTATGGACAAATGTACTGACAAATCAAAAAAGGATAGAAGATCAAGGTAGTGAATGCAATTCATGTTTTAAAGAGTTGCTCCTTTTATATTAAAATGTTTAATTTCCAGAGAATGCTGTTTTAGGAAATGCATAAGACTATGCAATAATTTTTAATCTATAATATTAATGGAGTATTAAAAGCTGTCATACCTTCTGTGATCTTTAACTTTCTGCACTGAATAACCAAATAGTTGAGACAGGGTGGCTTCAGACCTTCGCAGAAGACATTACAAGCATATGGCTCTTGGTTTCAATTTAACCCCATTAGTATTTTAAAAAACCTCGTGAATCTTGAAATAGTGGTGATGGGAAAGATACTGAAGAACTTTTCTTGTTATGGGAAATTCACTGAGTTCCTCTGAAGCACCTCACATAACTGTTAGAATCTTAACAACTGAATTTGTTTGGTATCCCAGGTCTTAAGTTTTCGGCTTTTGCGTTGACATCACATATTTGGAATTAGTTTTTGAATTCAGCCGTAACTGTATGTAAAAGTCTTCCGAGCTAAAAGCAGACCTCTTCAGTGACTTTCATATGACCAGTATGTTATTTCAAGGAAGAAAATACCACTAACTTATGCTTTTTATGTCAATATTAAACTCTTGTCTTGGTGACTTTACATTTGGGAGTCAGTTTCTGGATATGATAGTAATTAAGGTGTGTAAGCAGTTTGGGATATTTTTACTGGGTTTTGTTGGGGTTCTGTTGAGCATCCTGATGGGGTCTTTATTGGTTGAGATACTTTTCTAATGCTGAAACTACTTCCTGGATCCTTTTCTGTCTTGCCACAGCCTATATGTCTTGAAGTGGTAGAAGGATCCCTTTAGAGGGAATACCATCATCTTGGGGGATCAGAAATTGCAAATATTATGCCAATTGTCATCATAATAGATCTGTAGAGAGCTGAAATACGATTGTGCTCTCTGGGATATAAAGTTTGCTTTTCCTTCAGTGGCATTTGGATAAGTGTGTGGCCATGCTTGGGTTTAGGCACAGCACCATAGTTCTTGGGCTTGGACAACTGGCTAAAAAGCCTGAAGGCAAGAGCCCTCACTACAGGCTTTGATAACTCATAATAATAATAAAAGCATGACTGACCTAGAGCAAGTGGACAAATCTGAGCAGGTATCTGACAGATTAAGTGGTGTCCTGAAGTATGCTAGTAGTGTTGAAACACTACTTGGCTGATAGTTAAGGGTGTACTACTTAACACCCATCCCCTAGAGGAGGCAGAAAAGTATACAGATAAAAACAGTTGTTTCTGCTCCTTTGTAATGAAAATAGTTAATAGAGGAGAAGTGAATGGTGTCCCAAGTGCATGGAAGCTTGCACAGAGGGTTCCTGCTCAACAGCCTTCCCCCTGTGAGTGCCTGTGCCCTGGTGTGCTCGGCAGCGCTAGCAGAGCAGCTCTGCAGGGCTGGGTGTGGGTGCACTCTCTAATTGGGCTGAAGTCCTGATGGGGCTCTGCTCTTTGCTCCTAAGGTCTCCCTTGAAAGCCCAGAGGAAAAAGTGACACCATCCCTGGCCAAGCCTAAACTAAAAGCAGTTATGCAGAGTTGAGAGCAGTCTGGAAGGCAGACTTTTAGCTAAAGCAAGCTGTGATGGATGAATACCAGCAAAACTCTTCCTGCATCCCCACTAGAGGGCTGTGCTAGTATAGCTGTGACTGCTGGAGCTGGAGGGCTAGACGCACTGCACTTAACAAAAAGGAAAGCCTCAGTGCTGTCAGGCCAGATGGTATAAATCAATGTGCTGGTCTCTAAATATTATAAGCTACATAAAATAGTGAGCCTATTTTGACAATTAAGATCTGATTCCTTTACAGGATTTAGCATTTGCAAGTGATACTGTAGTTAACATATGGCAGGAGAATGTGAAGCTGGGGTTCAAGTCTTTGCTCTAAAATTTTATTTTTATGAAGTGGAATAGCTATGCTGTGGAGATCCACATCACAGTAAGCAAATAGCTATTGCAGAAAACCACAGTGAGGGCTCTGACCATCAGCAGGGTAGGAGGGAATGTAAGCCTTTATTCCAAGACCGTGTGTTACTTTCTAGGCTGTTGGCTAATTTGAGTTTGCAAAGATAGGCTTCTTGAGGGGACTGGATCAGTGCTACTGACTTCATATGGAGAATGATGATGCTGGTTGCTGGAGACAAGTGTCTTAAGTCCTTCTGTGCACATTTTACTCCTTGTTCAACTTGTTAAGGTTTAATGATTCTTAAATTCCCTTCTTGGGAAGATATGCTGGAATACTTGGACTAGGGACTGTAAGTATCAATATCTACTTAAAATGGAAATACTTTCTAGTATTAGAAAGACCCACTTGAGCACTGAAGTTGCAGTAACAAAGTACAAGTGAAACTGCATCTATTAACATTACAAATTTATCTTTTGAAAGTATGCATGAATTCCTATTGGCTAAATCAAGAATACTTTTTTTCAAGGCAGATGAAGGGATCTGGGAATCACATAATTGTTTATCTGGAATAACTGCTGAAGTAGGAAAAGTGTATTTGGTATGTTGCAGTGTTACAGAAAGAAAATGTTAGATTCTGAAAGTGGTCCAGATAAATCTCTCATGCAGAGATCCTCTGTTTCAAGCATCCTTCTAGTGGTGAATATGAATTCTCAAGGTTGCCAGTGAAGATACTGCTGGGGAAACAGTACTTACCTAATACCTGAACTCACTCAAATACAGGAATAACTCAGTACTAGTTCATGAGCAGATTAGCAGTCTGCCTCAAATACACATGGGTGCATCTGAAATTGCCCCTTTTAAATACTCTAAGTTTTTGCTAAAACTTGCATGAGAAAAGATCTGATGCGCTCTGGCATTTAGCACTTCTGCCACCTATTTTTATCCAAACCCAGATTTTGCAGTTTTGCATCTATTTTCATACACGATGAATGGTAATTCATTGGAGACATGCATAAGATGCTAATATGAAATCAGCATGGTAAGTAGAGAACTCTTATGTTGCTTCTTAATGTTCCATTCCTTTTCTTAATGGAATAAGCCTCACCCATGAAGGGAAAATGAAATGTAAAGATTCTTAAATCAGCTCATCTTGAAGATATGTATTGACTACCACGAAGTAAGTCTAGCTTCTTGAAGGAAAAAAAAAAAAAGAGAGAAAAATAATTTGGGCAATAAATTGTGTTTGGAAGTTGACAAAAGTGTATATAACTAGACAAGAAACTACTTCCTCTTCATGAAAATTGATATTTCTTCCTAATTCAGGGTGGGCAGATCAAGCTTAAATTTTTCTTTTTCTTAAGCTTGGGAAAATGTGGTGCACTTAAAGTTCTGGCTTTTTGAAAAGATGCAAGTTTGTCAGCAGTGAAAAGTCTTCATAAACTATTCAAGAGAAAAGGCTTCAGATCAACAGTGTTTCTTGATTGTCATCTTCTGGACCATTTTTATTAATCTTGACAAAATAATCATGTAATCAAATTTTAAAGCAAAACAAAAATACCTTTTAGAAAGCTTACTATTTTGGAAGCAAAATGAGCAGTTCAACAACATTTGTTGCCTATATTATGAAGCCATCTTTATTTCCAACAATTAGTTCATTTTTCTGGGCTCAAATTTTGACAAGTCTTGAATAGTATGCAAGATTAACAGAAGATTTTTCTAGTTGGTCTGTCTATTCTATTGTGTAAGCTGTCTGGATTCAAGCATGGTTAATTAACAGACATGGTAGGCACCAATACCTTAAATGTAATCTCTGCATGCTGTTGTACACTGATACCTGTTGATTGCTGAAAAGAATGATGAATTTCCCTGAATTTATCTAAGGATTATTCATCTTGGATGTTCCTTTAAGACTAAAGTGGGCCTTTGTAAAGAAGGTGGCATTTTGTAAATCTGAAGACCTTTTTTCAATTTAAAAGCAACTAACTATGACTTGAAGGCAACTGCTACAGTTTGCCTCAATTCAGACTTTAAAGTTGGCAAAGTTTGGCACTTTGGTAACTTACACCACTTCTGAACTGCAACAGATCTGGTTTTGAAAGCCTTAATTTGTATTTTGTTCTTTAGACATAGCTGGGTTGAATCGTACCCTGCTCAGTCTTCCCTGAAACACACCCAGTCTATTGGGACAACATTGCAGTGACTGCCAGATAAGCAAGTTAAGCACTCTCTTCTGCACGCATGTTTCTTCTATTAAGAGGTCTTCATCTCCAGCAGATCTGCAAGCCTTTGACAGTGGCACCTCAGGTTAAAGAAAATAGCGCAGGTCTCTCATAAAAGCCGTACTTACTTTCAATGCTACAATCTAGACCTGATTTTTTTTTTTTCATCCTATGTCTGTAGCCTTACCTATCTGAATCCAGCAGAGCAATTGATAAAAATTCATTGCAAATGGTGAAGACGCTTATTTCAGGCAACGTCTGAAATTCCTCTATTGTGTATACCAAAGTAAATGTTGGTTTGGTAGCTATTGCTTGCTAAAGCCTGCTTTTAAACTCGTGACAGATGTGCAAGTCAGCTGTCTAGTCAGTGGGGTGTGGCAAAAATGTATTATGGGCCAAAAAAAAAAAAAAAGCAACTTGCCTATTGTATAGCTTAGTAGTAGAACATCTTCCTCCGTCAGGACTAGCAACCCTGACAGCTGCTGCTCTTGACTAGTCTCTGCTGAGGAAAACGAGGCAGCCAACTATGTACTGACCTATGCAATGCAACTGACCAAAGGAATTAACTGGATTGCGGGTTTGAAGGTCTGCACTAGACTACTGAGATGAGATTAGGAAAGCAGTGGTTTTTTTATAGGAGCCTAACTCACGAAAGCTTGAAAAACCTTGAACCTTGAATGGAGATGCATACCTCCGTGCAATTTCTAGCAAAGTGTCTGCTTCTGAAGATGTGCAGGACTTATTCACCTTGTCTCTCAAAATTTCTTCTGGGTTAGTTTAAGCAGTTTCCTTGAGCATTACAAGCTTTCTGAATCCTGTTCACAGTGTATCGCTTTTCTTGGGCATAAGTGAATAGCTGTCCTTAAGAGATTTGAGATGCTCCTTATGTCTTGAATCATTGGACATTCTAGTTTTCTTTAGGTTCTTCCTCGCTGCTGGTGGATTCTTCTCTAAATAAGTCTCTTTCAGGGGAATTCACAGTTGCTTTTGCATCTGATCCTCTCAAGATGAGAGAAGGGCTGTCACTCAAAGCCACTGTCCAGTGCTACTGCTGGGGAGGAGATTTTGCTGTCAGTTATAAAAACATGTTACTGTGCAACTGTTCAAATTACACAGACTTATCTCACCTGGAAGAAATATGTTAATTTTTTTATTATATAATGTCTCTTTTATAACAAATGCCATGTTCAAAATAGTTTCAAATCATCTCTTTTGTACCAATATTCTGATTAGCCTGCAGTCTTGAAACTGTTAGAGGATTAGAGAATTCCCTAATTCCCTAGAGCTGGCCAGTAAGCCATTCTCTTTTGTGAAAATGTTTAAAAATTTTTAATGAAATGAAGTTGTCATAGTTTGTTTTTGAATCAAAGTTTCTTTTTAAGATCAAGTTCATATTACACCTGAATCCTTTTTAATTTTTGGTTGGGGTCAGGTACAGGGTTCTAACAATTTGTTTTGACAAATTCTTTTTTTCCCCCCCCCCAACTATCTCTGCATTCTGTTGGTTTACTAGTTAGGGCAAGTTCAGTTTTAAGTAAGTCAGCAACACTTTTAAGTTTGAATGACAAATGTTAGACTAGACTTCATCTCTGTTCTGCTGCAAACAGGAAGGAATGAAGCAGCACTGTGTTCTAGCAGAACGGTACCAGCTGCAGCAGTACTGCCAATTTCATATTTCTCACAGAGATGCACTTCACGCATTGCACACTGCTTTTTTTCTGAAATATACATCAAGGAAGTTATAAGTAGCATACACAGCTAGATTCAAACTGTAATTAGTTCTCCTTTCCACAGGCCTGTTTTACAGATTAGGGATTAGTACTTAGTGGGTGCATAGGCAATAAAATCCTCTCCAAAGTTTTGCTGTGGCATACTTAGAGTACTTTCACTGAAAATGGTAAAACTGGTAAATGAATTTGACTACAGTGGTTTGCTCTGTAAGACTAGTAGAAAGTTACAGCTTATAGTTGATTAAAAAAAAAAAAAAAAAAGCAAGTGGGTAATTCTGTGGTTGAACTTAGCCTGATTTAAAAGTCTAAAGGGAAACTCCTGTCTCCTAGTGAGAAGCAGAATAAACTGAAAAGAATTCTAGAATCTTTTAGAATAACTTTCAGTGGAGAAATTAGGATGAAATCTGGTCCCAATTTAAATAAAATTCTGTTGAGCCAGGATTCTACCCAGCATACAGATTTCCAGCCTCCTTTGACTAAAGCCTAAAAAAAGATTAAAGCTCCATGGCAACTGCTATCTCAACTCCTGACAACCGTAGTATAAATTACGTCTTGGAAGAACCTAATAGAAAGTTTTATTTAGGTCACCAAGTCAGGCTAGGAAGTGGTAGGCTTACAGTTACCACCCCAACCTTCATTCTGCTCCATGTTCTCAATGAAGCAGAGATTTTGTGGGAGGCAAACTGGATGATGCTATGTAATTATACACCATATGAATAAAAAGTGACTGGCTAGCTACAAATCTGACATTTTAAGGGCTTAAATTTGCATTTTTTTTTTAATTGTTGCATACTTTTTTGGGGAAAAGTAGCATTTATTTGCAACTGTAACCTTCCCAAAAAACACAATGAGGTTCAGCGTGAAGACTGCAGACCAGACTGGTACTATGTGAGGTTAACACAGTAGCTACATTTGCTGGCAGTGGAGGAACAGTGTTAGTTTATTTTTTTTAATGGAGGGGAGGAGCTGGACAGAGGTTGTGCATTGCATTCATTAGCCCACAAGTGCTCCACCATTCCATGCTTGTACAATGTGCCACCAGAAGCTATGGGCTAGTTTCAGGCACATACAGAGATATGGTTTTCGTGTTGCTTGAGGTATTTATAACTACTTAATAGGCTATTAGTCTGAGTGGTGGAAATGAATATAAAAGGACATTAAAAGCCTAGAGTAAAGGGAATCTGTGATAACCAAAAAAAAAAAAAAAAGCAAAAAAAAGAAAAGCTTTGCTATTCACATGGAGATTATCTTGTACTGTTATTTCTTTAGTTCTATTTTCTTGCTCTTTTTCTATTTATTTTTGACCCTGTCCTTTCTGTCTGATACAAGAAACTGAGTACGTGCTTTTCTGACCTTGAAGAATGCCTTTACTTGTTGTCTGTGGAACCCTTTACTGGAGCCATTAAAATAGCCTTTTGTTTTTCTGATGGAGTGTGCCTTCTCCCTTGGATAAGGGTGGTGTGCTAGCTTTACCCTGTGTTGCAAATTCCAGCTCAAATGATTTAAGCATATTTTAAATCTGAATCTTCTTTTTCACAGAAACTTAACCTCTTCTTTCCCACATGTACATCTAATTCTTTTTAAAGAGGGAGGTAAGGTACATATTAATTTCATAGAACTTAGAAATGTTGAATAGTGATAATGGAGACCATACAGAAACAACCCACTGAAGGCTTTTAAAATAGAAGTACGTACTTTTGTTCACTATGATTTTCAATGCTGTAATCTAATGATATTGTACACTGGACTGGCAAATCCAGCTGTGTTATGATTAAACTTTATTTAGTAGTAGAAGGTAAGAATAATTTTGAGGCCTTCCCTTCTTACACCATATTCATAATAAACTGTGAAGGTACTTCTGGATGATAGCTTGTAAAAAACATTGTAATAAAATCGTAGCCAAGAACATCACGATTATCAAATCAGAGCTATTCTAAACTCTGGAGTTCAGAAGAAATATCTGTCTATTCCCAAAACACTGCCTGATCAGGTAAGTTAATGGAGTATTTGTTAATTCTTACATTTTCACATCAATAGGACCTGTTTGTGCAGTTTGTCATGGCTAGTGTACTTAAATGCATTAGCTGATGAAGCTTTACCAAGCCAAAAGTCTTGTCTTCCTGTAAACATGTTATGCACTTCTGAAACCTGTTTGAGGATAATGTGATGCTTCCCTGAAAAGTGACATTTAAGTATTTTTCTTTGGAGAAATCCAGAATGTTTTGTCACACACTTGTGGCTGTTGCCATGGAGACAGAATTGGTTTGAGGGAAGCAGGTCAGACATAAGTCTCTTAGTAAATACTATATATGTATTATATATATTTTTTTGCTAACAACTCTCACTTGTATTTAATGACTTGTCATCTGTACTTGCTGGCATGAGGTACAATGGCAGAGAAGAAAGCACTGCCAGATTTCAAAGGCTTGGCTTTGTGGAGAGCACTTGAGTAGCTCAACTGAAGCTTCAGGAACTGCCAAGTGTAAAAGGCTACTGAAACTTAGGAGACTAAATGAACCAAAAAGAAATTTAAAACTTTTCTTAATTCAAATCCTGCAAGTCCCTCACAGAAGGAACTTCCCTGATTATAAACAAAAAAATTTCTATTCAGCCTCTGAATGAAGGATTAAAAAAAAAAAAAAAGATTTTCAGAATACAGCCTCTAGGTAGAAACTTAGCAAAACAAACTCAATAGGAAAAAAGTTGTTATTAAATTTAGATCATGATCTATTGCTTTGGCAAGCATACAAACATTTGATAAGTTTCTTTTTCAAACCTTATGGCCAAGGTAAAACCACTCGTACAGATATGCAAAATGTGCCCAGACTCTAGTTCCACCTTTTCTTCTCACTAAATTAAGCACAGCTTCTAAGTGGAATTATCTGATAAGGATAAAAATGACAGATATTCTTTAATTCAGTTCTTTATATCTCAAGCTAAGTTCTCCCTCTGGTCAGACAGTACTTTCAAATATCTCTTATTTTCTAACTGATGTAAATACAGCTTGTGCCTTTCCTTACTACCCATTTCTTCAAAGGTGTTAGGCAGACATTATGCTCTTTCAGCAGATGCTTCATCTCCATTCTCTCTTCATTCAACAGCCTGAATAACTGATAAGATTGTGGAGCATTTTTAAATTGTGGCCCAGTAAAATATGGAATCTGTACAGGCAGATTCTGTCTCTGTTCAAAAGCTAACTTTGTATTAAAAGGAGAAAAAAAAAAGCTATGAAGAAGTAATGATGTTGAAACTCCTCATTTTTGCCTTGTACAGGAAAAACAAGCAGTTACACCAGGTACAAGCTCCTGAACTAAAGTCAGCCATGCAAATACTGATTAATGAGATGGCACTAATCTCATTCCTGTAAGATACCGTTCGTGTTCTTAGTGCAAGGTTTTACTGAAGGCTGAAGTGTATCAAAGCACCTAACATGTCTGAGGTAAAAGCATCTAATTCAAGGCTCTGAAACATCACTAACCTGCTGGGTCAGGGTTTTAACACTCAGTGGGAACCAACTGAAGCAATTACTGGTAGTTCTTTTTCTGCCATTCTGCTTTTGAACAACACTGGAAAACATAATATTTAATGGGATATTATGAGTTTTATTTGAACATGGTGCTGATATCAACTCCATTAAAATACAGACTGTATAATAACTGTAGTGTACTTTTCTTTCAGTATATCATTACAAGTAAATATTTAAACCTTAAATAAGAACCACTAGAGATCATGTGTGCTGTTACTTGGAAAGATCATGAAACAGCACAACTATTTAAGCTGACTGGTCTTCCAGCAAACTTTCAATAAATGGTGTGCACAGCTTCTCTTAGTTGTCTCTCATTACTACTGAGCAAGCCTGAAAAATAGTAAGTTTCTTAGTTTAATTACAGACAGTGGATGCCTGTCCTCTTCTGCTAGAATCTCATTAGGTAACTGAGGATGGAGGAACTGGCTGCCTGCCTTTATCAATATGTTTTCCCTAGATCCCCTTATTTTGTTTGGTGCTTGGGCTTCAAGTTTGTACCTTCTTCAGCCCAGAGTCTCACCATGTTGTTTATGTCACTGCAGTTAGGTTTTTCACTCCAGACTGGAATGGTGGTCATGTACTTCAGCTGGGAAAAGAGGGGGCCATTCACATAAAATCTCAGCCCCAAATAATGATAGCACAGGTTAATAAGAGAGTGCTCACCAAGCAAGGAAAATAGGCATTTGTTTTTTTTGGTTCAAAATTTGATCCATAAAGATGATACACAAGAAAGCCTGATTTCTAACAAATCATATAACTCTTTAGTAATGACTGTCCACCTGTCCTGTTCATTTCCACTTTACAAGATCAGAATTGTTTGAAGAGCCAAACTTTTAAGTAGAAATGAATTATTTGTCATTCTAAATCACCAGTTATCTGTTATTTTTCTTACTTAAGATAGCAAAGAGGGCAAGATGACCATCCCCAGTTCTGTTTTATTTAGTGGAAGGGTGCAACTGAGTGGAAGTAAGTAATATTAGAGTCATCTTGTTTGAACAGACACCTCAAAGTTATTTTTGCAAACATGCAAAATCTTTAATCTACCAGCAGAAGCACAAAAATCTATTCACTTATTCTTTGTATTTCATGAAGTTACTTTGTCAGCATTAACCAGCTTTCCAATCGTTTTCCTGGTCTGAGCAAATCATTCAGTATAGAACTGGAACTAATAATTGTACACAGCATACATAAAACAGGAATATATTCAGGAGTTTCTTTTTTCCCAATATGACACTAAAAAAGAATTTGACCAGCATCATCTGTAATTGCCAAGCAGCACATATTTGGCTTATTTTGTAATTAATTTTAACCTAAAAGTTAGAAAAGTATTCATTTTAAGTATCATGCCTGTCAGATAAATACTATCAGTTTGATATTAGTCTTAAGGAATAGTGCTTCAATAACTATTTAATGTAGTATAATAATCAATGACAATAAAAAATCTAGGATTGGAAAAGGATAAGATGAATGTGTCATTAATTTTGCAAAAAAGAAAATCTTGTGCAATGAATAAATAGGAATGCTGTTTTAAGACATGTCAAGTAATTTACTCTGGTCAGTTTTGGAAATCACACTTAAAGGTGGAGGGAGTTCAGATAAGCAACAAGATAGAGGAGAGTAAGATGTGTAGAAGACAATGACTTGTAACAAAAAATAGAATAAAGCCTACAAGCAAGAGGACTGAAGTGAACATTAGTCCTCAGTTGAGTGAAAATTTACTTCTGAGAGGAAAGGGGCAATCTGTGTCCAGGTGAAAAGGACAATAATTAATGCCCCTAAGTTAGAGCACTGAAGGTTTAAGCAAGATGTTAGGGAAAAAAAACAAAACAAAAAACTGTCCAACTATAATGATAGAGAAGCACTTGAATGTATCACTTAGGAAAGTCAAGATTGCCAGTGATGAAGAGGCTGCAAGACAGGCTAGACAAACATGTCAGCAGTGGTTTAATTATAACTGATCCTGTCTTTGGGTAAGGGAAATGGATCTGAGCAGGAGTTCTTGAGCCGGGGGAAGGCATTGACATATCCTTGGAGGACAACAAAAAGCTTTGGGGGTATTTAACCTGATCTTGCTCTCCTTCCTTCTACCTTTTCCCCTGAAAGTTCTCTCTGACAGATCTTTGAACAAGGTAATATTTACTCTCGGCCAGTGGGACAGGAGGTGAACAGAGCCATCAGGTATGTCTCACACACAGGCACACTTTGAGCACCACCAGTGACCAGGTGGGTGGACACATGTTACACACTCCTTGCATTCCCCCAGTGAAAAGCAAGCTGAACTGTGTTGGATGTTATACTACCACAGCAGCACAAAGTCCATGAGGAAGACTGACCTTTCCCTTTCTAGGGAAATGCAGATTCATGTCTAAAGCACGTTTAAAGGACTGACGTAAGGAATGGTGCAGTTCACCAGGGGCATCGAGACTAGGATTAACAACAGGAAGACTCTAAGGCTACTTGGAGATTCACACTACGGTTACAGAATACAACCACCCAAGGACAAGATTCTAGCTGTTGGGGAGAAGTACTACCTATTTGTTGGAGTGAAAATAGGGATGTCTGTACATATGAAGGGCCTACCCTATTACAGTAGAAAGACAGGCCCAATAATAAACTTGAGAATTATTGAAGCAAATGACCTCTTAAAAGGACTTCCAGCTCTGTTTTCTACTTGTTGTATATGTAACTAATTAATAATGTAACAATAATATTCTTCACACTCATAGAAATTTGATAGATTTTCAGGTATTTTAAGCAGCAACCTGGATACTATGCTTTGGTTTCCATACATTCAAGAAACACTGGAAGAAAGTTTCACAGTATTTTATTTGGTAAGTGTCAACTTTTCTTTTGTTGGAAGGGATTAGCAAAATGAGTGTATGAATTTTTAGCAACTAGAGAACATGTTCAGTAAATAATTCTTACAGTGCAGATCATTCCCAAGTAGCTTAATGCAAATATTCGTCTTCCAACTCTCAGTTATTTTTATAAATACCACATCTAGCACTCACTTTTCAACATGAAACTGCATTTAAGCTTACCAAAAATAATTAATACCTACCATTCTAGTTTCTGAGTTCTACAGTGTGATATAGTTGATTTTCTCTTCTTCACTGTAGTTGGGAATCCCCAGACAGTGGCCAGTGTAGGTCAAGGCAGCAGTGTGCAAGAAGAGCATGGATGTACTACTTTGAAGAACATGGAGCTGGCGCAGGGCTTGCAAACTGAATATGCAGAGATGGTGTGCACGGTATGAACATACTATGACCTAGGACTAGATCTCTGACAAGTCAGTTACAAGCTCAAGAGCTTTTCTGCAGATTCACTTCAGTGCTTTTCTTTTTAATTTCATTTATATCTAATTAAAAATATGTATCTTTTTCTTAATTCTTACCGTATTTCTTTAGAAAAGTAATGAAGTGGCATTGGTGTTGGTCAATGAACCTGAAAACCAAATGACTCTCTAGGCATAAGCCTTTTGCTATGTCTCCACATAAGGACTTACATGTGAATAACTTCTCTAGCTGACTGGTCTGTTGACCCGGTCCAGTGCTGACTGAGAAAATTAGGGTATATAATTTCAAATGAACACAGGGCTGACACTATATACAGTAAGTCAGATGGGAAACTGTTCATAGCAAAGCAAATGACAGTGATATTTTTACACAGAAGAGAATAAACAGCAAAAATAACTAATAACCTTTACAAACTTGTGAAGAAAAGTGTTATGGCTACAACACAATGAAACTCCAAAATTCTTACTGCAATTTAAAATGTGATCTTTAGGAAGAAAAAGTATAAAATTTCCATTTAGAAAAATAACCAGTGTAAATTAACTCTAAGCAATCAAGGGATGGACTTAATTATGAATATGATTATTCTTTACCCTAAAACACTTGCCTATTGCAAGATCTTCTTGGTATCAGTTCATAATGGAAACAATGGAGTGAAAACAAGGCAGAAAGAAGACATATTAAAAAAAATGAGACTACTAAGACAAAGCAGCTTTTCAGCATTCTTACTAAAATGTATATCAGTAAGCAGAACAATATTCTGGGAATTGAGAGAAATTGTAATGTTGTAAATTTTGTGTTATCAAAAAATCTACATCATGTCAAATGATGAAACAACTTGTTTCATTATGTGATAGTCTTCCTTTTCATTCAGTAGAATGACAACATTTTTGTTTATTTGTATTCTAGCATCTGCAATGCACCAGATTTCAATAAATATTATTACAAATACATGTGAATATATAAAAGCTATGAGCTGAGAAAGTAATTCTGCTTACCTCATCTGACAGAAATGATGCACACTTCTAAGAAAATACATGTAAATTGTAATTAAACCAAAACATGATAGATTAGAATGTTGTTTCTCACCTTTTCATCTCCTCTGAGAAGTACTGACCAATAGGGTTACGTTTTTCGTTAGCAAATTGTTGTAGTTTTTCTATTTGTTTTACCTTGTTCTCCAGTCTCCTTTTCTTTCCCGTCTTAGTTTCATTACGCCTTTCTCACGGGTTTCGAAGTTCTAAAACAAACAGAATATTGACATTTGCTACCTGAAACAACTTTTTGATTACATTTATTGAAGTAAAATCTCTCAGAAGGAAGGATGCACAACTCACTAACAGGTGCTCACTACAATTTTAAGGTTTCTGGATAACCTACTCCTTCTCATCTTTTGTACATTATAAGCAGGTGGTGAAATAACTACTGTGAATAGCAATGGTGGATTTAAGATAAATTCCTTGCATTTACTCAGAAGTCAAAATAGACTGTCTGCAGCTCCAGACTTTAAGGGGTCCATGAGAAGTAATGAGGATAATTGTCATTATGCTTACCTCTAGTTCAACTAGGACTAGCTTGCTAATGGATAATTTTTAGGGGCTACAGACGAAAAAAGACTGGAAACCACTAGTCTGGAGTGCTTAGGGACAGTGATGCTACTTACTATTTAAGTGAGCATAGTCCTAACTCCTCCTTCTCACTTCCTCTCAGGCAGCTAGGGTCATTAATTCTTGCAACTGAAGAAACATAATAACTGTACATGAGCCTGGCCCTTGCCTATTTGATCTCTCTGCTTCAGGACAAGGACACTCTGACTTTAAGGAAGGTTATAATGAAGTGTTTTTTTTCATTTTAATAAAATTTTATTTATTTGAATTTATATTTCAATGCCTTGGACAACAGTTGTTTCAGCTGCAGCTCTGAAGCACTAATGAAGTTAAAGTCACCTGTGGCTCCCTTGCTCCTTCTCCTTTTGGGTGGAGTCTCCTTGTACAGCTCTCCAGTGGCCTTTGATAGAAGATGGCCTGCCAGAATAAATAGGTTGCACGGGAGTCTTGTCTTTGTGTTCTGGCCTCAGCCGACTCTTTAAAAACCCAGTCTCCAAATTCCAAATGACCAACTGGTCCCTGATAAAACAACAGGATTCTTTGATATCACATGAACCATGTTCTGGGAACAGCACCAAGAGATCTTATTCAAACATTTCTCACAGACCTCACAAACACTAGGGAAAACCAATTCAGTCCAACAGGCACAGGGAAGAATGAATTGCATCTTTCTGCTCCAGTGAGGTTTTTATTACTGTTAGAGGATTTTATCTCTAGAAAATGACTTTTTTTGTTTGTTTTGCCTTCTTCTATCTGTGGAAAAGGCAGCCTGAGCTCACAATTTGGGTCTCACAGTAGCTTTAAAACTAACAAGTACAGTTGACCTTAACTGGACTTAAAGTTTCCACTCAGATGCACAATATACTGTAAAAAATTGTTTATTTTCAGCTTTTAGCTTTATTTAGAGACACTTACATGCTTACCTGACAGATTTTAAGAGAATGCCCTTTATGCTAATGACTAGCATGACAAAAAAAATCAAGAGGGTTGACTGAACAATCATTATATTTAAAAGTATTTAGTAGTTAGATCTGCAGAGAATGAACATATGATTTGTTCCATATGTAAAACTTCTTGGATGATGCAGTCAGTGCCAGAGACAAACTCCTACCTATTCTCAGAGGCCAAGCAGTAGTCTTCCCTCAGGAATCCTGTACTCCTTACTTTGGGAAGGAATGAGGTAAAGACCTGTCTGTTTCTTCACATACTTCTTTTTCAAAAGGTCATAAATTAACAGAGTCTAGTAAAAATATAAAAGAAACCATGTTGCCTGCTTTGTATAATGAATTATCTAATTAAATGTCTTGTTTAATTATGTTTTATGAAAATGAAAAAAAAATCATCCATAAGCACACCCCCCCACAATCTTACTTTCTGAATAAATTGGCAATTAGTACCTGAAAAAGGGGTCTTGGAGAATCCGTAAAAAAGAGGCCAACCCTTTGTCTGTAAGGACAAAGAGTTTCATCTCTCTCACCAGCACAATGTCAGTGCTTTCTACAAGTCCCTTTTCCTTTCTAACAAACAGCATTGCTTTGCATTTTGATTTTACTACGTTCCACACGGTAAGGACTCCAGCACTAAGATTCCTGCACGCAATGCACCTCCAAAACAAAAAAGAACAATCTATGACTAGTAATCATCAGGACTACAGAGCTGTCCCCATTTTGTTTTGAAGTTTAAAGCAGCCTGATATATGAGTCTTATGAACACTCCTAACAGTGATCTCTAATTCCCTAGCATAGATATCTATACATTCAGTTGCAACATAGAGCTGAAATCCTGGCTTTGCTGAAGTCAGTGGGAACCAGAAGCTCATTTTGGAGTTCTGAGCTTTCAACTTTTTTTAAAACTTTTTTTTTTTTTTTTGGACATGACTTGGCTGAGACAGGTTCTTAAAAGGTCTGCCATGTGAAGGTGTTGTGAGGATGAGTTTTTTTGGTAATGCTTTATGTCGAACTTGCTTTAACCAAGTGGTGCCAACAATAATAATCACTGAGTACATTTAAAATAGTTGTAAATCCTGCCATTTGCAGTGTATACACTACATCAGAAACTGGCAAGGCCATTCAGAAACAAATTATGGAAAGTAGTACATTTTGTTTAATTTTTTTTTTTTTGGCAGAATCACCTTTTAAAGGCTTCAGTCATGTTTTCAAATGCAGCATTGTGCCTGTCATGATGTCTGCTAGCTCCCCTAATCTAAAACACAGAGAATGTTTAAACACTGAAGATCTGTCTTTTTCGAACTTGCCTGAGATAATTCTTCATAGTCACAGTGTCTTGAGTTCCATCTATTTCTTTTCACTTGTTTGCAGTAACAGTCAAAGATTGGTCATCGACCTTTGAAGCCAAGTGCTGCACTTGAAGGTAGTTGTCTCCAAAACAAAAGGCTAAACAATAATGTTCAGGGCAAACACCTACATATTTAAGGTTAAATTGAAAAAAATAAAGTATTTGTAGTGTAGAAACAGAATATTCCATATGTGGACATGTGCCTGTGGTTGTTCTACTGGGACTATCTTGTGAAGTTGCTTACAAGGTCTACGTGAATTCTGTTGTCCACCTTTTGGGGAGACAGGCCAGGTAGATACAGGCCTGTTCTGGTTATCTGTTCACTTTCTAGGTGAAATACAAGCTGCTGATTGCTATGTATGAAGTCTAATGTGATCTGGCTTACAGAGAGCTTGGAAATTAGCAAAATTTTCTCTCTCTACCTGCCTTAACCTAAAAACTGTGTTCAGAAGGAATGTTTCAGATATCTTTTCCTAAGCCAAACTGCACAGGATTTCAGGACATGGGACATTTTTTACAATAAGCCATTATTTGACTTTAATCCCATCAAATATATATTTGAATCTCATTCTAACATTATTTACAATAAGATATAAAACCTATACTTAATTTTATTTCTTTGGTAATAACTCATTTTACTGATAAAGTATTGGGATAACAATAAAAGCTTGAATTAAGCATTGAAATTCAGATCTCCATTTTCCAGAATTTGGGTATATTTAGGATTAGACAGTATGTTTCAGTGATAAGGGGCAATCATAGCCCTTGCAACTTAATTTAAATTTTCCTGAAGTGGCAGAGAATTCCTAAGACATTTGATTCACATCTCTTTTGTAGTCTGACAAGAATAAATATACTTGTTCATAACTTAAGCCTGTCATCTCCTTTGTCACATGATTGATTTCAGAGCACCCAGGTCATTTAATATTACTGAAAGACACTAGCACAGACTGTGCAATAGCTAAGGAATAAGGAATGACAATATTCATAGTCTGAGATTTCCATCTGCACGATCCCTTCAGAAATTAATCAATCTATAAAAACCATTCTCCTTTATTTAACAAATGGCTGCAGAAATGAAACTGCTCATCTCCAAGAGGAACCAACAGTAACTTGACCACATGCTTATAACCTTCAGATTCCAGAGTATTATCTCAGTGGTATTAGTGTTTGGAATAGGGCTGAACGCCACAAGACCAGAGCCCAGATGATAAATGAAGTAAGTGCAAATAAAGTCTTGCAGCAACCCTTACGAGTGTGAAAGCAGGCAAAGGTGCTAACACTGAAGAGTTCTATTTGCACAATACCCTGCTGCCTCATGAAAGGGCACCTGTAACAAACAACAGAGCTGTACATAGCAAGTACACTAAGTACACCAGTGCGAGAGGTATATGATAACACCAGGTCTATCCTGTAAGAATCAACAAGATAAATAAGTTACAGAATAAAACCCCAAAGTTCTGATGCATCCTGATTTGGACTTTTAATACTAACTATGACATGCTTCGGAGAGGGAGGGTAGAAAGGGCAATCTTGCTGCTCTGGTGGTGACAGTTTAGGAATGAAAAACTATCAGATTGCCAAATATGCTATATAACTGCTCATTTTAATGCTATAAAAGATTGTTATGTACAGTAGTTGGGATTTTTATTGTGGTTTGATTTTGCTTTTGTTGAGGTATTTTGCCCCGTCTCTGCATGCGCTGAATCTAGATGCAGTATATGTTATGATTTGCTGTACTCCCAATGTCATTACCATCTGCAAATCTAGCTTTTAAACCCTTCAGACATACTAGTGATAAAATATGGAACTGAATAAGGACCTCAAAATGCACCTTGGGTTATTCTCTTTATAATCTCTTTTATCTATGGCCCATTGCTTCTCTTATAGTTTACATTCTCTTACATCACTTTTCTTCCTAACACTTTGTTTTACCTCCGTGTGACTGGATTTGTCTTTGCAAACTATTTCTATCTTTAATGCAGAATACTTGCAGTGCTATTTGAAAACCAAATTAATGTAAGTGGTAGACACTGGACTTCTAAGCCTCATCATCCTAATCCTGTCAAACATACTGCATAAATAAATATGACTGTCCTTTCCTATAGTTGCATGTTAGAAAAGTGGACTAATCATACTTAGAAAAGTTTTTTTTTTTTTCAGTGACTATAATATTTACACAGCGCAAAGCTGAATAATGAACTCCCAGCTGATGTTGGGAGTAGAACGCCAACTGAGAGAACACCTGGTGTTGCATTAGCACAAACCTTGTTCTCAGATTTTTCAGTCTGACAATCACTCTCAACAAACGTTGTGTAAAGTTGCATGCTAGACTGGCATATCAAACTGAAAAAGAAAACCTTTCAACTTATTTTTGGAAGAAGTACTTGCAACAGCAGTTTGGTAGTGGAAGATATAGCAGATTGTTGAGGGGGTGATATGGGGAGACAATGGAATTCACACCTACAAAATGTACCCTTAAGTTTATTCCCTTATATCATTTGGATTATTTAATGACAATATAGCAAATAGAGAGCAACAGAGTAAATATGAAGAAATTACGAACAGATCTGACTGAAACCAAAATACAGTGATGGAAGGCTGATATTCAGTTGAATTCTGATGAGAGATTTTAATCACAAGGTCTCAGTGGGGGAAAATACTTTCTACTAACCTATAAGCACACAGAATATAATCTTTCATTGAACTCCTTGATACAAATATGAAGCAATCCTTGTGCACAGGAATATCTGCTGAAGAAATGACTATTTCATGCAGCAATTGGCATGAGTCAGTCAGGTCAAAAACCTGAAATAATAAAAAATAGTATAGGTTCAAGCACAGAGGTGAGCATATTTCCTGAGTCTGCCATATATTCCTTTCCCTTCCCTGCTCCAGAATAAAATATGAAGCACTAAAGTTCTCAGGGGAAAGGAAGTCAAATGTGAAAATGGGGAATAGGAAAGCATCAGTGCCCACAAAAAGCAGGAGAGAAAAATAAACCCAAACAAGGGAGAGAACTGAAAAAAAAGACTGAAATGACAGTAGAAATGAAATGCAGGTTCAAAGGAAAAAAAAACTGTCAAAAATAATTAGAAGGAGAGGGAAAAGGAATCCAAAAAATCTAAAAGGAGAAGTGAAGGATCATTTTATAGCTAGTTAACTGCATCTGAAGGAAATTATAATATAATCTATCTCTTCTAAAAAGTTGTAAGATTTTTCTCTCCTTCTATTTTCTTTCATTAAGAAAACCCTAAAATGCACATTCAAGGTGTCATACAGCGCTGTTATTTATTCAGCAGTCACTGCTGAGGAGGTACCATTGTAAATTGCATAATTTAAGCTTTGTTTAGTTTTTCAAAACTAAGAGTTTCCTGCTAATCTTTTAAAAATTTTTTTACATTTCACTTTCTATCTTTCTAGATTTGACAGATTAATTCCCATTGAAATGTTGAAAAATGCCCACAGGGAAAAAATCATGATAAGTTATCCCATTATTTAACTAAATTGACAACTAAAATAAATACAGAAATAAGTCCTTCTCTCTGAAATGTTGAAATATGGTTAATGAGCCCATTCATAAGTTAAATAGGATCCAGATAGAATAAAACATTAAAAAGGCTATTATAACCTCCATGCTTCAGGATATAAGGCAATTTCTAACTGAGAAAGTCATACAGCAAAGTCTACTAGACAGCAGCTTGATATAAACTTTCTTGTTCCTTCCTCTGAAGGACATAATAAGTTTCTGTCAAGGAAGAGAACCCTGAGCTGAAACTTAAGTTATTTGATGTGGTCATTACTATTTTTGCATGACAAGATTCTGAAATTGAAAAAATCTCATGGGAGGTTTAATAGGCTGTTTACCCACAATCAGTGATGTAGCAGAAAACACATATGACTATTATCTAAGCAAGTTCCAATGTCTCTCCTTCAGTTTCCTGTAATTTTTATGACCAATACATTACTGGTTTTGTAGATGACAAAGGATGCCACAGCACTGAAAATTACAAATGATTTCAGCAAATAACAAGTGGCTTAGAGGTGATAACGAATAGTTTTGTATATGATTTCTCAGCTGTAATTAACTGTGTGAACTTTCCTACCTTTTTAGTACAAAAAAGCCAACTCTACTTAGTGCTAAGGACAGTTTATGTACATGTGGTCAGCTACAACTCAGAAATGGTAAAAGAAGCTGTTCCTTACTACCTCTCAGCTATTAATTGCCACCTCTCAAAGTGTACTTATTTCTCTGTGGATGACTATTACTCTAAGCACAGAAGGAAACATATCAGAGGAAGCTCCTTTGTCCAGAAGGACCAGCTCTCCTCTCATCCTCTAAGTCAAAGGAACTTTTTTTTTCCTAAAAGCTGCTGAAATATAAATTGTTTTTATAATTTAATGAACACAAAGAAAACCAAGAACAAGAAAACCCCTCTCACCTTGACCAATTGGCTACCATCAAAAAAAAAAAAAAAAACCCAAGGACTTCCCCTTTCATTCCAGATGTCAGTACTGGCACATCCAAGTAATGAACAGCTATATAGATCACTGTCCCTAATGAAAGATCCCAGATTTTAAAAGAACCATGCTCAGTCACTGCCACCAATCTCTACTCCTGACACACAACAATACAGTTAATGTTCTTCCCAACTCCGTGGAGTGTGGAGGTTGCTTTGACAACACTTAAATCCCAGAATTTCCAAGTACCATCCTGAGATGCGGTCAGAACTGTGAAATGCTTATGGGTTTCTGCAACTGCTGTGAGTTTTTCCATGTGACCAAGGAGTTAATGAATTTAGAAAACCAACATGATTTCATTAAGAATCTATAATTAGACATGCACAACACCTTTTTTTTAACAACAAGCTTATAGTCTATTTCCCATACAGCTAGTCTGAATTATATTATTGCTGCTGTCTGATTGTTCTCTCAGAGTTTTATCAAGGAAGTAAATCCAGAGGTTACCAAACTGTAGTTGCATTTGGGCACAGAACTAGAATTAACTCATCATTAAAACTGAGAAATCAATTGCTCAGAACTGAGAGGATTCAGAGTTCAGGCCAAAAAGTCTTTCCATTTGGTACCATTTCCAAAATATTGTCTTTTCTACATATTAATTAGTATTATATATTCATCAATTAATGCTCTATGTAAGATAGTGTCAAATAGGTAAACTGAACGAATGATTCATCCTGCCACATATTCTGCAAACTACAGACCCACACTTAATATCATCAAATTCTGCCATGCCTCAGGTTGTAACTTAATCATAAAATCACAGCAGAATTCCATTACTCCAGCGTGAACTTGCCATTCATGTGGAAGAAGGGAGTCCTTGGTTACAATTCCTGGTTCAAGGCTGTATTTCATCCAAAGGCTCTACTGCACATTAAATAAATGTGGCCTTTGGAGCAGAACTGGAACATATGTTTTTTCGTTCCTAACCCAACACGAGAGGCCTGATGGCTAGTGTCTCTGTCACAGCGAATCTTTAATTATGTCATGAAAACTGGAATGATTCAAAAGCAGAGCCAGAGCCCTTTCACCCGCAACAGCCTGCTTCCTTGTAGTTAGATGGCTTTCTCGCTGGAGGGAGAAGATGTGGGTTTAAACCTCTTCTTACATAAGAAGAAATGAATCAATGTCTCCCACCATCAGACTTGAGTGGTCTACTTGCCACCTTAAGGAAGGGATGTGTCCAATCATATATACGTGTGTCCAATCATATATACATAAATGTATGTTCAGTCATATATACATACATATATATATACACACACGTATATATTTTAAACAGAAGTGCTAGGGTAGCCACTGTATTAGCATAATTTTTTACTGATCCCACAAGAGTGCCTATTAGGTTTGCTTTCTGGATTAGCAGACCAAATAGGTAGCAAAACATTTGTTTTGCAGATATCAAGAAATGTGATATCAGTATTAAGTTGCTCAACTCTGTCATGGTGAGCTGTTTCTGGGCATTACTGGGAGAAACTTAAATGCCAAAAATGTTAGTCATCAGGTGAGCGGGGGAAGTAGGGCAGAGGTGAAGATCATAATATTAGGCAGCTGAAGTCACCTAAGTTCTGCTTTCAATGTCTATGTCACTTTGTGGGACACAAGGGACCAAGTTCTAAACCTGATTCTGCTTCCAGTTGTAATGGAATATATCTTTGGTTAGCAGGCAGGGTTACACCAGTACAACTGATACGAGTACAATTAATTACTAATCCTGACCAATTATTGTCCTGACATAAAGGAAAACCCATTAGCTCTAGTTTATATAGTTATTTCTGGATATAACTTGTCTGTTTTAGAGGTTCCCATTTTCAACTTTCATTTTATTTCTTCACCTCACATACTAAAGAGAGTCTATCAATGAATTCAATATGTGATGTCTTAGTGGAGTTAATAACGTGTTTGCAAACTTACAGGAAACTACTATACCTAAAAAGTCATTAGCTCACCAGTCATGATAATAGGAGATATATGGATGAATCCTTCATATTAACTGATAAATAAATCAGCTGCATCAACATTCTCAAAAAAAATTAGAAAGAAAATGCTTATTCTGGGACTTGTCAGGCTCCTAACCTGTTCACCATAACACTGAGAATTAGTTTTAATACATTTTTAGAGGCCTAGGGTTTTTATATGTAATAATGAAAATATAGCTTGATATTATTAAAAAGCGGCTTGAACTTTAAAAAGCTTCTATTATTTAAGAAACTATTGCAGTTGAGCTGGATAAAAAAATGGTTGAGTGAAAAAAATCAGAATTTCTATGCTGGAACAAATCCTATTATACAAATCCTATATATATATTAAAAGAACATTATATATTCTTTTAAAATCAACTAGTTGGGATGATATGTCAAAATACTGGCATTTTTTAGGAAAAAATGAAGATATATAACTTTGGAAACACTTAAACATTTTGTTTCAACATTCTCAGTCAAAACAAACCCTTCAGACATTTGATATATTTTTCTGTTTTGAATTAAATAAAATACATAATTTGCATGAATTACATTTTCTATCCTTTCCCAGACAATTTATTTATTGATAAACAAAATGGCAGTTTAATACATAGCAGAAATACCCTCCAGCCTGTTTGTAGTCTGGAATTTTGAAAGATTTCCTTTCAGAGACAGGGATAAGCTATTCACCCTTGCTTCTACCTGTCCTCATTTTCTCTCATTTCTTAGTTTATTCTCAGAGTTTTTTCTCTGTTACATAATTGTGTTTTCCTCATTTATGTTATAAAGAAGTGTATACATGAGAAACAAAGAATCATGACATGTAAATCACAAGGGTTTGCTTTGTTTGCTTTACACTGAAATAACAGTTCCCACAAGAGCGGTCGTAACTCCTCCGTTGTAACAGCCTCAGCAGTTACATAAGGAGCTGCAAATCCAGGGGAAACACAGCCATGCAATTATTTGTGTGGGTCTTCAGAGTTTTGCAGCCTGTTACATCCCACTTTTGAGTCCTGGAGGGGTTTAGATATAATATTCATGATCCATCTCATTTTTATGATTGAGGAAGATGAGCAAGCTAGGTTTTTTTTGTTTTCTTTTGAGTCTCTCAAAGTTTTTTCCTCAAGACACAGTCCTTGATGAGCACACTCCATTAAAGATCAGCAGACAGATAGTAGAAATGAACTGCTAGCAGCGTTTTTAACCATTCTTTTAAAATCAACACTTAACTGTTGAAGGTGACAGCATTAAATAGCAACTAGGGGCAACCATTAAATAGTGGGATGCCTAATTTTTATATTTTCTTTTCCCAAGCAACAAATAAACATAATTTTCTGGAATTCAGTGTTGCAAAAATACAAAAGTTTTGGCTCAAATTCTCACAGCAGAAGAGGATCTCTTTCATACACAGGAGGAAGAAAAACACAGGGGGTGAGGGAAATGTCTTATCTAGAGCCTTTATGCTGTATTGTTATAAGTGAACACTGTGGAGAAACACAAGGCATTTGACTTTCATTAGAGTGTTTCTAAGCCTCAGACTGCTGCTAAGGATCATCATCCTCCAGGTTTTCTTCAGGCAAAACTCAAGTGTTATCCAGTCAGGCTACTGAGAAAAGAACAAGGAATGCGAGTTGTTTCATAGGTTTTCCTCCTACCTGACAGGAGGTCACAGGGAAGCCCACAAGGCACACGAAGGCAGGATGCTGAAGGCAGAAGAAGAGGGATGGATGATTCTCAGCACCAGGAGAGAAGAACTGGCAGGTTGGGCTATTTTCTTATGGTCACCTAATTAAAAAATACAAATATATGCTTTTATATTATAATTTAAACTACTGATTATGACAAGCAATGGAAATGTCAGCATCTTCTTTACCATGCTGTAATATCTGTTAACAATTGCATTGCTGAGAATGAATCTTTTATTATATTCATTTTTATATAATATTTATTATAATTTTTAAATAATTTTCATTTCCTTATTTTCCATAGCTAAACAAAGCTAGTAGCTCACTGCTTCTTTTATAATTAACTGTAATTATCTTCCCCAGTGCTCCAACATGTGGATGTACACAAATGTATTCAGCAACACAAGAACTGAATCTTAGCCGTTCAGAAATAGCATTGGTGTCTCAGAGTTACTACAGAAACTTTCGTATCAAGCCATAGATCACATATTTTATAATTTAAAGATTTAATAACAATATTTCAAAACAGATGATTTAAAATCTAACTGGAAAAAAGAAAATGTGCCAAATTCAGATACAATAAACATGATAATTAAACCCCAATTATTTAAACAACAAGACTCATAGTACCTAGTGCCATGGGCTTACTTGCAGCTACAATTTAATGCAGATGACTTATAAGCTGGGAAGCCAACTGATGAGGGTCCTTCAGTAAAACTTTCTTGGACAATCTGAGGGCCTCACTTAATAGATTCAAGTCAGCTATTGCCCTGTGGAACGTAAAAAAACCAACCAACCCAACAAAAAACCAAATACATTACAAACAGGCTACTTCATTAAATACAGTATAGCTTTTCATAGAAAAAAAAATCCTCAGTGACAGATTCAGGCATTTCTCTTGTATCAATAAAAATTAAGCTTTTTAAAATATGAACCATGTTCTATCATGAACAATTGGCATCCCCCTTTTTGTGCCTCAGGGTAGCCACCCCTATTAAAACTGAAGAGAGGAAGAATAATTAGTTTCACTATTGAACTAAGCACCCAAAAGATACCAAGATTATTTACCAAACAATAAATATGTACAAATAGCTTTATAAAAGCCATAACCAAGCTCTGTAAGCAAATCTGAGAACATTTACCTTAGGAGAATGTCCTAACGGAATCTAATATTAGAAATCATAATGCCCAGTAACTAAGAGACAGGTCAGACAGTGGCATCTACCAGAATCACAAGAATGACTACTCTTGGAGTTAAGTACTTTTCGAGATGAGCACAGACATCAAAACACAGTTTTTAAATCAGAATATTTATTTCAGGGGAGCTACTTACAATGAAGTACTACTCCAGTAAGAGTAACAGAGTATGGTCTCTACTATGAATTAATAAATGCAAAGGCCACTCATAATATTATCTGTAGCGATGAGAACAAAAAAGTTACTTGAGGCAGTCAAAAACATTTTCCTGTTGGAAACTTCAACTTTTTGATATAAAAAAGAAAACATAAAAAGGAATAAAACATAAAACCCTTGGATGAAAATCCAAACTTTTGTCTCCGAAATGCCACTGCAGTCCTTCACAAAGGTTTTGGAGGGGGTTTTGGAGGCTTCACGTTCCATTTTTCTTAAAGAGCAGAAGCCATTGATTATGTTGCATCTTGGGGTGCCCATGATTGGTGTGACAGAGATCTTGATCCGAGAAGGCTAGCCAGTGAATCAGCATTAGAACTACCACAAGGAGAAGTGACACAGTATTAAAGCACTAAGCCCTTGGGGATTTTGTACTCCTCACCAGTAACTTAGCAAATATTACTTTTGAAGCTTCCTTGACAGAGGAAGGACTGGCATAATACGGTATAATTTTTACCACTGCTTGCTCAAAGACTCCTTCTTCTCAAAAATAACAAATATGAGTAATCAATGATCAATTTAGTGGTCTATGGACATCTGTCTGGCCATTCCTGCAAGAGAAGACCTATGGACTAATAGATTTTGACCAAAATATCCCTTTTTCCATTGTTATGAAGGACCTCCTGATCATTTCTGCTGAGAGGACTAGGTGGCAACATCAACAATTTGTAAAAAGTTTTGGGATGAAAGATAATAAATATAAAAGCACATTAAAGCCAAACATTTCACAAGTAAGATTTAAAAAACCAAGCTTTTGAAATAATTTTTGCTTCCAGATTTTCACACTGTGAAGTTGTTAGTCAGAGAATGTTGACTGCAGTGTGCTATCATAATGAAAAGAATGGATCGTACTAACATGCCGCACTCTCAGATGCAGGAACTATATGGGTTGCTGCAAAAATGCAAGAGGACAGTGAGGGCTCGGGACTCAATGATCTCCTAGGTCAGTTACTACTGCTCTTAATGGGTAATTCAAGGAACTCGCCCTCCAGCTCTGGCAGCTGCTTTTAAATCCTCTTCTACAGTTATAACTGACAATGCCCAGGATTTATGCAATAGAAATTCATAGTTAAACACATTCTGTTATTAATGTGGGGATATTCTTAGACTGGATCAGATATTATGAAGTTCCAAGAAGTGAACTCAGATTGAAAACATGACTCTTCCTTCAAAAAACAGTCCAGGGGCTGAAAAAATAGTCAGTTTATGATAACCCTCAAAGATTATGAGAAGCTCTATTCCCCAGATAGAAATCTGCAAATGCAGCATGCACAGACAACTGTGTCAGGTGCTTTCAGATATCTTTCCATACAGATATGCTTCAAAAATGAATGAACCCAGGTGAAACTAAGTTTTGTCAGCCCTTTTCCTGTCAGATCCTCTCCAAAATCCTTTTGGAGTCTCAGTCGCTGCACTTTGGGGAAGACTGAAAACGAAACTTTCTGACACTGTCATCTCCTCCAGAAACAAAAGGTCCAGTAATCATTCCAGTGCTATGCCATTTCTTGATGGTGTGATATAAGCTGCCACTCTTTGGACAACTTGCTCCCCATGTTTTTTCTCCATTCTGGTCAGAAGCAACAAGTACATTGTAGAAATGTTGGGAGAAAGAGAAACCTCTGATTCTGGACTAAAGGATGCCATAAGAGTGAAATCTCCATGGGCACAAAAAACAGACTCATAGCGGGCAGGCAACACAATCTTTTTTAGGAGCTGCTGCTGGTAACTACAGAGTCTTCAACTTTCCAAGGGAGCTATTCCAAGCGATAATTTCATTTATTTCTGTAGATGTTTGGTGGGGGATTTGGAGAAGATGCTGTTTATCTGTCATTTCCTGTAGAAAAATAAATAATTCTAAATGTGTGAATTAAAACAAAACAGGACGTGTGAAAGGCTTCCGGAGTTATGGCCTCTCCAAAGGTTAATCCCAAATGATGCAACTCCACTTCCTTGTTCCCAATTCATTGCTTGTTACACATTGTGCTTAAGGTAAAACTTTGCCCAGTTAAAGACTTATGTTTATGTGCTTCATCACTCAAGCCTTATTATGAATAATAATTTGGAACTAAGATAAATCTAAATAATCCTTTACTAATCTTTTTTATATTTTCCATACAAATACCCCATAACGCCTGATCCTATCATGAATAATGATATGAACAAGTCAGAAGACTTTACTTTCAAACATCATATTACTTAAAATAAATGAGAACATTTTTTTTGTGTGGTAAGGGAATCAAAACCTCAATATTCCGCTTTACATTTTTTAAGGCTCAGTACAGCATATCATGCCTTTTTAAATTCAATTTGTTCTTAATTTCCAGTCATACCCACCATCCTCAGTGAACAAAAATTTGCAATGAGTCATCCTATCAGATGTCAATTAGCTTTATATACTAACTGACATGCAAAGTATTTTACTTTTACTGTTCTAAAGGATGTATGGTTTCATCCTGTAGATGTAGAAACAAAAAAATTCACAGAGTTCAGGAGGCATCCAGGAAAGGTCAACTCCATACTCTTCTGAAAGCTCATCGAAGTCATCCTCACTAATCAGCAATGTCTTGTCCATTGTAACTAGCTCCAGCAATGAGGAAAACTCTTGAACTAGTGCTCCAAAATCCTAAATTAAAAAAGAAAGAAGACACTTCAGTTATTTGAAAATAGTTCAACCTTTGTTTTTAGTATTTTTTAATTTAGTTATGGTTTACACCATTGGATTATAATTTTAATTTTATTTTATGGCAAAGACTTAAAAGGGTTTTAGGTAAATAATTTAATCAATCAGAATCATTAAGAACTAGTGGATGTTCTTATAGAGGATGTAACTTGCACTACAAAGTACATAAGAGAATGAATCTTGTGACAAGGACTGGAGTTCAGTTCAGCCACAGGCTGTGATGAAATTTTACTGCAAACTCAAATGCACCGAAAGTAGAGTTCAGATATTTGTTGGGCGTGTGGAGCTATTCAGGGAGGGCAAACACAAAGATGTTTGTTGCTGTTAGCAAATCTGCTACTACCATTACTTCCCATGACGGAAGGCACCAATACTACAGTTACCTTATCTGCTGCACCACAGTTTATCTTCATTGGTTAAAGAATAGTCACAGGCCTCATTTTTATAATTAGATATAAAGCATCCTGTGGATTAAACACAGCTCCTGTCTACAGAGGCGAGCAGAGGAGATACACTGACCACTGTTTTCTTTGCACCTGATCACTTGATAGCCAGCATAGATCACCAGCAGCAGCCAGAACCAGTGCTCAGGTGAGTCTCTAAGAAGGCACCAGGTATGTCCCTGCTTTTCTATTGTTCCGTTACAACATTTAAGGGCATTCTATAACATGGTTGTATCAAAGAATAATCTGCGTGCTGACTCCCTACATAGTCTGCGTCTGCTCCCAAGATAAGCTGAAGACAAAGGGCCTATTCCAAAGCCCCATGAAGTGAAGGAGAGGACTTTCACCAGGGAACCCTCTGAGAATGAGAAGGTCAGACCAAATTCTGACAGTTCTCTGCTTCAGCTCCCTCTGGTGGGTAATGCACACTGCACAGAATAGCAAGTTCTAGTAAAAGTAACTATCATGAAACAAAACAAAACTACATTCAGGGTGTTATATATTTTTAAAAAATATACAGAAAATATGCCAATGGAGTAACCATTCTAACTGAAATCAAAGCTTAAGGCTACAACTTGACACATTCGCGTTTAAAAGAGGAGCTGCAAGGTTCCTGTCAGAACTGAACTCCCCTCAAATTCAGAGAGAAAAAAAAAAAAAGAGATGGGGGTTTTGGTCCAGGTAGATATCTATTTTCAGCACCTAATGTGGACTAAAATAAAATAAAGAACTGGTTAAACACTATTTCTTTGATGAATATATTCTCTCAGATTCTTGACTAATACTTTGAAGACTAAAGTTTGATGTCCTTTCTCAAACATATTTTGTTTGTAGCTTTCAGAAAATTCTCGTTTTGCAGATTTCATGCCACAAAGATTCTTCATTTGTTGCGGAGAGTTTAGCTCTAGTGGAAAAGTGAAAGATGCTTCTAAATCTATGATATCTTATTTACAAACTGCATATGTCTACAGGTTTACCAGTTGAAACAACTGAAAATTAAAACATGCTTTATAATTTGTATTCTTGAGCACAAACCTAAGTCCTTCCACAAGAATGAGGCACACACCCTATTGCAGTGTCCTGAATATGTGGATTATGATAACGGCAACTTATCATAATTATAATACTAAAATAACCACCAGTGACCCTTGAACTACAAAACAGAACTGAAAATTTGGTTGCCTTTGATAAATGCATGGAGATATTACAAACTTTAACAATCTGGTAGCAGAGGCTTAACAGAATTTAACACTGCCCTCACTGGTGGCACCAGTAAATTGAATTTTAAGTCTTACATCCCTGTGTTTGTTAAAAGAAATATATATTTTTTCTTTCACAAGCTTACTTGTGGATCTGAAATACATACTGGCAGTTGCTTTTTGGGGAGAATAACAATGTTCCCATCAGAACAGACTAAACAAGTGCAACATTTTGGGGTAAGAATGGCCACATGAGTTCATGAATAGCAATGTACTGATGTTCTTAAGTGGATCAAATGTGTATTGTTCAGATACAAGTGCATAGTCTATTCATTCATTGAACTACTTATGGAGTTATATCATATTTAAAGCAGAGACAAACCCATTTAAAGAAGACTAAACTGAAGACACACTTTAAATCAGAACTTTCATTCTGAAAAAAACCTGTAGAATTTATAAAAGGTATTTCTTTCCAACTAATAATTTACTTTTTAAAAAGTCAACAATCCAACCTTCAGGTACAACTAAAGAACCTGTTCTCAGAAGCTCTTCACTAGGTATGTAATTTTAATTAGAATTCAAAGCAATGGATAAAATACCCTAGAAACCTCTCCTAGAACTATTTTAATTACTTCCCTCTAACCTTATACTGCTTTAAATGCTTGCATCTTACATTAATTACCATAAATGTTTTTAGGGTGAGGGGCTTACATGTGTAATTTCTTTGGAGTACAGACTGGCTTGTTTGTGCAGAAGTGTAGGTCTGGATGCTAACAGGGGTCTCCTCTTCTCCTCTGTTAATCTGTGAATCTTCTCCTCTGACTAATTAATTGTTTGTGTATCATAGATTGGGGACAGAATGGATTTGTTATCAACCTGCTTGTCACACCCATAGTTCTACTAAGACAATACATATAAGGAAATCTCATGCTTCTGGCATTCATTTACAGAGGTCAGAAAAAAGACTGCTCCTCCTCTTGGGTACATATCTAACTAGACATATTTGAGAGAGGGAAGGTGTTTTGTCTTTCCTTGAAACGCTGAAACAAGCTGGAGTAAGACAGGGTGAATGCCTATACTGAGGTGCATAGAAAATCCTAAGCTCTAGACCATACATATGGTCAGATTTGATGGTAGGAAATCATTCTTCTATATCAGACTGGCTACAGCTTTGGAGGATTTTTTCTTTACTCCTGCAGCACTGAATGCAGTTTCTCTTCTTAAGATCACAGGCAAACTCAGGTTGGGAGGGACGTCAGGTCTGTAGTACAATATCCTGCTCAAAGCAGGGCCAGCTATGAGATCAGGCCAGGTTGCTCAGGGCTTTACCCAGTCAGGTCTTGAAAACCTCCAAGGATGGAGACAGCGCAACCTCTCTGGGCAACCTGCTCCACTGCCTGACTGTCCCCGTGGTGAGCAGTTTTTCCTTATATCCAGTCTGAACCTCTGTTGCTTCAACTTATGCTTGCTGTCTCTCATCCTCCCACCATGCACCATTGCAAAGAGCCTGACTCTGTCTTCTTGATAACCTCCCCATAGGTTCAGGCAGGCTGCTATCAGGTTCCCCTAAAGCCATCCCTCCTCCAGGCTGAACAAACCTCAGGTCCCTCAGCCTCTCCTCTCTGGGCAAGTGCTCCAACCCCCAACCATCCTGGCAGCCCTCTTCTGAACTTGCTCCAGTTTATTGATGTTTTTCTTGTACTGGGGGACCCAAAACTGGATGCAGTATTCCATATGTGGCCTGAAGAGGTCTGAGTAGAGGGGAATAACGACTTCCCTCAATCTACTGGCCATGCTCCTGGCTGCTAATACAGCCCAGGAGGCTGTGGGCCTTTGCTGCCAGGGTGCGTTGCTGGCTCACGTTCAGCTTGCTGCCCACCAGGACCCCCAGGGCCTTTTCTGAAGATCTGCTCCCAGCCAGTCAGCCCCAGCCTGTATTCTGCTATTGCATCTGCTTTTGATGACACTGGGTATCCCTTGTTACCAGTCTGTGGCACACAGCTTAGTCTCTCAAGGATGGAAATGCTCTTATCTTACTAAAACAGGGTTACCATGTGAATGTAATGTTCAATGATAAACAGGGGGTCATATAATTATCTAAAGGTCCTTGGTAGCTTTAAAATCCATGCAAAACCCCCACCATACTAATAATTAAATGCTAAAACTGCACATCTGATTGGGAAATAATAAATTAGAAGACACAAAAATTTATGTTCCATCAATGTGAAAAATTCCTTTCCTTTAAATATTTCTCTGTTTCAATGAATCTGTATTAAACTTAGCCAGGAATCCAATCATAAACTATAGAAGCTGCCTTTGCCGTGATAGTACTTCTTCCATTTCCTGCCTCTCCAGACACTGCAATTAACCTTTTATTGAAGACAAAATCTGATTCTTCAGGTTATCCAAAAAAAGTTTCTCTTCCAATGACACATTTAATCCTATATGAGAAGCGGAAAAAGTACAAAGAGAGAAATCTGATGTGGCCAGTTTAGAGTAATCACAAGTCTTTAGGTGAAGTCCTCTGCTGCTTTAAGAAACAAGGCTGTCATACTCAAGGTGCAAAGAAATCCAAATAGTTTACTCTCCCATAGTGAAAAATACCATCCCTCTGTCAGGAAAAAAGATTAGTCTGTCATCCCACAGAGGTACATTTTCTCTATCTATCTGACACAACAAAGGCCAAAGTAATACAGAGAGTAATCAGAGAAAGAACTTCACATGCACTGAAATTTCCTCAAATGCCCTTTTATATCCTTTCTTGCTTGCAATTTCATTTTGAATGTATTAGGGGTTTTATGCATCTTTTTCCCATGAAAAACTCTATACCGAGTAGAATATCACTTAACGTCCCAGAGCTTGTCTTAACTTAAGGCCTCAGATGTCACTTAAGGCCACAGAGCTTGTCTTAACTCTGGTTGTTTTCAGGTAAGCACTGCACTGGTGTAACTCCACCAGATCCAGAAAAACACAAGTGTGATAACAGTAGGGGCAGGGTTCGGGAGTTTGTACTTGATCTAAAATGTTACAGGAAACTATTTTTTAAAAGAAATAAAACCACCTGCTGGGGTATTTTTAAGACCAATCACATACTTACTATTTTGGGGAAAAAAAAAAAAGGCAAACAAAAAACTCCCAAAAGGAAAAAAAAATCAGCAGTTTTTACAGACAGGTGAGATGCTCCAAATCCTCTCCACTACACCATGTTTTATTTAGCTTTGTGTTGATGGGCATAAAATAAGTGGCAGCTTGCTGCTGAATGCACACAGCCTGACATTGCTGAACATATGCCAGAATTTCCTCATTCCAGTCAGTTCTAAACACTTGTTTTTTCCTCCTGACATCCAACATTTCAGGCAAAACCATGGACTTGATCATTCTGGGTAAAGAGAAGGAGAGAAAGCCTCTGTTAAACGCATTTTTCTTTTTTTCCATTCATAAAAAATACCAGCAGTCTTACAAGTAAATGAATAACTTTCTGACCTGTGAACAGCAAACCCAAACATCATTATTTCATAATGACACTGGAAGTAAACCTGAAAGTTATCTAATATGCAAACTGTGTCCTTAAACACAACTACCTTATCTACAAATTTTTAATAAAATTGCAGAGGCAGGCCTTCATAAGTATGCACAAAATATGCCATTATCTTCAACTGTATTAGTTAGCTGTAAACACTTCCAAAGCTAGAGGTCAAAGCCTCTAATGTTATGTTTAGTGGAGGTCCCAATAATAGATTTGCATAACTGCAAACCAAAAAAAATTTTTCGTATGAAGTGCCACACGTAGACAAAGGAATACTAAAATTATTACAGAAGGCAAAATTAAAATTAAGGTTTTACTTTCTCCAGAATATTCTCTGCTACCAAGCTGATTTTCCAGTTCTTCTTCAAAATTTTAAATTAATAAATTAAAAATATGTTGTAAACACAGTCCTTACATGGTAAGCAGTGTGCTGTCTGTGGACAAAGCAATCTATCAACTGACTAGAAACATCTCACTGAATACCAAACAAATTGCTCATATTTTTGTTAGTTTCAAGATCATTTCAGGCTCGCTTAAATACAAACGAATTCCTTCACTACAACTTTTCAGAGTAGTAGTTAGATCCTTGCCAAGAGCTGATCTGTGGAATTGGGTGATGACAATTTTCTGAAAGTCACTGCACAGGCATTCAGAGTAGGAGGAATAGGATCTGCTGTTGATGGGGCAATTCCATCTTTGTCCCAGCTTACATTTTTCTTATAGGTACTGGTGTGAAGCTACGAAGAGAGATAAAATCTATCAAGCATGGAAATTTGTTGAATCAACACATACCAGAAGGCACCCAGTGATAACTGTTGCAATAACGAAGTAATGTGTGCATTATATCTAGTACATGAATCACTGACTGTCAGTACAAAATGCAGTAAACTTATTCTAACAATTTTATGTGATAGCTTATGCATTACTGTTTCTACTTGACAATTTTAGGTCTGCAAAAAGAAATTAACAACTCTTCATGATTATTTTAAGAGAACATGCTGAAGGATGAGACAAGTAATAGCCAAACCCATTTCACTAAAATGAAAGAAAGAAGATTAAGGGGGCTGTAGATGGGCGGAAACACAAAGCAGGTTTGTGCTCAATAATGGTCTTTTCATTTTACAAATTTGCAAAGTCCAGAGCACATATCTGCTGACAAGAAAGGTGACCCACAGTGAGGATTGAGGGAAAGAATCAAGAGAAAGTGAGACCACAAATATATACATCATATCTTGTGTTACATCATTTCTGAACAGATTAATACCATTTTTGTCTGCGAGGTCATATAATAGAAAAGCATTCCAAAACACCAATGCTGAATGAGCCCACTTAGATCTCATTTTATGGTTAAGAAGAAAACATTTATTCTAGGTCATACCTAATACTTTCCTTGGCTTCTTCAGATCTGCAAGCCGAGTTTGTTACTAAAACAAAGAACTAATAGTAATAAATAAGCAGATATAAAATTTTAATTAAACATAAATTAATAAGTGCTAATAAGAATTTGATTCTTGATTCACATTGCCTTAATTCCATGACCATCATACTGTTTATGATGGGACTGCTGATGCAGTAGGGTACTCAAGATGAATTCAGAATGGCATAATCTCAGCCTTCTCCATCACTCTAACTTGGCAGGCCTCTTTAAGGATTTAAAAAAAGATGTGGCCTCTTCCCCATACAGCTCTTCCTGAATACTGAGCATTGAGTTAATGGGCAAAACAAACTGGAGACTGATCTTGAAGAAGTCTTAGAAGACTGCAGCCCATTAAGGCAGAGGTATAAAGAGCACCAGAACAAACACCTAAGTGGGAAAAGCATGCTGAAAGAAGGGAATTCTGAGAAGGGATTTAAAGAAAGAGTGAAGGTACCTGACTTGGGAGTATAAGATTACAGCAGGTTTAGGACACACCATGAGAAAACACAGAGATGTAGTCAAGACAAGACAGAAAATGCTGTGATCTTCAATTTTCCTGTGTTTAAAGGTCTAGAACACAATGAAAAGAAATTCTCAACATCCTGGGCAGATGTAAATAAAGAAAAGCGATGGTAGGCAGACCAGTGCACAGATGGTTTCTATGAAGTTCTGATGTGCTTCATATTTCCTTTTATCAACCTCTGTTTTCACAATGTGGATGTAAATACATTTTGAAGCCTGCTTGCTTGACAGGTTGTATTCCAAGTCACAGATCTTTCTCTTGAAGCAGCAAGAGTGATCTTCTGGAGAGCCTTGGACCCTGAATCCTTGAACAACCTCTTGCTGCAAGGCTTGAGAGAGGAAAAATGTTAACTGCATTTTTAAAAACTTACTGTCAAAATAATTTAAAAAAAAAACATGCTGTAAGAGAACACAGCATGTATGAGGATGACACTAAAGACCTTGATGCTTTGGCAGCAACACAGACCATTCCAGAACCCTGTGAAAACTCCTAAAAAACTCTGATAAAACAAAGTATGGATTGGAATTTAATTATTTTGTACATAAGTGATGGAGAAAAATTTGCAAGACAGTAGTGCTGTGAAAGGGTGGAACATAAAGTGTGTGGAAATGCCTACTTCACAACGTGATTATGAATACAAGAAAAGGCCTGTGTCATTCTGGGTGATAAACTCAAAGATTTGTTCTTTGTATGGAACAGGGCATTAATAATCTGTGACCAAGTGTGGTTCTAGTATGAGAATCTGAATTTAATTCTAAAACATTAGAGAAAGGTATCAACAAAGTGGAGGTCAAGAGGATGAAAAAACAACTCTAATGGAGAGACTATCACATAAGGACTGATTAAGAGCTAAACTGATCTAACTTGTACTAACCAACCAGTAACCAGCTGCAGTAGTCTTAAAAAAAAAGCAGGGATGTCCCTGAAGGAGCAATTTTCCTTACTGAATTGCAGGCTATCAGCTTTATATTCTCCATAAATAATTTAACTGCTCATGTGAGTGCAAAGGGTGGCAGAAAGAAGTGCTAGATCACATGATGCACATGTGCTATGATGCACAATCACTTTGAGCCTCAGGGTAACCATTTGACTTTTCTTTGTTTTTCACATGAAAAGCTGAAAAAGATCTCTGTATTTGTAAAGAATATAATGAAATGTGTGGTTTTGCTGTTAAATTATTCCTGTATTATTATTATGCTAATTCTGCATTTTGTTCTCTACACTTAGCGTTAAACAGAATTTCACAGCACACATTTTATTTTGTTTGGCCAAACTCCAAGCTTTGTTCCTCTGGTAGAGCCTAAAAAATAGCCTGAAGATTGTAGGAGGAGTTACATGTGCCAATGGACCAGAGCAGGAAAAGGCTTTTAGGGTTATTAAGAACGAGTAATGTCTTTGAGGTTCTGTCTTTTTTACATATTTATTACAGCAGTTAACATACTCACTAGGTATTGCTTATCCTACCAAAAGATTCTGAAGAGTGCCAAGAACAGTGATGTCTCTAGCTCCTTTAACTTATTTTGGCACTGAAACTAACTTTTCTCCTTCCTTTAGGAAAAAATGTATTGCTGATCATTTCAGCTAAGTGACCTCCTCTTCATTTTGGGTTTCCAGTCTCACCTGTCTTAAGAAGCTCAGTGGACGCTTCCTCACTGAGAGCAAATAGGGCATATTCTTGAAATATATTATTTAGTTTCTGAAAACAGCTCAGCCATTTGCTCTTAGTTTGCTGCCTGCATGCAGGATCATTGCTGAAAATATCCCTGTAAAATGTATTATGAAGATAAGTAAGAGAGACAAGCTGTGAGAACATACTGGAAAATTAAGATGCTGCTATAATCATAAAACATGATGAAAGAACACAGACAAGTACTTCAGGTAGGTGCAGCTATGGCCTACCAAATTGCTGTGCAGGTTGGCAGATGGACAGATACAGTTTTGAGTCTTATTATCTCTGCCTTAATAAGTATATATCTCAACTGGGCCTCAGTTAAACACCATTTCTAAGAGAGGGGATAAAAGCTCATATGCCTATTTGATGACAGTGTTATTAGAATAATTAATAAAGACAGTGAAATTTTCCTTCGAATGATATCATCTAATGCTACACTTCATAATATAAAGGAGAAAGTATTACTTCTAATTTAAATAAAGATACAATCTATTTGCAGGCAATAAAGTTGAGAGAAACTATCTGGGTTAAGTTCATCCTTTTCCAAAACTTTTCAGACTTAGTATTTCTCTTATGTAAGTGGGTAGCAACAAACCTTTCACTGATTAAGAAGTGAACCAATTTCAGACTAATGAAGAATAAATTAATCTCCTTAATGGATTGGAAGGAAAAACACATTTGTGCCTTTACCAAACAACTTCAGAACAAAAGGAACTGAACGCTAATGTGATAGGCTGCAGTTTATAAATACCTGGAAAACAATTTTCATCCAGTCAGTAACACTGGTTAAGAAGCTGCAGTTCTCTGTCACATTCAACTTCAGGTTTATGTTTGAGGAATGGGGACACATTAGACAAATCCTGCTCATCTAAAATATTTGAGTCTGATTCTTAATTGTAGTGAATTTCAGTTATATTTTCCTCTGATGATTTGCCAGTTCTCAAAAAGTTCTGAGTAACCTGCCTGACCATGATCCATCTGCACTGCTTTTTCAATAAGAACTGCCTCTTTTGATTCCCCATGATACACAACCCAACATCTTATGCTTTTGCTTTATTTCATTTAGTTTCATGCTTTCAATTGTACCTTTAATTACTTCTCAGTTTTCCTTCGATAATATTTCTGGATGACAGGATCATCATTCTTTGCTGAACAAAAAGCTGAAAGCAATGGAAAAAAAAAAGGAACACGAAGGAGACAAATATAACCCTGACTTACATTCAGCACTAAAGTCAACGTGACAGGATCCCTTAAAGTGTGCATCATTGAAGAATTGGCTCCACTGTCCCTTCTTCTTTCACAGTCTAGGTTTATTATATATACTTTCTTTATGTGGTAAAACCAGTAATACACTTATTGTTCCCTCACAAAAAAAAATCTAAAATAAATCTCAAAATTAAATTAAAAAGAACCCAAAAGCCTCACAAAAAATGTTTTATGTGCCATTTCCTGACACTTCTTCCAAGTTTTCAGATGTAGTAAAAACGTAATGATCATTGCTGACACTATCTGGAAGCCCCCACCGCAGGTCCGTCAGCTGAAGTTATAACCTTGTAATCTTATAACCAATATAGTTTTGATTATTTCGCTGCATTTGATGCCAATACAAGTTCTGAATGAGTCAGAAGAAAAATACTTCTCAAATAAAACAGAGGTTCTTACAGTGGATACACTTTTACACTCCTAATTTCAGTGATATGAATGATGCACCTTACCAACACTGTGCATATATGCACAAAACCTGCAAATCACATTTTAACCATTCTGCTTGCAAGACACACATTTTAATTAGAGATTTAAATACTGATGAGCAAATTTGGATATGGAAAACATACGTCTAAAAGCAAATTTTGTACAGTACTCCTTTCTAGCAGAAGAATTCTGAGTTTGTAACACTAAGAATTTTAAACTATTTAAAATCTGTGAGAAAAGCTGAAGCTAAATTTTAGAGTTATCTCCATCTCTTCACATAATGCAAATTACATTTACTTGATATACAAGAATATCACAGCTTCAATTCAAAATTTCCAGATTTGTTCCTGTGTGTAAGTTTCCAGGGACAATTTTTTCCTCCCTGCAATGTTTTATCATGAACATCTTCAAAAATATTTTGTCATCTTTTAAAACACCTTAGACATGTTTTAACATGCAGGGAAACAATGTATGTTTATCAACTATATTTTAAAGTGAAGATAAGAGCATCTCTACTTTGAATTTAGATCTTTGCATCACAACTCAAAACACTGTTATTAGACCCTTTACTCCATGAGTAGGAAAAAGGACACATAACTGGTCTTTCCCTGAAAGAATACACTGACAACATAAGAATTTCTCAGCTAGTAGTAGTTTAGTGATGACATCACGTCAACTTTTTCTATTATGTATTTTTTATGGATTGAACTGTTCAAACTTGTTAAATGATTAGCATGTTAGGTTCCTGGTATTCTTACATTTAGACTCAAAAATGCTGCTGGACTGTTCTTTTCCCTGACTATACTAAACTATATCGCTCCTATTTAGATAACAAATTCTTCAGGGTGGGACTTATCTTTTCCCCTCTTCTTTCCTCCCCAGTTTCCTGGATAGGGAAACAGACAATAAAAGAGAAATTTTGTCCCAAGTTACAATCAGTCACTTACAATCAAAAAAGAATGAAACCCCCTAACTTTCAGAGTTAGACTCTTTTCTTTTGTGTCTTGGCAGAATTATGGGCAATAATAATAATAATTAGCATACAGCTCAGAAAGTATGTCTCTCTAGGAAGTAGGACTGATTTTATATGACATACCTTGATATCCTGCACACTCACAGACCTTAAAAACTTTTCTTCTGGATGCACACAGCACATTGATGCGTCCCCTAATTATTGCTCTGTACGTAACACTGTCTGGAGTTTTGTGTTGTTTATTTTCTCCAACAACAGTAAGCATACCTGAGCTCCAGGGCACTGTAAGAGCTGGTTTTTTTTCAGATCTGCTTGCAAGCTGATAGAGCACCTAACAGAAGAAGGGTTCATGTCTGTGAAACAGTCAAAGACTTTGTGATGATTCCAAAGAGATTCTGCACAACCTTTAACAGCCAAAAGCTGTACTAGAGGTCTCAAGTATGTGAATTTATAACAGGAGAAAATAAAAAAGGAGGGAGACATATTGTAGCTTGCACATTGTATTATACATATAATGAAACACAAATTATCTTAATTAGTTCCAGATGTGAGTAATCAGTACCATTCAGAAGTTTATATAAACTTTTTGCTTCCTCCCCCACCCAACACATTTCCTTTCCATGTAAAATCTATGAGGGAAGCATTCAGTAATGCTGAGTACCATTTGCTGCCCAGGCTGGGAAGAAAATCTGTGGAGGGATATTGTCCCTAGGTATGTACTGCAAAAATTTTTGGTGAACTCTCCTTGTTAAATGAGATTAGGAAAGTCAAAGTAACAGCAGCTCAGGACCCACCTGATAAATTGAAATTTTATCTTCATTTAAAACACCATTTACAGACAATTTAGGTATGGCTCTACTAAATTTGGACTGCAAGTTGATTTTTCACAGCTGATTTCTTACCTTTACTTTAAGAGTTTCTTTATTTCTCAGCACTGATTGATTTTTTTTTTACTCCCCAGAGCTTTTTGCAGTCCAACTGGCTGACTTGATCTTTGAGCAAGGCAATGTTGCATTTGATGCTAGAAAAATGCACAGGAGATAAATGTACAAATGTTGCTTATCAGAAGTTTCATGCAATTGTGGAAAAAAGATACTTATCAAATACCTTTAAATACATCTTCACATATGTGTCTGTTTCTTCACTTGTCTTTGTCTAGGGTACATGCCAATGACAACCATGTCTCTAGAGGCAACAATAACCAACAAAAGCAAGGAACTTTCTCATTTATGCTACTCAGAGTTGCTGGTCTTGTTAACTGCAAGTGGTATATTAATAACTTAAACATACAAAATACTAACTGAACTAAATTCACCCTAACCTGAACAGTTTTATTACAAAGACAATTTCTAAAGATATGTGAATCTGTTTTCAGTCTTGTGCTTCTAGAGGGAAACCATCTTTGTTAGCATGCTGGTATAACAGTTTATCACTGTCTCAGCATCCAGGCAGCTACAAGCTTTCAATGGCATAGAAAGAACAAAACCAGATAATTGAAATATAATATCCAGAACAGAATTTATTTAAATCTTAATCATATTTTTAGACATCTGCTCAATAAGTAGTTATCTCTGGATTCTGTTCAGCAAAGACCTTATTGCCCTGAATGAACTTTGCATTTATAAATGTTAATCTCTATTTTGAAACAGATTTTCTATTTTGAAATGTATTTTTTTAAAGGATTTTTCTCAAAGCAGGAGAGTAATTGGTTTAATGGGTCTTGACACATATGCTGTGGTCTGCAGAGAAAAACAGTGACAGTAGGTATTTTCAAAACACTTTTCACACTCTTACAGAATGCTGTAAACGAAAAATTGGCTCCTGCTCTGGGAGTTTCCTGCAGCATTGCTGTTCACTTCTCAGTAGTAGCACCAGACAGTATAACAAAGAGTGATGGCCACAAATCATGGTTTAGGATGATCAGACTGAACATTAACAAAAAAAAAAAATGCCACTAGGAGGGTAGCACAGCACTGACACAAGTTGCCCTGAGTGGCTGTGAAATCTCTGCTCTTGGAGAATTTCCAGACAAGGCTAGAAAAAGCCACTGGTGATCTGATCTAGTGTTAACAATAGCCCTGCTCCACAAGGTAGGTTTGACTGGATGACTTCTAGAGGCTTCTTCTGGCCAGCATTTATGTGATTCCATGTGCATTTACTGGTTATTCACTTTAAAATAATCTAATTCTTATGTGAAATTTTACTCTAATTTGCCAGTTAACTTAACCGTTAACCATTTTTTCCCGTATTTTGGAGATACTTTGTTTTTAACTCCACTTTTACTTCAGATTGGAGAGATGCTACTTGTAGGAATGGGACTAAATCTAGGTATATCTACATGGGATGGAACAATTCTTCTGGTCACTGATTGCTTTGCTCACATCAGACAGCTTTGAATCTCCCAGTATAGTCAGATTAAAGGAGTTCATCTTAGTACTTTTGGTTACTATAATAAACCAAAGACTACAGGTGTGTATAGTGGTTACTTATTCTCCAACAACCATGGTTTGTCAAAAAGAGGCTATCCATGCAGATCATACACACTTTTGGAACCCCACACAGGACAGATTGGACTATGGTATATATTGCGGCTGTGTTGTCTGCATTCTCAATGCTCTGATTTTTAACCTCACACAATAAGCATAAAGGGCTGACCATCCTCATATTCCCCTCTATGTATGTCTATATAGAACACCAGAGAGCTGTACAGGGTACTGCTATCCAAGATGTGGCTTGCTAATCACTTCTGGTCTATAAATAAATATGCCCCAAAGTAATCTATGAAACGATCGATAAAGAACATGTCTATCCTATTCATCCAGTTCCCAGGTAGCTGCAGATAAGTCAGGGCTCAAGAAGCTGGATACTAATTGCTGTACAAGTACTTATAGCCAGAGCTAATGCTTCATTTACACAGCACTGCTTTGTGCTATACAACACAGTCTTTAGAGGTCCTTTGTCAATAGGAATAGGTGCTGTGAAACTAAAAAACCACAGGTGGCATAAAGATAAGCAATGACTGGCTCTTCTTGGAATGACTATCCACAGAGATTGTACCATTAGTGACTGACAGTTTACTCTGATAATGACAGTCATTACCAAAAGAGGCATCCAATCGGAAAGCCTCTCCTAAAGCTCCTTGAAACTTTTCTATAAATGTCCACAGGCAGTAAAAGTAGCCTGATGTAGGTGGGTCTACTACTGTTGACACTTTTAAATAACATCTGTGAGGTTACAGGTTATCATATCTATCCTAAAGGCCACCATAATTTAATTATGTTCCAGCACTGCTTTTTCCTAGAGGTATTTGAATAAGGCAGTACCTTGAATAAATCAAGTTTACAGCCTGTTTTCCAGGCTGAGCAAATTCTTACTAAGAAAAGAAGGAGGTGGAAGAACTGATTCATATGAAACTGAAAAAACATTGGGCAGAATCTGAGATAAGGCCGAACAGCAAGCATGTTATTATGAATTACTATATGAATATTTGAATCTCTTCTATCTTGCTAATACTATACTGTACCTCAAGCAGGGAGAGGCTTCTGAACTAAGAGAAGGACTATATATGAATGTCTTCAAGAATCTTCCTACTGTAGGATAGGAAAGTGTAGGTTAGCTAGTCCAGGAAAGGAAGAAAGTTTCTCCCAAACTGGCTCTTGATATCATCTGACTGAAAAATTACTACACACACACATGCTAACAATTTAACATATCTACTTGCACCCAGAGCACTTTAAGCATCACAATAAGCAAGTTATCAAAGATAGGAATATACAAAAATAGTGGATCCATGATCATATAAGCTACTACAATTATCTTGTAGAACTTCACCTTTTTAACTCTTTCAAACTGATGGTAATGTGTGTTAACTAAGTTCAGGGAGCCTTCATGGAGAGCATACGCGCAGATTTCTTTCTTCACAGAGAAGTCAGTTGTGTATTTCCTGTCCTTAATCAAATGAAAAGTAGAGGATGCAACTAGAGTCCAATAATAATACATTAGGATCTGTATTAATATCTAACACAAATTTACTGAAAGAAACACTTAATAACCTGCTTTGAAGCTATATACAGTGAAATTATCCACAAGCAGATTATAAATGTCACAGATTCACTGTGCATAAATACTGACTCTGAAACTGGCACTAAAACCACTCGGGTCCAGCCAGCTTTACTGGACCAGACACAGAGGCAAGTGAATTTGGTTATCCCATTTCAAATGTCCACTTTATTCCAGGGACAGTTTTGTTACTTTTGTTACTTTTATGAAGTGCAAACTTTCTTCCCCCTCTCCTTTTTCAGATTTAGGAGCATACGAAACAAACTCAGGTCTTTGTATTGTATTCCTATTAACCAGAACACTAGGAAGCAAACCACTAAGTCATCTGCTTGAGTACAACCAGGGAGAAAAAAAGTATGTGGTCACATAATGAAAATCTTTCTACACAATCTTTTTCATACAAACATCACATAGGCAGCTTTAATTTTGGCATGTAAAATTTTATATACAACTTCTTGTATTTTTTATTATCTAAAGACGTATGGTCTGAGGAGAAAAAAAAAGTCATAATCATGCTGTACACCAATTAACTGAAAACTGGCAATATTCTAGTGCTGATCTTCATTAGAGAAAAATATAAAACTGGTAACATTATGAAAACTTATTAACCATCTACAGAGACTACTTTCCATTAGACTCTTATCAATGAGCTGCTACATTTTTGCTGTACTATTATAAAATTTCTTCCTTCAAGGTCAACTGAACCACAGTCTTCATACAAGCAGAGATCAAATGGTTCCCTACGGTGGAGATAGCAGCTTGCTAGACAGTAATGCTTTCCTCATACTTGTTTTTCCTGCAGGAAATCATAAAATGCATTACTAGCAAAGTCACTTATCTGATTTAAACCCTGCTCTGAAGAGTGGCTCTGTACAAGAGGATTTTTATGTTTATTGCCTCTCAGTGACACCATAACAGATATTTGTTTTAGAAGAAAAAGATTATCTCTTCTTGAATGATACCTTCCAAACTCATCCTAGATTCTGACTTTTCCCTTTCAGTGATCATTATCAGTAATAAAGAAACTGCAGATAAAATTATGCCCTTAGTCACCTGCACAACCCCATTACTCTCCCCTAAAGCTGTGCAGTTATAGGTTGGCTGACTGTCTCTCATTGCTGCGACCTTATCAGATCCCACAAGTTAAGCAACTTGCAGTATGCAACTCAAATAAGAGTTTTACAATTTCTGCGGTGTTGTAAGGATGAATACCTCAGACACAGTGGCAAGGGACAGCTGTGTAAAACTTTAAACTAGATGGGGAAACTTTCAGCCTGATATAGGATATTGGTGCTTGGATTTAGATTCTCATATGTCTTGTGGAATTCAGCCATTTGGAGTCACTCCTCACGTGGCTCTGAATGGGCAACAGAAAAAAGAAAGTTTCTTCTTTCACCTCTGTCAACTGTTCTAAGATATCTTCCCTATGCCTAGTCAGTATGTTCTGTCTCATTGCTAAGAGTAGAACAGATTTTCAGAGATTATTTTGATGGGCTCAGAAAGAGGACAACAGCAAAAATAACAGAAAAACTGAATCATTCTTCCCAGGAACATTTAAGAGCCCCATTCTGAGGAAGACAAAGCTATGTTGGTGACAGAATAAATGATAATGGCAGAAACAAAATCTACCCTCTAGTCTTTTGTCATATCCCAACCTCATTCCAGAATTTATAGCTCTGTAATTGGAATCTTAGCTTTTGTCTTGTTTTATTGCCTTGAAGCAACAAAGATTTATCACCTGTGCTCTTTCTTCCCAGTTTTGTGTACAAGAATATCCGGGGGGGGGGGGGGTGTTGTTTTTTTTTTACTCCCTCCACTTTCTCCTCTAATTTATCCAAAATTCTTGCAGTTCTAATATTTTATCTAGTGAATGAACACTTCTTCCCCCATCATTCTGCTACTCCCATTCAGTTTCTGGTTTTATTTGTTTTTAGTTTTCTTTTTCCCCTCAAGATACTATCAATGAGACAGCAGTTTCTTAGGCTTTGCTAGCACAAGTGCTTATGATGCAATAGCATAAACCACTAAATGAAATGATATAAACAGATTACAAAGGGGAACTATTGTAAATTCAGATCAGTTTAATGACTTTCACAACACAAGGTTCACAGTACAGCCTCAAAACCACTTGCATTGCCAAAGTTGAGAGGATAGACTTCCTAAGTATGCATTTCCACCAAAGAAATCAAGAAATAGCTTCTTTTTCTAGCCTTCTTTTTCTCATCGAAATCTATAACTGATCGTTTGGGTATGCTTTATCTACCCACCTCATGTACCACCAACTGCAGTGGCAGCGCAGACAATAGCAGCCTTGATTGCAGTAGCAGCTGTGTAAGTGTAAGTAATGAGGTGAGCAGGATATGCTAGGTCCATATTGTCGATCATTCACAGCTATCAGCACTCCATCTAACCCACTTAAAGGCAGTCTGAATTATTCCCTGGGATTCGATACATTACAATGCAGTGGAGCTCCTTCAGCCTTGGCAACAACATCTCCAAATGAACCTGTATTTAAGATCATGTAAATACGACTAAAGACTGTTTTGAAATTTCATCCAAAATAAAATACCAATGTGACAGTAGTGACAGTCCTTGTGCCCTGCCATACGTTTTATGAAATTTTCAAAGGCTTTACAAACACAGGACAAAATAATGCCCATATCATCAACAGAAACAGATGGACAGATTTTGGAGAAGAGGTCACTGTTTTCTAGAGATACCAATTCAGTTTAAAGTCAAAACCGTATATGTCCTATCCTAACAGCTCCGGTAACTTGAAGCTGGAAAGCGCATTGCCTAGTGATGTGTTCCAGGGCACCAGCAGGACTGACGGGAAAAGATGACCCCCACCCCCCCCACAGCAAGCAGACAAACTACGAAATGATAGCCTGCTGGGAGAGGGGAAAAAAGATTTCTAAAGGAGAAATATAGGTAGTTTAAACATAATTGTACTGACTTGTATAGTTGGAAAACTCAGTAAATTTGCTTTCAAAACTTAAAGTGATAGAAAGGAAAAAAAAAAATCAGAGACAACTAAAGCAATAAATTCTTAAAAAAGTAATCTTCGTCCCCAAGTGAGTGAATCTATCACAAAACAGCAACTTTCCAAAGCATTAGGAACCTTAACCAATTCAAATATGTACCAAAAGACTGAAGAGATTATATGAAATTTTAAGTTAAATTTCAGGTAAAAAAAAAAAATTAAGTTAAACTTCACATTTAAGTGTTGGGTCTAATATGCAACAATTGTGGCATTACTATCTCATTTCCTACACCAAGTTTGTCCTGAGGAAAGATTCTCAGAGACAAATTTGAAAAAGTAAAAAAAAAAAAAAGGACGCTATATACAATCAGATGAGATTTGCCAAGTGGTTACTGCAACAACACCATAAGATTAAAAGTCTGTTTTTTTTTTTTTTGAAAGTTCTTTCAACTAGTGTTTCAGTCAGGCATTTAGTATCTATGTATTTAGGAAAACTTTCTAATAATTGACAACTCCTTTTTAATCAGCCTGTATCTTGGACACTGCTACTTTTATCTACTTTTACTAGTACTGATGCTTGTCTTTTCACTCTGATCAAAGCCCTATTGCAAAGTCCGTTAATTTAAATAGATAGCATGGCCCTACAAACAAGTGACTCTTGCCCTACTGAAATAAACCATAAAACACTGTTTCCACTGCCAGTGATTCTAATAGTTCATTAAAAAAAAAAGTGTTTAAAATTCACTCAGTAGTCATGATCTCCATCTATAGTATGCCTTATTTGATAAGAATCACTGCATTTTTCCTCCCATTTCCAGTGCTCAGGCCTTTCCATAATATCCACCACTAGACTTTGAAATGACTCTGCTCCAACTACTGTGTCATAGCAGAAAATGGTTTAAGAGAACAAATTACCTTTCAAAATTTCCACAGAAAGGAAAAGCTGATACAAAGTTATTTTCCTTGAAAACAGACCTCTAAACAAATACATGTTCTCAATCACTGCTAACAGAAGCAGAAGAAATTGCTAGGGTATCTTCACAACAGCATGTGATTTGTGAGCAGACTGAAGCTGAAAAATCAGGCGTTTCACGAGGCTAACGCACTTGCCATTATACAGAGAAACGTTAGGAAAGGAAGAGAAGTGGTTCTTTTTTGTCCTTCCCCCACCTTCCCCAACTAACGTATTCAGATAAATTGTCATGGAAACTCGATTTATACACCAAGGATACTAGCACAGATAAGTCAATTCCCCTTGGAGAGATTCTGAATAGAAAAAGTCCTACCCGTTCTGCTGCTGCAGAGACTGAAGCTGCAGCGTGCTTTTCCTGTTAAAGGAGCACAGCAAACAGCAGAGCGACTTTCTGCTGAAGTACTCCCTTCCACACGTTCTCGCGCAGGCTGGAGCCAGGAGCATCTAGCTTATGCCAAACGCAAGACTGCATTGTTTGGAGAAAGTCCCACCTTGTGTTCTTTATTAGCTTTCTACTAAATGCAATTTGAGTTAAAAAGAAATCAGACTTTCTGAAATCAAAAATTCTGTAAGTATTAATAGTTTTCCCTATTAAGAAACCACATACATTCACCCACTGTAACTCTATTGTTTCAATAAAAACTAAGCTTCTTATTGGATGATATGAGTACAGATCATATTTCTTTCAGACCTCTTCACAGTTTCTTTGGTCTCTTCATTTTTTTCCTTCAGCTGCAGTCACAACATTTCATACAACTTTTTTTTTTTAAATATATAAGACAAGCTGTAATTTTACAATATATTTAGTCTATCCTCCCTTGGTAAAGCACAAAATACTTAAGAGAATTAACAACTATATTAATATACATTATATATAAGCTCTCTTGATACAATCAGTAATGTCTACACCTTCCAGTCATCCCATACATGCAGCAATTGAAGCCCTAATGACGGCAGTGTAAACTATCCTGTTCTTGGCTGTACAAGCTCTTATCTCAGCACCACTGTGCAAGAGCGTCCAGTCTGCGCCTGTAACATCCCTTTCACCAAATGCTGTAGCAGTATGTGCAGTGGAGTGTACTCTTTAAAGGAGTCACTGGACTGGCTGTGTGTACTGAACACGATGCATATTCTATGATTGCCACTGGGATGCCTAACCCTCATATTAACAAAATACTCATAGCTACCCTGAAGAACACATAATAATATACTGAAGGAAGAAAAATGATTTCTTCTGCCAATTTTGAAGAATACTTTCTTTGTAAGAGAAATTTATTTGAAAATTCAAATGTAGCCCTAAAAATACAGTAGGCAATACACAATTAAAAAAATAACACATACCACAGCAGATAAATAGCAATTTATTAAAATGCACCTCAAAACAAAAAAAAAGTAAAGGACATTAAGGCATCTTGTATTCAGTTACCATTCGTATAGTAAAGATGACTTTTCTTTCCAATACAAGAGAGCAGACCAGTAATAGAAAAAAGAAAAATTTCCCAACACATTTGGCAGAGTGCCGACTTCTTCCCACTGTTCCACCATTCAGCCAACAAATCCCTCCCAGGAACCCCATTTCTTCAGTGAAAGAGTTACCACACCCCAATACTCTCAGTGAGACACACACAAGGCAACACTTCCCCCCGCCTCAGACCTCAGGCTTCTGCACACGGGAGAAAGATGCACATGGGAGAAAGACTAACAGATGTACACTGCGCAAAATAAAGAAGATATACTCCTGCTGTAACCACTCTTTTTGAATAGACTAGAATATTTGGCCTTGCATTCACTAGAATTTACTATTTTAGTCAATAACTAGTGAAAACAGGACCACAGACTCTAGTGTCTATTGTCATATAACAATTTTTAGGTTCTCCTTCTGTATTTGCATTAGATAAACAAATGACAAAGGTTTTGTTTCCATGGAATAATTTATTTTGATGAATTATGCTGTCAAGTGACAAATCACTGTTATAGTGTTGTTTTTTTTCTATTCAAAAAGAACATCAGGAAATGTTTACAGTATCATTGGTTCACTATAACAGGATTTTACTACAGAGTAAAATATAAGTTAAATAACACTGCATATATCACTATTCATTTCACCACATTGGCTCTCTATATCCTTTGTCACATTTTAACCTTCATTTAAGGCAAGTTTTGTTGTTAAAGATCACAAAGTCTCCAGATGTGTGACTAGGTTTACGAGTTAGGAAATTGAGCTTTATAAAAATGTTTACTTCAACATGTAAGAAAGTTATTTAGAGAAAGATGGCGACCCAAAATTGCACTGTATTAAAAGGTGGAGTTTCCTTGTACCAAAGTCCTTTATTCATCATCTTTAGAACCAGTTTTGCTTAACTATAAAAGAGACACAAAAAGAAAGTGTTCAAAGTTTAGACTGCTATTCCATTTATTAGGAAACAAGAACAACATTATTTCCATCTTACATAGAATACAGGTATATTTAGTTAATAATACAGACTGCTACTGTACCAAGAGATGCAAATGACTCAAAAATATTTCTTAAGATTATATACTAAATAAACTTATTTCCTGAACCTGAAACTCTATCTTCCCACAGTTTATGAACTACTTTCAAAAATATAAATTGAAAGGTTGTGTCTGATTAAAAAGAAGAGGGGAAAAAAAAAAAAAACAAACTTAGGGCACTGTTTCTATCTAAACTGAAGACTCTATCCCTAGCTCTCCAAAAGAAAACAGATGCAATAACAGAAAAAAAATTTTTTCTGCACATCTCAAACAGTTCCCACATACAGATGTGCATGAAATGTAAAAACAGACATTAAATTATTATTTCCCTTTTTTAAAAGCTAAGTCCATAATTATTAGAAGTAGTGCATCTATCACGAAATTTCTCTGGAATCCACGACATCCACTATAAATAGTCACTTTTAATTCATAAGTTATCTGCTTAAAACCATCATTTGCTCACTGGTATTTAACAACTAGAAATGGTGTTAGGTCTTACACTGAGAATTAACCATGGTTGCATAAAATAAAATAGTTTGCTATAAAATTTATCAGGCAGCTATACTCATTTCCACTTAACAGCAAAGACAAGGGAGTGAAAGAAATCAATGCTGAGGGAACAAGGAGAAGAGAATTCTTCACTGGAGGAGTTATAGCAGACAATGCTCAGGCTTGTAGGAGACAGTAAGGTGCCCCTACTTGAGAAAGCTACTCATTGCTTCTACTTTCCTATCTATTGCTCTCCAGAACCTGGCTGCACTACTAATTTTATTTTATATCTCGCTTTCATACAAACACAATATTTGCAGAGCGTTTAGACACCAAAGGTCTCTTGTCAAAAACTAAAATTTAATTGCTCAATAAATGAAAAAAAAAAAAAAAAACCAAAAACCCTAAAACAAGTTTCAGAGAGGAATGAAAGTGCTTCAGATGTTATTTAATATTCAGAAGAATTAAGCATTTTTAAAGCATTTGAGAAATATGTGAATTAAGCTCAAAAACGAGTAGCAATTCTTACTATTTCTTGCAAATCTTTTCAGTATTAAAAAAAGATAACTTGAGAATACTTACATGCTGGATGTATATAGAAATGAATCAGACATCACAGTCAAATCCAAACAAAGTTAGGAAGAAAAGCAAAAAGACATCAGATTAAACATAATTTGTAGTTACATCTGAAGGAAACCAAAGTACATATGCAGTGTATTTTCATAACTCTAAACAATCATGTTACCTTAATTACATCCACCCAGTTCCATCCTCGAGGAAGTTCCCCTTTGTGATCTGGAGAACAAGCAGTTTTTATTTTCAACACATGAGCTAAAGAGAACCTTTATCTTTCTTTAAATCAACAAACAAAATGCTAAAGACCAAGAAAAACTGAATTTCTCCATTACAAAGCCATGAGGACAAAAATAAAAACTGATGTCTTTTTTTTATATAAAATATCCTCTTAGAATTTATTTTAACAATTGTTCTTAAGCAGCTGTAGTATTCTGAAACTATTCTTAAAATATCTAAATATTCTTTTACAACAGACTTGTAATGACAATTAAATGTTCTTTAAAAGTTTAAGACAACCAAAAGACATTAATAAGGCAAATCCTAGAAAAATATATTTTATTTTTCAAAATAATTCTCTTTAAATAAAAATACCTAAGATAGTCCACCTAACATTTGATTTAGAAGGCAACTCTAAAACGATGTTGGGTTGAGCAGCAATTATGGATTTTGTGAAAGAACAAAATTTTACACATATTTCCCTTTGTAAGATCAATATTTACTATGCCAGTTATGCATTTAGAATATGTAAATGATATGCAGAAATTCCTATCATAGGGTATAAATTATTGCTGCAACAGGATAGTATCATCCAGATCATTAAAAAAATAAATTCTGAACACATACAAGTCCTCTGCAAAATTAGTCAAAAAGCTGAACACTTTCAATCAACAATGTATCATTTCATTAAAAGCAGAGTGTCTGCAGAAGCATCTCTATTTTGAGGATACATACTAAGTAAAATGTTTTAGTTTTGCGTTCTGAAAATAACATTTTCATTTAGAAATTACATTCTCAATAATGTGAATTACTTATCAGGGCTCATTAACAAAACATATGCCTTTTAGATGTCCTGAATGCTCTCCCTCCCAAAATACTTTTGAAAATTCCTAATTTGTGACAAAAGTAAAAAAAACAAACAAACAAACAAACAAACAAACAAACAAACAAACCAACCCTTAAAATATATACTCTGTAGGAAGTTGTTTTGATCAGAACTAACATCTCAGGTAAGAATAATTCATGTAAAACAAGCAAAACAGAGACCACAGATTTAAAGTAATTAATTTTATAAGCAAGAGACTACTGATTCTGGCTCCAGCAAGATGTCACTGCTATAAAAGTTGGACTCTCACACTGCTCAAACAAAACAACATTATAGTGAACAAACCTGTTTTGTCAGCTAGCTTTCGTTTCTGGGTTTTGGATAACTGCTCCTTTTTATCTTTCTTCTTACTTGCTGGCACATCAGGAGTTCCAATTGCAATACTATTGCTTGCTGAAGTCTGAGAAGGATAAAAATTGTTATTAATATTTTGCATTCACCTATCATACTTTGGAAGCCAATACAAATACAGAATGAAGATACCTGTGTATGATTACTGAACCAGACCCACTGAAATATCTTGACTGTCATATATATAAATTATGACCACAGAGCATTACGGCACCATATTCCGCCTGCCACTCCTTAGCCACTACCATGTTTACATGCAGTATACTGATTAACATCTTGAAGATAGAGTGATGAAGTATTTAAGAGTTCTAATAATTATTTTTTGCTATTTACCGTAAAAAATATTTGAGAAGTGCTTTTAAAAGCAATAGATTAAGATCTGAATTTATCTACTTACCACAGTGTTAACAGGCTGATTTTCCATGAACAATTCTTTATTATCTTTGGCATATTCAAAAAGTGTGTATGTCATAGCAGTTCCAAGATTAGCTTCAACTTCTACCATTAATTTATCCAATATACTTTGTTTAACAGTTGAAGATCTAAAAGAAATCATAAAACTCAATTATAATCTTGACAGAAGAAGAAAAATTTGTCAACCAAAAAACCTCCCCAACATATAAAGCTAGGGAGAGAAGCTGTTATAAATACTTACATTGTGTTGTTGAAGAAAGCATCCATCGATATGACTGGTGCTGTTTGTGGATATGTTTCTGGCCAAGAAACTTCTATTAAAAAGGCTTTGGGATCTCCATTTTCACCTATCTGAAGGGAAAAGAAAAACCTCATAAATCAACAATTTTCAGTCGCTCATTAAAGATTACAATGCCAGCATGTGAATCTTTCACGTTAAGATTATTGAAATTCCTTCCGAAGACAACAACTATTTTCATACTATTACCTATCAGAAAAAAAGCTTTTATTTAGAAAAGAAGTATTACATTTATGACATGAACATTAACCTCTACCCTGCAGTTTTCATTCTATGAAAATCTGCAGAAATATTATAAGCTATTTTGTGGAGATGTTGCTTGGTTTTAAAAGCTTCTTTGTAGTGTCTGCAAGCCAAGTGTTATACAAACATGTATGAGAACAGAAAAGATGAAGCTTTCTTTTTTTCCCCACTTTTTCCCCTCATGCAAGCTCAGCGCAATATGAAAACAAACCACAACACAGTTGTGAAATACAGAACACAATAAATTAATGACCTAAGATAGCACAAGTAATAGGTAAGAATTTTAATATTTATTTCTTAACCCTACAGATATTTTAGTTCACAACAAAAAAGAATGACCAATAAGAATATTCAAGAAGCCAGTAGAATGAGGCTGGATGAAAAAAAAACCATAATGTTATGGATTATGCCATAAGGATTATGTTAACTTTATTTGAATAAAAAACAAATCAATTTTTTGCTGAAAATTAGGGCAGGTAACAAAAACATACCTTACAAACAGAAATGAACATTTCACACATAGATTTGTTACACTACTGTAACAAAGTTGGTTTAATTAGTATTTTAATACCATTAGAAGAATTTCCCTAATTTTAGAAGGGTCAAAATCTAGCTTCATCAACCTATGTGGAATGAAGCATAGCCAAAAAACATTCCTAGTCAAAACAAGGCTACTGCACCTCAAAATGACTCAAAATTCAAATGACCCTATTTCAATATTTTGGATTTACATTAAAAAAAAAAAATCAGTGTTTTAATTTTGCTTACAATCTCTGTGTCAGCAGAGTGGACTAAGTGATATTCTGTGGCATCTGTTTTAGGGGTAAAGGCATTAGGCTTTAAATCAGGAATCTGCTACATTTATTAAGACATCATCCACAGTGAAGCAGTCCACTTCCCAGAGCCACCATGAAGAGAACTGGTGGTATGGTTTACAGAGTTTTCCTCATCTCAGGAAAACGCTGTCTGCACATTACAGAGTAAATCCACAGAGAAAGCTGCATGGTTGCCACTCCTCCTGTCAGTGCAGCCTGCAAATTGGGCAGCCTTACTTTAAACAATGCTACTGCATTTTCTCAGTATTTGAAAAATCTTTCTTTAATCTCAAATTTTCAGCACACTGATTACAAAATACCTATGTGGTAGGCAAATGTGGCTCAGACGAATAGCATATTAATTCTTTTATCATGCAGTTAATTGTACTATGCTATCTCAATGCACATTTTCTTTCAAATGAAAGATGTGTTATAGTCTTTATCTGACACTAAGCATACAGTATTTAAATTGGGTTCTCTTAATTTTTCATGATCATTTTTCATCTGTGAAAAATTAGCAAAGACAAAAGCTAGCCAAATGCAGAATGCTGCATCATAGGCAGGTAGGGATGCTACATTTACTTTTCTGAGGACAATAAATTTAAAAAGAAGCAGTCCTGTCACTAAAGGAAGACTGCATTTGCATGGGTAGGATTCAAGTGCTATTTACTAAATCAACTTATCTCATTACAATTAATGATGGTATTCTAAAGTCTAAGAAACCACCAAAAGGTGCCTGCTCCCCACTTGTAGGACAGAGCATGTTCAGAACTCTGCCTTTTGTCCCATGGGCACCTAAGTTTCTATCAGTAAAGTTCTCTGACAGTCCAAAGATTTGCCTCAGCCCACGCCCAGGAGAACTTTGTATTTGAGAAAGCTGGCAAAAAATTCATGCCAAAATTGAATTGCAAACCTCAAACTAGAACTCCCTGCACCTCTCCCTGGAGCAGATCACACCAATACACATACTCAAAGCATTTTGCGCATTTTCTCCTGAGCAGCTAGACAAGGCGCATAAACTGCCCCCAGACAAGAGACAAGGACCTTGTAACTGAGCAGTAAGGAAGACACAGAACTTTACATGTATGCTTTTCTAAAACTAACATTTCCTACGGGCTAGTTCAAGCATTACTCAGCATCCTCTGGCCAATTTGGCAGGTCTATGCACTACGTATGCTATGCATTACATAGACGTGAAAGCAGATTGCCTAGCTAAGGGATAACCGATGCACCCTGGGAGCAGGTTCCTAAATATCAAGCATTGTGATATCAAGCACCACCATGCCAAAGATCCTGGAACAACGGCCTACAGATGTGGCCTTCAGTGCCTTCACAGCCTGTTGAGCACCCGTTTGTTTTACAAAAATTGCATTATGTCTACGACACACAGAATAACGCCAAGACGAAGAGCACGCTGCAGTGACCCACGCGCCTTCCTGCTGCCTTACCCGGTACTGAAAGGAAACCGGGCTGAGCTCCCTGAAGCACAGGTCTCCTTCGTAAATAGACCGCAGCGCTTCTAGCTCCATCTGAAGGACGCAGAGAAAGCGATTAGTCATTCCGGCCGGATGGCGACGGTCGGACACATCCCCGGGGAGAAAAGCCTGCCGCGAGGGCCCCTCTCCCGCCGCCCCCGCCGCGGCCCCCGGACTCGGGCGGGCCCCCGGCCCCCCCCGGGCGGGAAAGGCCCCGCCGCCCCCAACGGCCGGCGCCGCGGGGCGGGGCGCCGCCGGGCCTCACCTCCTGGTCCTCGTTGGCCGCCATGGCGCGCGCTGCGGGGGGGCGGCGCGCGGCGGCCCCCGCCCCGCGTCGCCCGGGCAGGCGCGGCGCGGCGCGGCCCCCGCGGCGTCGCCCGGGCAGTGTAGCGCGCAGGCGCGGAAGGCTGAGTGGCCTCGCCCCCCGCCCGAGAACCATCACCTGATCGCTTGCTACCATTGGTCCTTTCTTCCCGGCGTCACCTCCCCCCTCTCTTCCCGTTGGCTGGCTCTGCCAGCTTCGCCTCGCTTCCTTCTTTAGCTGATTGCCCCCTTCTCCAGTGTCGTCACACCCGAGTTCCTCCCTGAGTGGCTCGGAGCGGGGGAGCAGGGGCGCCGATTGGCTGCTCGTGCTGCCCGTCCGATTCCCGGCACTCGCTTCCCGAGGCGCGGCCCGCCCCGCCCTCTCGCCCTCCCTCCCGCCGTGACCCCCAGCGGCTCCCGGGCGGTGGCGGCGGCGCTGCGCTGCGCGGGGCCGAGCCGAGCCGAGCCGAGCCGGCCGCGGTGAGCGGGCCGGGAGCGGGGGCCTGGGCGCCGAGGCCGCCGGTGCGGGCGGGCGGAGTGCGGCCGGCCGTGGCGGTGGCGCCGCCGCCGCCGCCCTGCGGGCCGAGGCCGAGGATGACGCCGGCGCAGTGGGAGCTGCCGGTGGAGCTGTGCTGCCGGCCCATGGCCTTCGTCACGCTCACCGGGCTGGACGTGGTGTACAACGCCGTGCACCGCGCCGTGTGGGACGCCTTCTGCGCCAACCGCCGCGCCGACCGCGTGCCCATCTCCTTCAAGGTGCTCCCCGGCGACCACGAGTACCCCAAGTGCCGCACGAAGGTAGCCGCCGCCGCCGCCGGGCCCGGCGCCTCCGCGGCCGCTGCGCGCTCGGGGCGGGCGAGCGGCCCCCGGGGGGGGGCTGCGTCGAGGGCTTGCTGCCGCCCTCGCGTTTGACGGCTCGCCGGGCTGCTTGCGGCCTCTTCTGCGGCGGGCAGGGAGGGAGCGCGGGAGCCTGGAGCCCTGGGGGGGGCGGGGGGGCTTTTCCCGAGCGGGGCGCAGCAGCAGGGGTGTTTGGGCTCTGTTTCCCGCTTTGCGTTGGCAGCTAAGAAGCGATATCACTGGGTTTGGTCCTTGGAAAGCCACGTAGTTCGGTGATGCTGGTGAGGAACAAAACCTCGAGCTGGTTTCTCTTATTTTGGCTCCTTTTCACAGCTTCCCAGGAAAATGCGAACCCCTTTGCAAAACAGGCCTAGTACTTCACAGAGGCCTGTGAAACACGCTTCTGAACTTGACCATTTTTGTCCAGTCTACCTGGAATCTCTTGTTCCTTGTTACTAATGCCTCCTGCATCTGGCCCCAATGCCAGGGAATGAGGTGTATGTCCTGCTCATTAGGAACAAAGGCTTGAGGGAAAGAGTGCCCAAGGAAAGATGACAAATGTTTTCCCAAGTGACAAGGATGTACAGGCAATACCCTTTCTCCTGCTGTACTAAAAGGACTGTAAATGCACCTGGTAGCTTGCTTTAATATGCTAAATATTTTCAGAGGACGTCCTATGAGTGGTATATTCCGAAAGGGATCCTGAAGACTGGTTGGATGAACAAACACCTGAATTTGGTTCCAGCACTTGTTGTGGTATTCTATGAACTGGACTGGGAGGAGCCACAATGGAAAGAAAAACAGTCCGAATGTGCTACTCGAGTTGAAATTGTCAGGTAGACTTGTTTGGTTTGGTTCATAATGTACTACAAGCTAATGGCTACGTGTAAATTGCAGAATCTTTGCTGCATTACAAAACATGTATTTTCTTTTCTTAGACACAAATTCAGGGCAACTTGAACTCCTTAACTGTTGTTTACTAAATTCAGCACAATTATTCTCTTCTATGCAAACAAAGAAGAGAACACTGCATTCTGTGGATGATGCATTGCATTGTTGTATTTGCTTTTATTTCTCGTATACAGTCTTCTAATGATTCCATCTAAACTGAAATCTCGTTTTCTTCTGATTATTTACAAACATAAGGTGAGACCTTGACATTATGTTATGTTATTTTTATTTTAGGCAAAGTTTGCAGGGACGAAATACAAAAGTTGCTGTGGTTCTGATTCAGAAAAAAACACCGCTACCTCCAGGTACTAGAAAGCTGACTAAACTGCTCTCTATACAGTTGTGATGATCTCATTTTTCAGAAGGCCTGAACTGACCATCGTTTGTCATATTATCTACAGTTCTTAATATATTGTTGTTTATATGCATGAAGTACATTTGTGGCTGCACTGAGGTATACAAATGGAGTGAATGCTCAAGGCAGTTGACCCTAAACATTTTATGCTTCTGTTTTTAACTATTTCCTCCTAAGTCCAAGTCAAATTTCTGATGCTGTGTATCAAAAAACATATGTTAGTGTAATATGCATAACATGCCTCCTTGTAATTAGGTTGTATTTTAAAGCTTTCTGGAGATCAAGAAAAAAATATAAAAGTAATGAGAACTTAGAGGAAGGGCATTTGGTAACTACAGAAGCCTTTAGTTTAAGACTATTCAAACACTGCTAGTGTTTATCAATAAAATTTTGGAGTATATGGTAGGACTCTTGTTAAGTTCATACATGCCTTCTCAGCTAGCTCCTCTCTGGATGAGCCAGCTTCTAGGCTGTGTCTTTTTAGTAGGTGTATGGCAGGGAAGTCGCTGAATTTCTCGGAAGGCTCCTTCTCTGCTCTCTGTTTAAAGGAAAGCAAATTCCCCTTGATGGAGGGCCGAACGAGTCTTTTAATGGCAAGATCCAAAGTAGGGAATGTGGACAAAAAAATGCATGAGTTAAGTGGAATTATGAAATGTGGTGGGTTTTAATCTTTAATTTCACTCAAGCCACTCCCCTAGCTCTAACTGCATATTCTCTAGTGTTTGGTTAGGGTAGGGTGTTTTTGGTAGTGTTTTTTTTTCTTTTCCATCTGCATTATATTTGTCTTTTCTGGATGCCATTTTAATCTTCAAGATACAGTATATTTAATTGTGTGAGAGATCAGAAATTTAAAGAAACAGTTATGGCATACTTCTACCTTGTTACAGAAGTTTTCTGGCAGTGGCTTAACTAGCAATCTCCTCCACTGGATGAAGCACGTAGTGTTCTGAATGAAGCAAGAAGGAATGTGTACTCAATGTTTGGTGTATTAGATTTTTTCCATATCTTGTACTGGTCAAGCTTTTAGAGTTAGTTTGACTTTGCACTGCATACTGCTTACTTGTGCTTTCCTTGGCTTCACTAGGGGAAGATGTTATTGCGTCAGAGAGGGCAGCAGCTTTATGTAATGCTTGTGACCTTTCTGGAAAATCCCTCTTTGTACTTCCACACACTGATCATCTTGTTGGTTATATTATAAGGTAAGTGGTTTTAAAACACTGTTTTTCTGTTTGCTAGCAGTGATGATGAGCGAGTTGATAGGCTGGGATGATAGCTATGTGGGGCACCTGTTGTAGACCAACAGTGAATGTTTTATCCATTCACTGAAGTTCTTTAGGTTGTTCTGCTACCAAATGGACTCCACACCTTTGCCCTTTCTGTGTAAGGTTGTGTTATGACTGTCAGAGATGTTGCTAGGTGGGCTTTCTGAGAAACATTGTTAGGTATCCCAACATGTTCCCCTCCTCAAGTAGGGTAAAGGCAAAGCAGACTTCTCTATTGCTACGGTGTTTTCTGGACCTACTGGTTCTAGATATTTTTCCCCACAAATGTTTTGTTAGATGTAACTTTGTATTAGCAAATCTTTGCTTCCCCTCCAACTTTCTGGCTCTGCTAAATGTCTCTCTTTCCATCCCTACTAAGTGGTATTTATGTGGTTGCAGATACTATGTCCTTGTCATCTTTTATATTCTTCGTGGTTTTCTGTTTTAATGTCTGGGGGGAATGTGGCTTCAAATAAATGATCACAATTTTTCAAATACAGAAAAGGGAAAGGAAGACTGTCCTGTACAGACAAAGGAAAAAGAACTCAAACTAAGACAAATGATGGTTTATTAAAACTAGCTTTTGTTTTGGGGGGGGGGGGGGGTTGTTTGTTTGTTTGTTTTCCAGATGTGCTCAGGGCGAGAGGCCATGGTCTGAGAGATTAATTCTTCCTTCTATCACCCCATTATTTATACATAATACTCAGTAAAGTTCTCAAAATAAATTAATGTCATTATTGTATCTGTTGCTAGAGGGGGAGTACTTACTGCATGTTAGCTAGCACAAGCCTTCACAGACTGCATATAGTTGCATTTTGATATAAGGATTTATAACTGTCTCCAAGTATGCAAAGATAAGGCTATACCATTAAGGACTGATAGTTCTTCATGCACATTTAAATAAAATAAAAAAAAAAAAGTGTTTCAAACTTATAATCTTAATCGAGATTTCATAGCAGTAAGAGAAATGTGTGATGTGGCTTCTCTTGTTTGTTTTAACAAACCTGAATTATTTTTCCAGATTGGCTTGTCTCTTCTTATGTAGTAACAATACAGTGCTGCAATGCCAGGGAGACTTAATTTATTGTGTTTTCCTTTTGTGTCTGAACTCATAGCTAACAATTGCTTTCTAGTGTTCTGCTCTTTTGTTTTCATCCCCATCCTCTCTGTGCAGAGAGTAGAACACAAGCTGAATTGCTTTAGCCAAAGTCTGCAATGATCCCTTCTTGGCCAAATCCCAGAACTGGTACTTCATCCTTTAGTCTCTGTGTGCCTCAGTGCTGTTGAATGCATTCCTCTCCTAGGTTCTGGTCTTCTCTTGTTTTCCTTGTTTTCCTTGTTTTTTTTTTTTTTTTTTTGCTTCAACATGTGCTTCTTACATCCTCCTCAGCCTCATATTATGTACAGAGCTTTGGGTCTTTGTCCTTCTCTCTTCCCCCTGTGACTTACCACTGGGTGAGTTATCTTGCAAACGTGTCTTCGGTTGTCACCTGTGGCCCAGGTAGCTGCTGATGTTTTGATGGGATAAGGAATTGTAGTCTGTGCCCCATAATTTCCCGTCTTATTTACTGCTGTTCTTTCCTTCCTGCTCCTCCCTCTGCTCCCCAGTCCAGCCCTTGACCTGTTGAGGCTTAACCCAGGAGCCTCTTCAAGGTTTTCTTGCTTTGACCAAGGCATCTCTCCGCTTTCTCTTGGCTTTTCTATCATAATAGAGCAATTGCTGGTCTTCAGTTGCACAATCCTAACAGCTTATCCCCAGGCTTTCTCATGTTATGCATTAGAGATTTTTATATGAGAAATCAAGACATCAAGGCTCTTGAACCTACTTGTTCCACTTTGTGCTAACCCCATGCAAGGCTTTGCATGAAGAGTCCTCATGTGTAGATGCCTACCCAGTATGGTAATTTACAAAAGAGTATAGTACTACTAAGTACTACTTTTGACAATCTTAAACTATAAATGGTGATTGAAAGCAACTTCCTTTGAAGTTCTTCAGCTTCTTTGTACATGGGAGAAAGGTAATGAAGAACAACTTCGTTACAGGTTGGAGAATGCTTTCTATGAGCATGCGCAGAACTACTATTATACAGAAATACGAAGAGTTAAATGTCATAAGGAGTTCTTGAACAAAACCACTCATCAGGTAATCTTACTTTATTTTTGAAATAATATGCAAACTATATTACATGTTACAATATAAAAATAAGGGTTGCTTGTTGTATGAATGTTCTCATTTTTTTCTCTCCCCTCCCCCTTTATTTCCAATAAGAGATTCCTTCTTTCTCTGTGTGGGAAGTAAACTGGGTTTTATTTTCTACAGCTTTAGCTTTGATTTTTGATTTGTTTTTGTTCTTAAGTTTGCCTTCCTCACATCTTAGAGGAAAAGTGACATCTCAAAAATTAAGTTCTTGGATAATGTTCCAGAATTGAAAATCATAATTTTTTCAAATTATCTATATGGTTTAATCTGTCAGAATGTAATATCCTAGCAAGTTGAGAAGTGCTTTCCTGAGAAACTTGGAACTTAAACTTGGACTCAGTTTGGCTTTTAGCTATTGCTTTTCAATTTGTTAAACACATATTCAAACATACAAACTTTTGATTCAACTGGCAAGCTCTGAACCAACAACCAAAGCTGTTGGTTTAGAGATTTCTTTTTTGGTTGTTACAAAGTTCTCACCTGCTCCATGGTAAAAGTCTTAGTAATAGATTAAATATGGAAAAAGACCATTGCTGAGTAATGGTAGCAGAGAGAACTACTACAAAACTTTTGCCAAAGCAGCTTTTCAGGTAAAGTACTAAATTTCACAGATATTCACAGAATAATCGCCTGCATCTGCTCTGTAGGTAGCAGGTATATTCAGATGTTTATGAATGATGTATACTGGTTGTGTTTTGCAGCTTTTATTTGTTAGACACCAGTTCAAAATAGCATTCTTCAGTGAGCTGAAACAGGATACGCAGAATGCTCTAAAGTAAGGCTTGTGCACCCCCTCCCCCCACTTTTTCCCTCTAAAACATAGATTATGATAAACATTTTCTGGCTTATTATTACCTAAGGAAGGCGTGAATGCAAAGTTATTTAAATAAGTGTGTAAGGGGTGAGTTCTTTACTGGGGAAAACACTCTAACTGGAAGCTTGTCTTCTATTGTCAGTAATTCTGTTCTTAAAGTATTTATTATAATGTACAAATTCATTATCACATACGAATTCACTCTAATTTAAGTATTCATACTTAGAAATTACAGAACTGCATATAATCTTGTGCATGAATTGAGGGCTCATGAAACAAACATGCTGGAAATCAAGACCATGGCTGGATTTATAAACTACAAGGTAACAAGCATACTTCTAATCTTTGACTACATGTGCTTAAAAAAAAATAGTTGATGTTTTTTTTTAATCTGTAAAGGCTTAAATATTGTTTCATGTTGCTTTCAAGGAGACAGATTAGAAATAGCCATCACTGGGTATGAATTTCTTACACTCAGGCTTGCAAAGGCAGTTCTGAATTCCACAAAAGAAAGATCCTTAGCTGAACCTGTGCAGTTCAGGAGTATCTTGAAAGACTGGAGTTAATTTGAGATAGTGTCTTCTGAAGGACTGAGCACCTTTAACTCTCACTTTGTGCAGGGGGAATTAACAATCTGTGACAAAATTTAGGCCAGTGTAGGTTAGATACTACTTGTTAAGAGGAGGAAATTAACCCTTTGGTCATCTTTTCGGGCTTCTAGGTAAGACAGCACTATCCCACCATTTAAAATGGTCCTGGAGCTGGACTTCATTGAATGTCATAATCTTTTTTGAGGTCTTTACAGGCTTCAAAGATAGTAGTCTTCCTATTGGCTCTGCAATTCTGTCCTGAATTTGGCTGAGTTGTGCACTTTTCCATTGATTATTTGGGGGAGAAGGAGAATAATGTTAGATGAAGTGGAGGACTGCACAGTTTGAGGTGTGATACATTAGGTTTTACTTTTACTTTTCTCCCTCTGTTTTCTCTACCTTATTTGTGCTTTTTAGAACTAACTAAAGTTAGATTTTTTTTTTTTTAACAAATCCTTAACAGCCTAACAAAGTACTCTTTTTTTCTTTTTTTTTCTTCTTCTTTTTTTTTCTTTTTGTGACTTCTTTTAGATCTGTCGTCTCTGTTTTCAGCATAATACTCCGCTGGATGCAATTGCTCAGTTCAGAAAACACATTGACTTATGCAAGAAAAAAATAGGAAGTGCAGAACTGGCTTTTGAGCATGCTGCTTGGATGTCAAAACAGTATGTTTTTTACTTAGTAATGTTTCTTTTACAGTTCCTGTATAACCTTATGATGAAGCTCATTGTTTTATTTGTCTAGGTAAGACATGAATTCTGAGGGTTTTTATCGAAGAAAGAGAGACAGTAGATCATAAAAGCTATATGATGTCATTCTGTTTTGCACTGATGATTGACAGCTTGTCACTGGGAATGAACAGGGTATGACAGATGCAGCCATAGAACTAAGATACTTAAGTTCAGAGAACTATTACCTGTCTTAAGGCTAACCAGAACTTTTAGTGGCAATGTATATTTTGGTTCAAAATTACTGTTTTGTATCTATTCTTATAAGAAATATCTTTGTTGGTTTTTAGGTTTCAGGCTTTTGGTGACCTGTTTGATGAAGCGATTAAGCTGGGGTTGACAGCAATTCAAACTCAGAATCCAGGTTTTTATTACCAGCAGGCAGCCTACTATGCACAGGAACGGAAACAACTAGCAAATATGCTTTGTAACCACGATGTAAGTTTAAAAGCAAACAAAAAGCAAGTAACCAGCTGTTGAATTAGTGGAAAAACCTGTAATACATGTAAATGACATGCACAGGAAAACATGTATCCTTCCCTTACTTTCTAACAAATACTTGGAAAGATTAGTCCTGAATAAATGAGTTGTTCTATTTATTTGATTCCAAATATTGTTGACACATTTTAAAAATACTTGTAAAAGATTTTATACTTTCTACATCTCTGGCTTTCTATGGCTCAAGCTCGAAAATATACTGTTATATTTTTCCATTATTTCTCCCTACATGTTCCATACCTGTGGTGACTTACAGCAGAGAAACAAGAATATTAGTATTAAAAAAATTATTAAAGTGGGTTTTTTTTTTTGTTTTCTGACATTTGCCTGGCAGAAAGGGCTGAATGGAAAAAGTAGTCCCTACGCTCAGTGATTGAATGTATGTGCTAGTTGTATGTAACTACTTTCCAGCTGATATGTCCTGATTATTCAAGAATGCATTTATTTCTGCTAATGCCTTTTCTTTGTCGTTCTTGGAACTAGTTTTAAAAGAATTAACCAGTTTTTCTGTAATTATATCCATAACAAATGAAAATGAATTAACTAGGGTGTCAGATTGAATTAATGAAAAACTTGTAAATGCTTGGGTTTCCTGAAATAACTTCTATACAGGTGTCCTGAAAGGTTAAATATTTTGAAGCAAATTCCTTCATTTGTGTGTGTGTGTGTATATATTAGAGCATTAGATTACTTCTAATTCTTTAAAACAAACAAACAAAAAAACACCTCTTGTTAATGACTGTTTGCTGAATTTACAGTCCTCTGTGATGTACCCCAATCCGGATCCTCTGGAAACACAGACGGGAATGCTTGACTTCTATGGGCAAAGGCCTTGGCGGCAGGGAATACTAAGTATGTTTCTGTGTCTTATATCTGTGGATTCAGACAAACTTTTTAGTCTCTGATCCTGCCAACTAGCTTAGGCAAAAGTATATGAAAGTATATAACCCCTTTTCCACAGAGTCGTATGCAGGGCTGAGAACTCACTCCCTTCTGTTAGTTGGTGGTGTGAACTGAACAGGTGTCAATCAGAAGTGCAGGAAGTGTTTGGTCTCTGGAGAAAATGAAAAAAGAAACCTCAGAGATTTCTGCAGGGTCAGATCTTCAGCAAAGTTGCATAGGCCATGCTGAAGCCTTTGCTGCTGCTTTGTTGCTACTGCTGCCTGAACTACTTGCATTAAATGTGCTGCAGTAATGTCTGACTAGTGACTGCATAGCTGGAAAGAAAAGTTGCAGAACTTGATACAGCAACATTAATAACATCCCTGTGCATGACGGTTTCAAATTCATCCTGCTATCCATACTATATCTTGTCAGCTGTAGACAGAAACTGATGATGTTTTAGAAAAAACTTTTGGATTTCAAAATGGATTGTGGAGGATGCAATGCCTAGATGTTAAATTGAGAAAGGAAGATGTGCTTTTTTCTATTAAGGAGGATGTTTTCTCATCACTTCAGACTTTGAATGTATAGCTCTGAGCTATGTATGAATACATAAATGATTCTAAAATGCTCATTGCTGACTTGTTTTTGCTTTTCTCGCTTTCTCACTCTCCCTTTGGTCACCTCTCCTTTACTCTCTGTATACTTTTCGGGTTTTGCAACTCTATCACTGCCTTCTTTTAAAAACGTTTTCATTTGCTTTATGTACATACTTGTCCAACCTGTTTTATCTTCAAGTGATTACTGTTTTTAAAATAGTTTTAGAATCTACTGCTTAGATTAATCTACTGGTTAAAATGTGAATTTAAGATTATGTATTCCAGCAGGAGATTTTAGTCTTCTAAAGCTATATACAGTTCCCTGTATGCTGGTGTTCTCTACTGCTAAAGAAACACAAGCTTTGAAGCCTTACCTTGAGATCAGATAGGAAAAAGGATCCAAATTTGTGGTAACATATATGCTTTGAATGTTAACAGATGCAGTCTAAATATTTAGTCATCTTGCAATAGTTTGTTATTTCTGAGCAATTTATTTTTTTTCTTTCTTTCTTTTTCTTAAACAAAAAAAAGATTTGTTCCAGAAATTCACTTTTAGAACACACAGCTCATCTCAATTCTTAAAGCAATATATCCATCTCCTAGGAAAAAGAATGTTTAAGAATCTGAGCATGCCTGAGTTGGTGCTTGCATTACATGTACCTCACCACATAAATCATTCCCCTTGGGCCTTGACAAAATTCCAGTGTAATGGATTTTTCACTGTCTTATGCAGGCTTTGATCTTTCTGATCCTGAAAAAGAGAAGCTGGGGATTTTAGCTCTGCAGCTGAAGGAGAAAGATGTTCTTCACTCAGTAAGTTTTATTCTACAAATAAATCTGTTTTATTAACACTATCCTAATGTTAAATATATAGTGATATCAGTACTCTTGGTTTTATCTGTTAGGAGCTAATAATCACTTTGTTGAGTAATGCTGTCGCACAATTCAAGAAATACAAATGTCCAAGAATGAAGAGTCATTTAAGTGAGTATAGATTATCAGATGCATCTTTTAATTAACTTTGCAGAGATTTTCAGTATTGATCTGATACATTTGGTTGGTTGTTATTGTTTTTTATCAGTGGTTCAGATGGGTGAAGAATATTACTATGCCAAGGATTACACCAAAGCTTTGAAGTGAGTACTGCCCCGATCGTTTCTTTAGTATGCTACTTTTCCCACGAAGACCACATACCTTTTTAATATGGAATGATGTTGGAAACTCACTTAAGATGCTTCTAGTATCTGAATTTGATCCAAAAGCAAACTTTGGAGTCGATGGACTCCGCTTACATTAAAGCACAGTGGATATAATGGGTCACTCATTAGATTAGTAAAAATTCCTTCTCTTTGAGGATTTGCCTCATTCAGCAAATAAAAATCCTCTGTGGGGATTTGCCTTACCAAGCAATTTTTAAAATTTTATTTTATTTCTAGCTCAGTGGGTGTTGTCTGTTTCAGGAGTGACTTTTGAAACTTGCCTGCTACTTGCAATGAGAATATAATTACACTTAAAGACCTTGAAGTTACGAAATTCAAAATATAAGGAAATGTAACTGAGTTTAATTCTTATTTATATACTAGGGAATTAGCAAAAGGAATTTTATTAGTGCAGTTTTCTGCCATTAATATTAATGGCTACAGAGCTAGGAAAGCTTGAGCTCAGTGCTGATGTGCAACCACTGTCTTGTCTGAACTTGGTATCTTATGTTTAGTTTCTTAACTTTGTATTTTTAGGAGGAAATAGTCAAGGTCATTTTATCTAGGAGTCCCACAATGTTTTGATTAGATTTTGAAGATTGCATTTTGTAAAGGAAGTATGTTGAAGTAACAACTTTGTTGTTACTTGCTGACTAGAAGCTGCATAGAGGAGAAAACAGGCTAGGATAAGTAGGTCAGATTGTATCAAGCCTAACTTTTTTATGAACATTCTCTATTGTTTAAAAAGGCACGTTAGGTAGATTTTTCCTAAGCAGGCAGAAGTTGCTGCCTTGAACAGTTAGAGTATATTTAAAAAAAACAAAACAAACCTCTCTGTATTGCTAGTACGAGTGAAAATTGATCAGTGTTAAAGCCATAGTAGGATATGCAGTTTTGCCTGATATAGGCTGATATATGTGATGGTTGTAGATCTTTGAAACTCTTGAAGGAAGCAGAGGATGGGAGATAGAAGGGAAAATAAACACCTCAGCTTAAGGGGCATTAAGATGCTTCTGTTTGGAAGGATCGGGTGACTTTAGTGTGAGCTTTTTGGTTTGTTTTCTCTTGAAGTTTGCAGCATATTCAACATGAAAGCAGGGGGTTTTTTTGTTTGTTTTTTTGTTTTTTTAGTACAATGCTGGCCTAAGACTCTTGGTCTCTGTCCAGTTGTTGTTTTGTCAGTCCTTAATGTTAAGACAGGCAACTGGAGGAGTTTCTTCACAGTAACTTTATGCTGATTTCGATAAACCGTTGTCCTATAGGAATAGCTGACTTAACTTTTATCTAGCCTTTGTGTTAGTCAAGAGAACTTCTGTATTAATGATACTGAAGAAACAATCTGAGTTTCTTAAAATACCAGGGTATATAACTTGTTTTTCTCTCAATTTTAATGCTTTGCAGGTTGTTGGATTATGTTATGTGTGAATATCGCAGTGAAGGATGGTGGACTCTTCTTACTTCCATATTGACCACAGCTCTCAAATGTTCATATCTAATGGCCCAGCTAAAAGACTATATAACATATTCTTTAGAGCTACTGGGCAGAGGTATTCTTTTAAGAAATATACTTAAGTTAACCTATTAAGAAAAAAATATATATATGTATTTGGAAGTCTGACAGATAGTTGTCAGTGACATAGTTTACAGTACTTCAAATGATTTGACCACAGAAAATTTTATACCTGTGCTGAATTTTGACCTTCTCTCAAGTCAAATTTTCTTGCTCTTCTATTATGAAATTGCTTTGCATTCAAATAGTCTGTCAGGAGATCTGGGGCATAGAGCTTCATTTGAGACAAAGCTGTATAGTTCAAACAATGTAACAGCAGTATCCTAAGCTTTGGGGGCAGGGGGAGAAGTGTAATACAGCTAAAGGGAAAAACATATTTTGCAGTAAATAACAAAAGCCAGGACCATTTTCCTGGACTTTAAAATCCCAAATGTTTCTCAGACTTTTTATTAGAACTCTGCTAATAAAATTTGCATGTGGTATGTTTTAAGAAAAGCAAAAAGTAACTTATCGTAGTGGCACAGTAAATATTCAAGTACTTTGCTTTGTATACTGGCTGTTAATGACAATGCAGGAATAATCTTTGTGCCTTGATTTGCTAACTAATATCATTTTTAGTGTAGGCATGGTAAAAATGGTTTGCATCTTCTGTTAGTCTGTCCACCCAGCTTTATATAGAGGGATAATTAGTGAGATAAACCTACCTTTACTCATCTTCAAGAGAAAAATGTTTGTTTTTAATTAGTTTCTTCCCTCTTTTTCTTTTCATCTCCTTGAGCTGCTGTTCTTTGTTTTTGTGTGAGCTTACCTTTTCCAGTGTCCCAAACTGTTCTGTTTTCTACTCTTCCTTCAGTTTTTAAACAGAAATAGCAAGAAGCTATAGGCATTATTCACTTGGGGTTTTCCTCTGGTAGCTTATGAAATACTTGCCTAACCAAAGATTATTTTGCTCAGTTCCAGTGAAAATAAGAGAAAACACTTTAAATGGGGGGACTTCTGAAAAACTCAAGTACTTAGTTATTTGCTGTTAGATGTTTCATGCAGGTTTTTTTTTTTTTGACAGTGCAAACTAAAGGAAGGGTTTATTTTTAAATAAAAAACAGTAAGAGGACTTTGTAATCTTGTTTGTTCTGTTTGCTAGCATCCACCCTTAAAGAAGACCAGAAATCTCGAATAGAAAAAAATCTGATAAAAGTTCTAATGGCAAGTGGCAAAACACTTCTTTCTCTTTTAGATATTCTTAAGGGGGAGTCAGTGTTTGGCAACCTTCTTTTAATTTGTAATTTTCTCTCTGGATACAGAATGAGAGCCCTGATCCTGAACCTGATTGTGACGCTACTGCTGTGAAAGCATCGCAGAAATTGTGGGCTGACCGTGTTTCCTTGGCAGGCAGTAATGTTTTTACAATAGAAGTCCAGGATTTTATACCATTTGGTAAGTAATAAAGCTTCAAGCAAACTTGCACCAAATTCTAAATTTGGACATAATTATATTTTGGAAATAAATAATTAGGAATAATTATGCAGTGTTCATTAAAGCCAGTAACATGGAATCTCTTGTACCAGCACTGTTCTGTTCTAAATCACTAAGATAAGATAGATCACTGGCTTCTCATGATTCCTTGACTCACAACATCAAGAGGAATCATTTGAGTGTTGTGTTTGAAGAAAAACCTCTCAACTTCCAACTGAGGCTACCTATGCTTTTAAATAAAGTAGAAATAGTAAGAATTTGCTCTTTGAGAGACTTTTGTAACTTTGGTGTGCTTTGAAGCAGAATTCTGCTGAAGGGGGACAGAGTGTATGCAAAGTAATACCTCTCATGGAAAGGGGGCATGAGTGAGCGCTACCTACAGGAAAAAAATGTAATAAGAGTCTAAGTTTGTTTGTTTGTTTTGGTTTGTTCTTTTTTTTTTTTTTTTTTCTGCTGAACATCTGTCTTCACCTCTCTGCCACAAAGTTTTCAGCAAAATTCTGAAAAGTAGCTGTGTGTGGCAGTGCCAGGAGCCAAATATGTCCCACTTACTCTTAAAGCTTTGGCTTGTGTATATATACAAAACAATCCTTACCATAACAACAGTGAGAGAGAAGAGAGTGCTTCTGGAGTTTAGCATTGTAGTTTGATGCATGTAATGAGTACTTTTTTTTTTTTTTTTTTTTTTTTTTTAATTCTAGTGCAGTGCAAAGCAAAATTTTTTGCTCCAAGTTTTCACGTTGATGTTCCTGTGCAGTTTGATATATACTTGAAAGCTGATTGTCCTCATCCTATCAGGTTTTCTAAGCTCTGCATCAGTTTCAATAACCAGGTAACTATGTTTGTTCTAACTCAATAAATATTATAAGAATGCAATAATATTTTTTACAATTTTGGAAAAGAACTTTCAAATTTTTTTGTTTTAAGATGACTGTTAATATTTCAGTTGGAAAGCTGTTTTTGCTTTTGGCATTATCTTTATCCCTTTGGACAGCTATATTGGTATCATGATAAAACTCCCAAATGCAGTTTAATTAGTATGTATATATCATCTTTGTTCTTCTACGAAGGTCTCTAAAGTGATCCTTCTGAAACTTTAATGTCGTCTTTCTCTTGATGTTTTTATATGAAGTTACATTAGTTAATATAATTGGTATTTAATATCAAAAAAAATTCACTCTTCTTAAGTGTAGTTTTAGTAGAGTGAAAAGTAGCAAGAACTAATATAGTTTGATCTGGTAACAGAGCCTTAACATTCACTATGCTACCATTTATCTATAAAAATGTATTAAACCTATAACTATCAACTCTTTTCCCCATTCTTCTATATTAGGATTACAATCAGTACTGTGTGGTAGAAGAAGCCTATCAAAAAAGTGATATTCTAGAACAGTCATCACAAGGAACAATGTGCTTGGTTCCTGGCAAAACAAGAAAGTTTACTTTCAAATTTGTTGCAAAAACTGAAGATGTAGGAAAGAAGATTGAGGTTTGTCAATTTGTTTTGCACCTTTCCCACTGATATTTACAAAGAATGACAAAGCATCTCTAATTCAGCAGCAGTTACTAACGTCACTGGGGTTTCAAAATGTTTGAAATTTATTACTCCTGAAATTAAATGTCAAAACTGAGAATAAAAATTTTTTTGAGCAATACCAAAGCAAAAGGAAATCACAAAAACTTAAGTACTGTTTCAAGGTTTTTTTTAAATATATGTAACGTGTCAGAAAGCACTGTGGAACTGAGGGAGTGTAGGAAACTACAAAAGACTGTATTGCGCACACATTGGCATGTATACTTTTTCCACCACAATTTCCTTAATTGAAATTCTGTAGTGCTGCTGTGGAGACTTTGCTCTCCAAAGCTGCCAGAAGCTTTCTGGTGATATGCATCTTTATTGGGGCTGTGTATGTTGGAAAATTACATTCTTACAGTGGGCGATCTGAGGACAAAAGGCAGGGGAAATTATCAGTATGTGTTTGAATTCATATATATCAGATCACCTCTGTGGATTTGATCCTGGGAAGTGACTCTGGTAGATGTGTGATTCTGAATTGGCGGGGAGGAGGCGGAGATGCTGCTTCACCTCAAGAAGCATTGCAGGCAGCCCGTTCCTTCAGGCGAAGACCTAAGCTTCCAGATAATGAAGTTCACTGGGACAGTTTGACTGTTCAGGCAAGCACTATGTAAGTAAAAACTTGAAAATACTTATGATGTGTCATTATGTGATTCCTGCAAACTCCTAATCATTCTGTATAAAAGAAGCAGAAAGACTTGTTTGGACTTCCTTAAAAAGATGTCCTTGCCTAACTGACTGGGGATAAGTTGATACCTATCTTAATTCTTTAGGACTTTAGAGCTCCCAGATAGCAAGAGGTATAGAAAAAGCTTGCCCTCGTCTCGGAGCGTACCAAATCCACTTTTTCTCCTTCACCTAACTGTTAGGCAGACTTTTCCCTGCTTTTTGTGCAAACTAGAAAGTTACTCATTGCTTTTACAGAAGAATACACATATGCAGGCATGTGCACACAGGTGTGTGCACACAATCCCTAAGAAACTATATTGGGAAATAATCATTAATAAATAGGCTGATAGTAGGTGTTTTCAGAAAAACTAAATCTGTTTGCTGTTAGTGGTGGTGGGGTTGTCTTTCTTGGCAGAAAAACTGAACTTCTAATGTATGGATGTTCCAATTAATTTTTGTAGAGTACCTCCCATCATATTGCTTTTCAGGAATCTCACATCTCCTGACTGGGTATGCTATGGTTGTCAGAACTCTCTTTGAACAGTCAACTGTTTTGATCTCCTGTAAACTAGTCTTAAATTCGTTATTTAAGAAACATGCAATAACTCAGTCTTTTCTCTTGAAGGATTATTTCTAGAGTGCCAAACATTTCTGTTCACCTCCATCATGAACCTCCGGCTCTGACTAATGAAATTTATTGTTTGATTGTGACAGTCCAGTCACATGAGGAGACAGTTGCCAAAGATGTTAAGCTTACTGCAGGTTTAAAGCCAGGTATTTAGTGGTGTGTGGGTTTTCTCACTTGTTTACTCCAGCAGGATCCTCATTGACTCCCTTTTCTCAATGCTATGCAGAGAACTGTAATAAATGGCTCTCCTGTCATACTTAAGTGTCAAACCAAGATAAGGTTGGGAATGGTGAGATAATAGTGATAAGAACAACAGTTGACAGACTCATTCAGTTGTAGTTATTTTAATTGCTATTTGTCAGTAGTGTTTTTGTGGGTCTTATGAAAAGATAAGTTTTCACATGAGTTTGAAAGAGAATGTGGAACTTTTTATTTAATTCACTTGTAAATAACTTTCTCTTCCCAAGAAAATGTAATAGATTTTTCTTGCTGAAGTGAAAGTATCAGATGGAGCTAGATAAATATTTTCTTCAATATTATCATCTGGGGGGGGGGGTCACCTGGAAAATGTTGCTTGGTTTTTAAAACACTTGAAATTAGGGGAGAGGTGGAGAATTGCAACTGTATTCCTTTGAATGAAAAGGAAAAAATGAAAATATTGTGTGTTAAATTCTAGTTAGCTGTGTGTAGTTATTCTTGACAATTTTCAAAATATGAAGTCCAAATGTTATACTCAGTATGACTGCTTGTATCCTATATGCCAGGGGCTTAAAAATGTTTTTGCCTTTTGGATAACTGCTACAAGATGTACTGTGTAATCTAAAATAGAACCACATACCCTATACACTTGTACAGTTTATTAAAGTCAGTAGGATATTCTTTGAACTTATTTAATTGGATGTTTGTGCTGAGCTGCTGATGCAGTGTTTAAGATTCTGTCTTGATTTTCCCCTTGGTCTTGAATCTTAACTTGATGTACAGGGTTATTCTGGGCTTCCTGACATTTCATTTATACAAAAGATGATATATTTTCCACAGTTGCAACTTATTGGCAAGATGTAACTTGTTTTTCTTTGAAAATGATCCCATATGATCTTTGTAGCTCCATTATTCTAGTCAACCTGTAAATGAAGAATAATGTCATTTAACATCTATATATCTTTCTTACATATTTTCGATGTAGTTTGGAAGAACAGTTTTTAAAAGGTTTGAAAGCATTAAGCTCTGCACTTGAAAATAGAAGAATCACAGAACTGTGAAACTTGCATTTTACTTTGCCTTTCCTTGCTTGCTGGTATACGTTGCCAAGAAAAGCTTGGATCACATAACCATATTGTGCTTTGTATATGGTAGGGAACATCTAGCTATGGCTTTTGATCTTGAGATTTTCTGGCCTAAATAGTCGAAATGAAAATCTTTCAGGAGAAAGGTCTATTGGATGTAAATTCTCCAATTTAGCAAACTTGAGGTGCTGTCAGATATATCTATTTGTAGATCTTCCTGCTGGTACTTTTGAAGGCTTCTCTCAACCAAATGAACAATGTTAATTTGTAGTGTGTTGCTTTTTGAGATAAATACCTTAATGTTTTTAGATGCTGCTATTTGCTTCAGTGATTTAAAGCAACATAAACTATTAAAGCCTCTGTGGATATGAAGACTATTTTTAATTTTAGGGCAAGATGCCAACCTGACTCAGAAAACTCAGGTGACTCTTCATGGGACAGAAGCATGTGATGACTCCTTTCCTGCATTGCTTCCTGATATCCCTATAGGAGACTTGCAACCGGGGGAAAAGGTAAATACATCAACCTTTTTTCTATATCATAGTTAAGAAAATGAGTATCAACGAATAAAGGACTTTCATGCAGAAGAGTTTATATTTAGTTTCAGATATTTGAACTGATAAATGAAATACTTAAGGCATGTTTTGCCTAGTGTTTACTTGTAGTTTAGTATTCCTTTAGCTAGGTTCCCTTTTGGACTGAATTTGGAAATAACATATATTCTGGGATATAAGGGTGAAGGTTAAAACATAAATTTTAAGGAGGCTAATTTCAACTTAGTTAAATGCATTGGCTAATGGACAGTGGATAATAGCAGAATCATCCTTGTGGCATGGGTAGAGGCTCAAATCTGCAGATGTTACACTGAACTGAAATTCTGACTAGTAAATGAGAAGTTGTGTATATCATGTAATACCTAATAATGACTCTGGTCTTGCATTGCTTCCCTACTGATGTTCACCTGCTATTTAACAAGGGGAACTGTGCTGCTACTAAGTATTAAAATCATAGACTGCATGGTTGAGATAGTACAGTGTAACAGATTCTTTGTAGTCAAAAATAGTCATTCTAGTATTGCACTCTAAGATGATCATTTAACAAATTCAGGACAGCTCTAGGCATATTGAGTACATTTTAAGTATTGCTTAGCTCATTTTTGTCTCCTTTATTTTGTAGATGGAAAAAGCAATATACATTCGTTGTGGAACAGTTGGTGCAAGGATGTTTCTGGTTTATATTTCCTACTTAATCACTACTACTGTTGAAGAGAAAGAAATCCTCTGCAAGTGCCACCGGGTATGACATAAAAAATGCATCAGTTCCTGGAGATATATAACCTTTAGATTAAGGATCTATTTCTTGCAGTTCATTAATGTAAATCCAGAATTCTTAGAAGCATTTCCAGTATGTAGAAAAACTGCAAAATCAGCAGTATATTTAGTAATCCACTGAATGGATGGATGGCAAAACAGTTTGTACATGGGTAAATGTCCAGAACATTCAAAACAAAGTGGAAGTGCAATGCACAGACAGATTTGTGTAGTAGAAGAAGTAATGCAATTTCTATGCTGAAGGAAATGCTTATATTTATAGTATCATTTGCTTCGTGAGAAGAGAGAAGTTAACTGTGTTCTTTCATAGGTAATTCTCAACACAAAACCTAATAGGACCAATACATTTTGAGAAGATAATTTTAGTCGATGGATTTTATTGAAAAGTTTTGTGGATTTTTTTAGTTTTTGGTTTTTTTAACAAGAGAGTTTAGAAGGTTGGGGGAGAAAAGCTGATGCAAGTGCTCAATATTTTGAGGTGATTCACCTTCTCGTGAATGTGGTAGAAGAATATGAAACTGTTTTTGAGGGATGTACTTAATATTAGAGCAGTGAAGGGGTTGCATGTGAGTTAGTGTCCTCTGTATCTCACACGTGATACTACCAATTTCTATTGTCAGATAAAAAATCTAGTTTCCCGTATTTCATCTAGATTAATAGTTTAATGCTTTCGTATTTCACTATCAATTATTGTTTACACCAGTGTTGATTTGTGAAATGCACAAAATAGGCAAGCTTGCAAATTAAGTGTTTATGAGGAAAACATTTGTCTGTTCTACCAAGCATGAACAGAAAAGTGTTGGAAGAGAGCTGCAGTACATTGGATTCACTTAAAACATGATTTTATTTTTTTAAGAAACTTTATTCAGAACTGACATCTAATATGAACAATTGTTCATCTTTTTTCTTTTTTCTTGTATATAATCCTGATTATGAATTAATCATACTAAAATAATTCACGACACTCTATAGTGGTAAAATGACTCTTAATGGGGTAGAGAGGAAGAAAACTGTCACACTCTTTTCGGAATTAGGGTGAGCACCTTCGTAAGTGTATAATCAGAAGAAAAGAATTCTATCTTTGCTCTCAAAAAATGATCACTGATGGATTCTGCCCTGGGGAGAACTTAGATAAAATGGTGTTAAAAGTAAGCTTACTCTTAATTTGACATCAGTGGCCAGGTCCGAAACTGAATATAACTTTTTCTTTTTCTCCCCCCGCCCTGTTCCTCCCACACTGTTCATTACCTATACAGGATGAAACTGTAACTATAGAAACAGTATTTCCATTTGATGTTGCTGTCAAATTTGTCTCCACAAAGGTATGTGTTCAAAAAAATCATTTATATTTTGGAATCACACCACTTCCATTGTCATATCCTGTTTAGTTAAAAAATGACACTTGTGTCTGTCTTGGCAGTTGGAACACTTGGACAGGGTCTTTGCGGATATACCGTTCTTACTGATGACAGACATTCTGAGTGCCTCTCCTTGGCCTCTCGCTATTGTGACCAGCCAGCTACAGCTTTCAGCTGCCATGACCCCAGTAGATCAGCTAGAGTCTTACGTGGAAAATGGTAAGTTTTCTTAGGCTGTACTTGCTTTTTGAAGGTATTTTTTGCTTGAGCTAAGAGCGAGAGGGATATTTTTAAAACAGTATTTGTTTGTCAATGGCAAACTCTAAATAGAAAAAAGTTGCTGAATACCTCAGCTGCTTGATAAAACACACTGTAGACAGCAGTAAATTTAAAAACTGTGGTTTTCCTTCACTGGATCTGGTAAATAAAATTGATCAGTAGATGGTAACCAAAATTCTAAATATAACAGATGCAAGGGAAAGCACCTGAGAATACTCCTGATGTGCAACTTCTTAAGTGTTCATATGAAAAGATACTCAATGTTTCCAGTTTTAATGGACTTCAGGTACCTTCCAGAATGCAAACACTTTAGATGCTGCCTCTATCAAGTGTTAAAGGCTAAAGGGGTCCATGTCCATGGCTTCACAGTCATGAAACTTAAAAATGTGAAGCTAAACAGAGTAACCTAAAAAGAATGATTAGAAGTAAGCATCCTTTTTTATATTAACACATTTTAATAGCTTACTACTTAAATGTAAAAATTATCTTACAGATTCCAACCTTTAAGAACTCTGTATGCTAACTTTTAAAGTCAGATATATGGAGTAATTTACAGTAGAGCTGATCAAAAGTCTTCCCACAGGACAATGTCTTTGCTTTTGCTGAGTCAACAGGGACATGAAAACATGTCTGTCTTATCAAAATGTAGAGTACAAATGAGGCAGCCTGGATGGCTGCCTGATCATGGGGCAGCTGTCTGCTCACTTAATCAAGGGCTTGCAAGACTGCAGTTCCTTTTTAGTTGAATCTATAAAGAGGGTGCCTGGCAAAGCAATGATTTCCCCAGGTCTTTTAGTCACCAAAGTATGAGGTTTCATATTTTGCTTTGGCACTTTGTGCTCCTTGACTACCAGTGGACACCTCTAAAGAGCTAACAGTCAGGAGTTATTAAACCCCCACACACCAACTATTTAGCTGCCCAGCTTTTGGGTCTATTTGGTGGTGGCTGTTGTGTTTTTTCCCCTTATAAGACTTAATAAAGATTCCTTTAATTATTACTTTGACTAAAACTTCTGTTTTGTTAGTGCTTATATTTTCTTTTTCTTTTTTTTAAATCACTCTCTAAGTGAGAAAGTACTTGTTTTCTTACCTAAAGGAACTTTAAAAAAAAAAAAAAAGGCGAGTAGACTTTCTTGTTATGTTCTCTCTCTTCCCCGAACCCTAGCAATAAAAATATGTCTGGGTGGGAGAGAAGAAATGTCCACATATCTTTTTATTTTAAAACATAAGAGGGTTGATGCTGAAATCTTGGAATTTGCTATGAAAGAAGTGTAGAATCTGAAGAATTTGAACTGGTGTTACTTGCCATTTTTTTTCCATATGAACTCTAAATATGCGATTGCTTGTTCTGTATAGACATGAAAGACCTCAGGATGCTATTCAGAAAATAAACTGTCATATGTTTGTATGTGCAACACTTCCATGTGTCAGGATACTTCTAGATTTATTGAATTCTTGTACTATGCAGGTATAGTTTGCAAAGCACTTTTAGGCCCTTCAGACTGAACAGTTTTGTATCTGTGTGTAATATTGGATTTTAAGACTTAGTGGCTTCTGTAGTAACAATTGCTCTTTGATTTTAAACAAAATCTTGCTGATAGTTGTTTTACAGACAGGTGAGAGTGCCAGTGAATGCTTTTGCCTTCGATGTCCTCCAGTTAGTAATGCTGGTGGAGTGGCAACTGGATGTTATATCATTTCCTGGAAGAGGTAGGTATCTCTTGGCCTGGGGTGGGGTGGGGGGGAAGGAGAAATTGGTTTGGTTTGGGGGTGACGGTGGTTTTTGGCTGCTTTGTTTGCTTGTTGTTTCTGTAACAAGCACTGTCTAGACTTTATCTCAATAATTACTGATTCTGAGTCACTTTTTAGACTTCTGAGCAAATACATATTCACTTACAAAGTAAATGTTATGTGGTCATGGTTTTAGCATTCCATGAAGCTTTCTTCCTTAGAAGATCTTAAGCTGATTGCAAAGCTTTTTTTTGTCACCACCTTCCACTCCCTGCTTTCTCCAGCCATGAGGTATTTCACTTGAGAAGCCATGTTAAAGAAATAGTTTTTTGATGTTAAAAACAAACAAACACTTTTAAGATGAGAAAACTAAATGATTTCTCACCCTAGTTTAACTCATTTGGTTTTTGAAAACAAATACTTAGATATATCTGTCTTCTAGTTTTTTGTTTTGTTTAGACAGAGAACTGTTTACTGATTCTGTTTGCCTATTGCTATTTTCTCTTATGTTTTTTCTCACTTCCAACAATCCAATATAAAGTTTTGGGCTTTTTTTTAAAGCCATCAGAGTTACTATAATTTTAGTTTATTGGATAACACATATAAGCGATGTTCTTTTGGCTTACTGACTTGATGTTTAATGTTATATAACTTTCAATATGGTCTGTTTGACTTTTTCCTGCAGAAATTCACCTGTGGAAAGTGTACCTGTTGTTAGTACAGTGATCACTCTACCACATGTGATTGTAGAGAGCATTCCCCTCCATGTTAATGCAGGTAATATTAATTGGCAGCATATATGGCCCAATTAAAATTTTTAGATTTTCTTAACTGAACAGCTGTAGAGTCTTACAACATCCAAAATTTGCATTCACTGTAGCACAAGATAGAAAACTGCTGACGGATATTCTGGGGCCAGTGGAAGAAAATGTATCATCACTTAGATTGCCCCAAGCCTTGCTCCTCTTCCCACTCCTCAGTTGCAGGAAAGTTAAGCGAATGTGTTCTCTTAGAAGCTACAAATGGAACAACTTGTGTTACATGGCAGCACAGAGACCACAGTTGCCTCTGCTGAAGCTACCTTTCCCATAGGTCTTTCTAGACTCTTGTGGCAAGAATTGTTCCATCCACCCACAGCCTGGCAGCATCACAGGAAAGAAACAGCCTGGAGTATTGGAACTGCCTGTGGGCAGGTGAACTATTTCTCTTCTGGCACTTCACCGGCACAAGAGCAGAGTGGGAGTGCAGAGCTCACAGAAAACATAAAAATTTAGTGGGAAAGGATGATGGGGGAGCCTCAGTACAAACGAGACTAAACTGAAGAAAGCATAGAAATTTAAGTAGCATCCTGACAATATCTGATAAGGTTTTGGTAAGCTGAAAATAGCCAATGGCAGTGGCCATAGTGATTCCCAATCTGCATTCCTGTGTAGTGTAAACAGTTGGGGGTTTTATAACTTAAGTGTTGTGGAAGTGTTACTGAAAAATGGTAATGAAGTTGTGATCTGTTTCTTAGTCTTTTTTTCTGAAAAATCTCATCAGAAATACTTCAGATGCCTAGTTATTGTAACTTTTTTCCAAGCTTTTCATTGCTCTTTGAGCTGGACTTATTTATTAAACTTTTAAAACTTTCTTTCCAAAGATCTTCCATCATTTGGTCGAGTCCGAGAATCCCTCCCTGTCAGATATCACCTGCAAAATAAGACCAATTTAGTCCAGGATGTGGAGGTGTCAGTGGAACCCAGTGATGCCTTCATGTTCTCTGGCCTAAAGCAGGTACAAAAATGTCACATCTACAGATCCTGTTGCCTTAACTGATAGTGAAGAATATGTGGATTAGATTTACACTGATATGCAGAGAAGACAATCACAGAATTATTTTGTAAATTTTTGAAGTATGGTAAGCAGAAGAATGATAAATTTGGTAAATTCTGTATGGAGGAAAGCATGCATACAGGCCCCTTTTAAAGAAGGGCTAAATGGAAGCCTAACTAGGAGCTGTTTGACACGTTGTCTGTATGTAACATTGGGTTTCGGAATGAAAGTAACAGTTTTAATTAGAAGAGGAAAGTAGTTGCATTATTTTAAAAGTCAGAGACTGTAAACAATGAATAAATAGAAAACTGCTTTCTGTCACAGACCTGTATACGGAGGTTTTTTGTTTGCTTGTTTAGATCCGATTGCGAATTCTTCCTGGCACACAGCAGGAAATGTTATACAACTTTTATCCTCTGATGGCTGGATATCAGCAGTTACCATCTCTTCATATTAACTTGATGCGATTCCCAAACTTCACTGATCAGTTGCTCAGACGATTCATACCTACACACATTTTTGTAAAGGTAAGACTGTGAGAAGCTTCTTGTGTTTGAAGGGCTCCCTGTAGGGCTGCTTTCTTTTTGAGGACTACCATCCTAGCTCTGTTGAAAGCTGACCACTTCTCAGCAGACTAAAATGGACAGTTAGTAACTGAGTTATTTGCTTTGGAAAGTCTTGGGTTGTGAATGTGTGATGACCTGTGCATTGCTGCTGTCAAACAAAATCCTTAGGAGACTTGTTTATGTATAAGCAGGACATATGTGTGCAACAGGCACTTGGTTAAAATTAGATCAAATAGCTGAATGTACTTAGCCTGTTGTTAGTTGGCTTACTTTATAAAATGAGTATTAAAATTGTCCATTCTTTGAGTACAGTGGAAGAAGCTAAATGTAATGAAGTATTTTAATACTATAATTTGTAGCACTCTTGAAAATAAGAAATGTTTGAGCACTCAATGTGACTTTTAAGTTCAGAAACATTTAGCATCCTACACCTCCCTAAATAACTTCTAAAGACACATCCTCTCAGTGAATCATTCTCAAGATGTTTTTTTTTTCTTTTTAACTGGTGCAGCTCTGAAGGCAGTTCAGTCACATCATGATAAATACATCTTATGCACTTTTTTCTTAATTTTTTTCAGAGTAGGTTAAATCCAGTAACCTAAAACACTGCGTTCTTCTGCTGTTTCTGTCTCCAGAGTATTGTATTGACTTTTAGCAAGTGAGCCTGGAGAGTTCGTTCATGTTATTTGAGATGGGCTTGTTCTGACATCTATAATCCTGTTTCCTGGAAACAGGCCTGGCATTCTTTCAATTTTATTTCAGCCAAAAGAGCTAGGCAAAACTTAATTTTTATATATGCTGTCAATCAATGACTCTTCTAGATTGGTTATCAGGATGTTCTCTTAATACAGAAGGCTTTTTTCTTCAGAAGTGAGGTTCTCCACACCCCTATTTACATGAGTACATCCTGGGATTTTGAATTCTTTGCTTTCTTGTTGGAGTTGTCAGAACCTCAAAGAACCCTGTTGTAATGATGCTTTTTTTTCTTTTCTTCAAAACTTCCTCACTGTCTCCCATCTCTTGTGATTCTGCTTAAGATTCTTCCAAGAAACTTTCAATGTTACTTCCTTTTCATGCACTTATTATCAATTTTTTTATACTGAAGTAATACTTGGAGAACTTTAATCATCCAGGCCTTGTGCTAAGTTATTCAAACATGTAAGGAGATGCCCTTGGTGTTTAATAGGGTGGTTGTAAGGAGCTAAGGCCTGCTACCAAGTACTGACAGGGCCAAAGTGAAATTCCAGTGGGATGTGCTCCATAAAAGCCCTACTATTAGAAACCCTTAGAAACAAGGATAGACTTAATGCCACAATTGTTTTTTTCACCTAGAGTGATCAACATGATATATTACTAAGTGAGTTTCACAACAACTCTAGTCTTTTGTGTTTTTAAACTCTATTTTTATTTCCTCAAAGCCTCAGGGTCGACAAGGAGATGATAACTCAATTGCAGCTGCATAACTCGGAGACTTGTACCTCTGCACTTAAAGAAAATGAGATGTTGCACAGAATGTATAAAACTCGCTTTGGAAATATGGCTTTGATAAAACCATAAGGATTAAATTTTATTTTTAGATTACAACTCAGCAGAACTAATGTTTTAAAACATCTAGTCTTTGATACTTTAATGGATAAACATGGAAAAGTTGGTGCTTTATTTAACATGAACATTCTTTCTTTTGAAATTAACTTTGTGAACGTCATACTCTTAAAAGTATTATTTTATAGGCATATTAAATGTCTGGAGTATTTAAGAAAAAAAAGAAAAAAAATGCAAATTAATTTGACCAAAACAAAAAGACATTTTCATAATCAATGGTAGGTTGAAGTGCAAAATTTGTACTTACTATTACTGGGATTTACAGCACTGAAAATGATCATCCTTTGCAGAAGTGTGTTCTGTGCCACCTGTGTTGAGGGCAGAACAGGGTGTGCAGTTACATAGAGCTACAAATGATTAACCTGTACTGTTGGGATCAAGTGGCTTACTCTTTAAAACCATAAATCTAAAAGGCACTATTTCTCCTGTGTAAGCCATACATCAGAAATTGAGTTCAGCAACAGCTAGTCTGATGAATGAGGAGACTCATAACAGCTGGACCATCCAAACTCACCTTGATATCATTTGGATTATTTTTACATACAGTTTCTAGATTGAAGATGTCTTGATAGTCTGCTGTGTGAATGCAAAAACTGGATGTCCTGCTGCTGTACAACTTCAGATGAACTGGTGTTTAAAATACAGTAAATCATGTATATATTAAAAAAATGCATTGTGAAAACTTCAGTTGTTTAACTTTCTAAATAATTACATTTTGATTGCTTGGAAAATACCTTATTTATTGTCAAAGTGAAGTTCTAATAAACAGCTTGTAACAGAGTACTTCTGAAACTGTGTCCTTAATTGTATTGTTTTCATAGCTGTTGTTTCATAGCTGTTTGCTGTTGTAGGCAGATACTTTTACTTATAGCACTAAAGTCCAGACCAACAGCTCCAACACTTGAGCAAAAGTGTTAGACAAGTGTGTAAACATTCCTTACTGGTGGAAGGAGTGTAGGCTAATTGGCTGTGTGGGGGAAAAAAAAAAAAAAAATATATATATATATATATATATATATGAGCATGTATAGCCTTTCTGTGGAGTACAGATGAAGTTATTTAACTAAGAGGTGGTTGTTGTTAGGTATTAGTACAGAAGAGAAAAAGATGACTGAAAAACCTTGCTGGGAAGAGCAAATTAAAATCTTCAGATTTTTTTTTTATGCTTTGCTGAAGTGATATGAATTAAGTGGCAGACCTGGAACAGGTATCTTATTTCTGGTCTCCATTTAAAAGACAAGAGTGGAAAATGTATTTCACTTCCAGATTTATTTATTTTTTTAAGCAGCTACTCAGATTACAGTAACTCTGACATCTATGCTACTGCTTCTTGAAAGAAATGTTGATGCAAGTATACGTTAGAGAACTGGGACACCTTTTTACTTTTTTCTTCCTGAAACAGTCTTAACAGCTAAATGATTTGAATTCCTTTTGGAAAGAGGTGAGCATAAAATGCTTTCTTGATTATAGCAATATGAGAGTCTAAGTGAACTGTGTAAATTAGTTTTTATTTAAAATGGTGAGTAGTAATTGTAGGCATTGTCTAAAAATAATACAGAAATGCAAATATCCTACATCATGTAGGAAAAAGTACTTATTACTTTGCTGTAGTTGTAATTTATATTCTTTTTTCATTCCATTCTCAAAGAGAATCTTTTCTTGTTTTGTTTGATCTTATTATAGCTGTAAAAACTACAAAGCAAAGATCTTGTCTTATTTGTCTGTAAAGTACTAGACACACCTTTTAATCTGTGTAAATGACTGATGTCAAGCAGAAACCACCTTTCTAAAAACACTTGAAGTGATTAATGATGACTATTTTCCTGACTCATAAGACTGTAATACTGAGGGGAATATCTGATTCCTAACAAATCCCATTAGAGGTCTTGAGATGGCATGTATATTCATGTGTAAGTGCAGCTTTTTATCACTTACTGTGTTTTGATGAGCATCATTTAAACTTCAGTTCAATGGATACTACTTAGATGTAGTTTATTTTAATTGGAACTAATTAAGCATCAGAGAAAAGAGAAGCTATTTTTAGACCAGTTTAAAAATAACTTTCAAGGTGGGGGGGGTGGGAAGGGAAGAAGGCAGTGATCAACATGTTGAGGCTGCTACTGAGGTGGAGACAGTGCTAGCAATATCCTTTCTTTCCCTCTTTATGCTACTAAGTGTGTGAGAGCAGAAGAACATGTCCCATCACCTTGGATCTCCTGGCCTGAAGTGATGTCTGGAGCAAAACAAGGTACTCTGGCCCTTCTTCATTGCTTCTGGCCACTGAACCTCTAGTTAAAAAGTTCAGGAAAAGCGAAGGATTTAATTCCAGATTGGTCTTTATGGTCTTGCGCTATGCCTTCTCTGATCTCTGGCTTACAGAAGGGTTTTGGAAGGTCCATCGGCTTGCTTTGGCATGTACTAGAGAACAAGATATTTCTTAATCTCTCTCTGAGCTTTCTCTGACTTGACATGGGAACTTAGAAGTCTCCAGGTAAAAATACTTCTGCCTTGACTCTCCTTCAGGTTTGAGGTTCCTGTGTGTAGAGGAGAAGTTACCTCAAAGATAGATTTCCCCCCCACACACACCCCAAATTTCCTCATTCCTTAACCCTGCTTGACTGCTTCCTTTTCTGAGAAACAGTGAGCTGCTGCTCCTTCATAGCTCTTCAGTGAACAAGTCAGGCTAAGTAAGAGACTGGACCAACAGAACATATGTAACCTACCTTCTCTGCCCTCCTACAGGGACCCTTTTCACAAGAGACTGACAGGGCTACAAGAGTAGTAATCTTTGCTCTAATTCAAGGGCTAGGTATTTCACCCAATTTACTGAAAAAGAGGATAGAGACCCCTGCAGGACTTGTGATTAAGTGTCAGCTGTCTCAAATTCAGGGTGATGAGGTTGATTGCATCTCTCAACTTGCAGGATGTCAGGTATGCCCTGACAGACCTTTGCCCAGTGGTGTACTGAGGCAGTTTCTACTAGCCTAATACGTTTGTCTCATGTTTGCCTCACCACAACAGGTCGTAAAATAGTTCATGTTTATATCACCTTTTACCTCACCAAGAACATTGTTTTTTGATAATGTAAAGGGCTGCTGGCAGTGAGATGTGTAGTGAATAAAAATTAGGATGCATCTTAATTAACCATTGTGTTTAAGGAAGAGTCAGAAAGGAAATTTATAAAACATGTAAAATTGGATATTTTTAAGAGAACTAGTTGTTTGGAGCACTCACCAGTGATGCTTCTGGGACTCTCAGCCTCGTAAAACCGGGTAAAGGGAAAATAGTTATCAAGTGGTTTGAGTTTCTGCTAAAGTTTTAAAACAACCCCCCCCACCACCAACCAATTAGGGTTTAAGTAAGTGACCAGAAACAAACTTAGCAGATGTAATAAGTGCTCACTGGGAACTGTTTAATCCTGTTTGATTTGAGGACTGGTATGCTTGGCTATGCTTTTATGCAGTACAGAGATGACTTGAGATAGTATGGATATGGAGTGGTCCTGAGATATGTAAACTGATTAAAATCTATCCTTGCTGTTCTGCTCTGCTTCTCTGATACTGGAAATCTCTCTATGGGCAGGGGTGCCATCCATGTAGAACATGGCCATCTCCTTCCTCTGCTGGCAGGGGGAGAGTCAGGTGGGAGCCAGGTCCCAAGGAGGTTGTGTTTTGCTGAGTCTGTGAGCTCGCAGGAGCTCTGTGCATTCCTGCTGTGCATCAGGATCAGCCAGCTCAGCCTGTTTGCAGAAAACACAACTGCAGCGGTTTATACGAATGAATAGGGGAGCTATAAAAGGTGCCTCAGCTTCTTCAGAAACTGCTTCCTCTTTGTAGTTGATGAATCTGTTATCAGCTTTACTTGTCTGCAATATGCATCCTGGAAGTACTAACACACTAACATGTTTTATATTGCTTTAGGCTCTTATGATCAGAAAGAAAAGCAGCTTTAGTTCTTGGTTCAGAAACCTAGGAGCTTTTTTTTCTCTCTGAACCTCACTTTTTATAAAATGCAGAAAAGCTCTTCCCAAACCTTTATATCCTGCACATCAACTCTAGATGCTGAATGGTTTTCCTTTGGTTTAGGGCACTTTTTCCTTCTCTCACATGCAAAGTACTCTTAACAATATGCTAAATAAATAAATAAAAATCTATTGCACACTTTAAGCAACCCCATGCACTAAATTTGTAGCATGCTGTTCAATGCCTGCACCCCTTTTCCAGGGAGAATAGCTGTAGCTCTAGTGAAGGATGCTTGGTGACCATCTCTGCCTTCCACTGATCAACAAAAGAACATTTAGCTCTTTCTTCCTCTATTTCAAAGTCCCTCTAGGAAAAAAACACAAAGAATTCTAACTCAGCCTAGGGTAGATGGTAAGGACAATTTGTCTAAAGGAGCTCCACACCTTTTTTTCATACAATTTCTGAACCACCTCTTCTTTCTCTGTTATCCTGAGATTGCACCCCCAAAGGGCGTGCTCTACTGCTGAAGAGCCTCCAAACCTGGTGTACGCATACTTGGTCATTACATCTTAAAGTCCCTCAAGTTAGCAGTAAGTAACCTTCTTCACCTGGTACTGCGGAAGGCTTGATGTTCTTTTGCTTTGTTGTCTCACAGCCAGTGAAATTTAACAAAATTTGAGAGACTGTTTCACATTGTAGAATGTTGCACAGCTGGACTTGAGTGGTAAGCTATGTGCAAAATAATAGGCTAGATTAATATTGCTTGTCCGTTGTCTTTGCAAGCCTTACAGAAACATGCTATCCTGAAACAATTTTAGTTTTGGAGGAGGTACAGGGAGGATATATGCTGCAAGTACTAATGGGAAAGGCTTAGACTTTAGGGAAGCAAAACTCAGTTTCTCAGCATTGCCATTCTTTGTATTTGCAAAGAGAGGGCAAGTGTTGGATAATTAAAAACAGACATTTACGTGTTTAAATAGGATTTTTAAATGCCCCAAAATTGTATTCAAGACAGTATAATTTCCGTTACCTGAATAGAATGTTAATCCAAATTTTTTAAAGAAATTTCTATTTTGGCAAGTTTCCATGCCATATCTCTAGATGCTTTGTTAAGGAACATGATATTGTGCAAAGGCCATCAAGTTTGTACAGTGATGCTTGTTGGATGCTTTGTGTCAATACAAAACTATGTTAACTATGCATGCTAGTTATTGCAGTCTGAACTTGCCAGCAGGATGAGGAAACCTGGGAGTCAAAAATTTCTCCCTGGAAAATAAATGAAAACATGTAGCTAGCATTTTTTCCCTGTATTTAGGAGTTGCTAAAAAGTATCTGATTCCATTCAGGCATTCAAAATTGACCTTCAAGCTGATATTTCAATTATTCTTTCTAGAAGGTGAACAGTTCATCGTCCAACAGTCATTCTACCCCGCAGCATGCACCCACTTTCTCCCTGTAAACCATTTTGCATGCAAATGTTTAGATTTTGTTTTATCTTCACTCTTTAGCAATTGCTGTGGGTTTTTTGAATACTTTATGAACTATATTTTTAATGTCGTTAAAGGAAAAACTTGAACTTTTAAAATATTTGTTTTTCTTTACTTGAATGATATTTTTTTGCCATCTACTATTCAAATTATCTCCCAAACTATTTTAATAATTTATTATACATAATATATTGAATCCAGGTGATTTTCATTATGTAGCTGTATATACACACATTATACATATATACATATACATGTATGTATACACAAAGACACGTACACACTTATGTGTGTCAGTGAAATAACTCCCAGTAAGACAGAAATAAATGCCCAAAATAAGAAACTCTTGAATTTCAGTTCAGCATCCTGCCTGGAAGATATTCCCTTAGTTTGCAGCACTGAATGAACCTAGCCTAATTTCACCATATGATTTCAGGATGCCATCTTAGAAATCTCCTGTTTTTGCAAGCAGGAGAGTTATAGCTGTATTGCAGCACATTAAAATGGTGCTTAAATTCTCTCTGTAGCCTACAGGCAGAAATAGGCATTTGTCCATAGGAAATAATTGAGTTCTGCTGTCCATGAGAGCTGTATTAACTGACATATTCCAAAATCTTAAAATGAACTATCATACTTATTCATGTTGTTTCTCTGTTACGGATGTCAGAGCAGCAAGCGTGGCAGATGCCACAAGGGTGGCTGCAAGAAGCAGCTTGAAAAGGGTGCTGACATAGGAGAGTCATCACTAGGGCCCTGAGGAGCGCCGGAGGTGCCGAGGGGGTGCCCAGGATGCTACGTGCAGCAGTTGAGATTTGAGTCTGTTTACAAAATAAGCTGCTATAATAAATATCAAAACATGTATGATAATCACTGAGGGAAGGACATTAGAAACGCACTTAAAAATATTTGAGTATTTACTATTTGGTTCTCCGTATCAGTTTTTCTCTGGGCCAACATTTGAGAGGGAGCTAAGAAGCAAAATATTTTAGTCCAATTTTCAACCACCAGTCTCTTTATAACAAAGAAAACTATTTTTTTCCTCTGTCTGCTACAAAATAACCTGTTTATAAGATGTTTACCTGACTAGGATGTTGCAGACAGGTTATCTTATCTTTATGGCAATCTTTTAAAAAAGTCTCTCTCTCAGCGTTACTGGTCTACTAAAGGCTTTTATGTGGATAATGTAACAAGTGCCTGTGTTAATTTATGACCTTGAAGACACTCATCACTAAGAGTGGATTTGGACTAGAGAAGTTTTCAGTTCAAATATGCTTATAGCCCAGGACTGAAGAGGGTGCTGATAGGAATGATTAATGAATTCAATGAATCAGTTTTTAGGCAGTGGGAAAGAAATGCAGCTATCCTCCTTAACCAGATGCTACAGAATGCACATGGCAACTTTAACAGAAATATTTCCCTATTTCATAGGTTAGTTACATATCCTTAACAAGCCATACTCTTCACAGCAGTGAATTGGGTCTCTGGGCTGACGGGTAGGGAGCTGCACTGATTTGTGCCCAGTGGGAATCCGACACATTGCTCTTTAGGCCGGGGTTGCGCTGGGTGCAACGTGCACTGCTGATTAGAATATATGTGACTTAGCTGGCGTTGCACTGCTGGGGGAAATACCGTGCTGCTTATAAGCACAGGCTACAAGTTACGAGCTATCATCTGTGATGTGGAGAGGGTGTAGTTTTTTTATACGGAAATAGAGATGTATGGCTACGAGTAATCTGCATGTTTATTATTGTAATGCAAATCCCTCTGGTAAACTTTGGCTTATGATTACTCTCCTATTTCTAGGTAAATTAAACTGATGTTTTATTAACTTCTCTATAATGAGATCAACAAACGTTGGCTGTTTGGTGTATAGCCTTTACTGCAAGTAACCCACGTTCCTAGGTCATAACGCTGCAGGCCGTTAGGATTTGCCCCGTGTGCCTCCTCTTTTTAAATTGATACCCGCTGCCTTTAATTCATGAACAGCAAGTTGTGAAGTTGGCAGAAATTTGTATAACTCTGTTCCAAAACTTCAATGCAAAACCAATGTCTAGTTTACTGTGAAGCTGATGGTCATTTACCAGAAACCAGGATCATCATCTCCTGGAGTTTTCCTCTGCAAGCACACACTGAAAGGAAGGCTGCTCTCCTGCCTGCTTCGAAACAAGGTGCATGGCACTCCCGAGGCATATATTCCTGGGGCAGCTGCAGGACACAAAAACAAAGTAAGGGATGGCCTTTTCCACTTGGATCGCATGAGTCTTGCCTGGCCCATGGTGGCAGGAGACTACTTGAAAACTTTCTCCAGTTCACCCTGCAAAGAAGTAAAGGATTTGGCATCCCCTCGCTTTTGGCTGGCAAAAGATTTTGCTTCCACAAGCCTGCGGCTGCCTTGAGATGTAGACAGACGTCAGGGCAGCTACAGGGGACAGAAATATTTGCAGCAATGTACAGAGGCTCCCTATCTATCTTCTCCCTACCAAAATCCTACACACGTGAAGGATATTTGGAGGTCGTCATAGGAATGCTGTACCCTCTGTGGCTTTGGGATCAACCAGCCTTTCTGGCCACTTTTTTTTTTTTTTTTTTTTTTTGCTAATGTTGCAGCAGGATAAAATCTATAGTCTATACTTAAATGCACAGATCTCAACCAAATGCATCTACAGAGCTATAGGCCAGACCCAGAAAGGAATCAGACACTGATAATGAGACCAGGGTGAAATGTAAGTCCCTTAAATCCAGAAATGAGATCTTAAAATCTCCTTGACAGCATTTAATTCTGTGAGCTAGTTCCCACCCTCTGGAAGTAGCCCTCGGGGCAGGTGGGTCAAAATCCCATTGCACAGACATGGAATTGAGCCTGCTCTCTGCCCCCAGCCTGCTGGATGGGTGCAGGAGTGGCCACTCTTAACTGGGTTTAAAAAACAGGTTTTGTTTTTGAAAGAGGGTGGATAGACACCTGAATGCAGGGCGGGTGTCAGGAGTACATCACTGAGTAAGATCATTAAGCCCCAGAGAAACAATTTTCTAAGAATCTCTCAGTTCTACTTTGGTTAATGACACTTGGTAAATGCGGGGGTACAACTCCCCTTTCTTGCCTCTAGCATGTCTTTCTCACAATAGCATTGGTGCGCTTAACCTACACTCTTGGTTTGTGTTTGGTGTCATGCTAATCTACGCTGCAGAGCTAAGGCTTGCTCCGAACACCCTTCCCACTACGTGCAGTTGTTCAGGAGTTGCACTGACCCTGCTCTATTCTGCTAACAGCTTGCAAAATGATGAAATTGTATTTTAGGGACCACATTGTATTTCCAAATCAACTCAGTATTCTCTGTACATTCTTACATTTCCTCTTGGAAAGCCTGCTAATGACAAAAAGCAGAAATGGTGGTGTATGAACAACAAAAAGACCCTGCATCGCAAGCTATGCTCTTCTTTGGCTGGCTCCTGGAGTTGTAGTTCGCATTCATGTTAGTATCCATGGGTGCTACAGCGTATCATCTTTTACAAATTCTCCTGAGGATATATGCACACTAGCGACTGATTTCACAATATATCTTGTATAGCTATTTCCAGTAAGAAAAGCCACCAAACTTGCACAAACCTTGAACTGTGATTTTTCTGCTTCTCCCCGCCGTGGAGTTTCTGGCGCGCTTTGAGCCACCTGAGCTGTGCGCTGGAGCTGTACGGAGCCCGCAGGCAGCAGGCACATGCTGCCCCAGCTGTGCCACGCGAACCCCAGGCACGGCTCCCCCTCGCCCACGCCAGGCACAGCCCATGGCTGCTTTTCCAGCCTGCTGGCAGGAACAGACCCCGGCTCCCTTTCATCTCCATCTGCGAGACAGTGTGAACCAAGTTTTACAGCCTGGTCCGCACATAAGAAGGGTTAATGAGTGAAAAGGTTGACAGGGTCCTGCTGACCACTCACCTCCTGGGTGAAGGAACATTTTGGTGCCTAAGTGCGACTGGGCCCATGACAGAAATTTGATGAGCTGCCTGGATCTGGATTTTGCAGCAACCAAGCCTGTAGCCAGAGCAGTGGGCTAGCCTTTACAAAGCCTGGAAGCTGCAGCTAACGTCCAGCCCCGCAGCTCTTATCCACACGAACATCTCCCTCGAGGCCAAACGCTTCCCAGCAGAAGTGTGTCCACAAGCAAGGAGCTGGGTGTTCTCCCTGCCCGGCCGAAGGGCAGTCCCTAAGTGTGAGGGGAAACTGCGCTTTGGGAATATGCACGTGCTGCCAAGGTATCCAGCATGGGTGCAACAGGTTCCAGCTCTTACAAAGTGTGAAAGGGGCCCATGGTAAAAAATGCAGTGTGTGGAAGCTGCTGTGCTCAGAGACAGAAATAAATACCTCCTTCTCTTAACTGTGCAGAATTGGAGATTACGTTCGTGCAGGGATCAAATAAAAATAATCACACTTCTGCTCATCTGGGGCAAAGAGGAACATTACTGTAAAGTAAGAACAGTGATAGTGGATAAGGACTAGATCTGTCAAAAGATTAATGTAATTCTGTGGAAAAACCTGACTACTAGGATTGGGTATGATTAAACTGTATGAAAGAAAAAATGAGTCTGCCAGAAAAATAAGCGTTAAAGGAATGTGCTGGGAAATGCTGCCCGAGGTGCTGCTGCTGAAGGGGCGAACCGAAGGGCAGCGTGGCACGGGACGGCATCCCTATGGCACCCTGCTGTCCCCTCTCTGCCTCGGCTTCAGCGCTGGCTCTGTCCCCCTCCTCCTCCCAGCGGGGCGACCCTGCCCTTAGGGGGCAATGACAGATTAGCTTGCAAAGGACCACCAGATCCAGCAATGGCTTGGTGCCATCGGTAGCCACCGCACCTCTGAACATCCTCTTCCAGCTGCAGGAGGCAGAAGTATGAAAGCTAGCTATTAGCTTTTGTCACTTGCAAGTTTTTTTTTTTTCCCTACATTAAAACAAAGGAAAAGCCAAAGTAGTTTTTTTTGCTAGGTCTACAACATAGCCTGGCATAGCTGCTCCTGTATATACACCTGTGGTAAACACTGCTCTCCTGTCTCCTCCTTGCAAAGAAATTCTCTGATTCTTGGATATTATCATCCAACTCTGTTATCATCCAACTCTCCAACACTGTTGTGGGTGTTTACTACAGGCCACCTGATCAGGATGAGGAAGTCGCTGAGGCCTTCTACAGACAGCTGGAAGTAGCCTCATGATCCCAGGCCCTGGTTCTCATGGGGGACTTCAACCACCCCGATATCTGCTGGAAAGACAACACAGCTAGGCACAAACAGTCCCGGAGGTTCCTGCAGAGCATTGGTGACAACTTCTTGACACAGGTGGTGGAGGAGCCAACAAGGAGAGGTGTGCTGCTGGACCTCGTACTAACAAACAAAGAAGGACTGGTGGAAGATGTGAAGGTCGGGGGCAGCCTTGGCTGCAGTGACCATGAGATGGTGGAGTTCAGGATCCTGCGAGGAGGCAGCAGGGCACTAAGTAGGATCGCAACCCTGGACTTCAGGAGAGCAAACGTTGGCCTCTTCAGGGACCTACTCGGAGGAATCCCATGGGTTAGGGCCCTAGAAGGAAGGGGGGGTCCAAGAGAGCTGGTTAATATTCAAACATCACTTCCTCCAGGCTCAAGAGCGGTGCATCCCTATGAATAGGAAGTCAAGCAAAGGAGGTAGGAGACCTGCATGGATGAGCAATGAGCTCCTGGCAAAACTCAGCCAGAAGAAGGAAGTATACAGAAAGTGGAAAGGGGGACAGGCCACTTGGGAGGAATATAGGAACATTGTCAGAGTATGCAGGGATGCGACGAGGAAGGCTAAGGCCCGTTTGGAATTAAATCTGGCGAGAGATGTCAAGGACAACAAGAAGGGCTTCTTCAAATACATCAGTAGCAAGAGGAAGACTAGGGAAAATGTGGGCCCTTTGCTGAATGGGGTGGGTGCCCTGGTGACGAAGGATGCAGAGAAGGCAGAGTTACTGAATGCCTTCTTTGCTTCAGTCTTTACTGCTCAGACCAGCCCTCAGGAACCCCAGACCCTGGAGGCAAGAGAGAAAGTCTGGAGGAAGGAAGACTTTCCCTTGGTGGAGGAGGAGTGGGTTAGAGATCATTTAAGCAAACTTGACACCCACAAATCCATGGGCCCTGATGGGATGCACCCACGAGTGCTGAGGGAGCTGGCAGATGTCATTGCTAAGCCACTCTCCATCATCTTTGAAAGGTCATGGAGAACAGGAGAGGTGCCTGAAGACTGGAAGAAAGCCAATGTCACCCCAGTCTTCAAAAAGGGCAAGAAGGAGGACCCAGGGAACTACAGGCCAGTCAGCCTCACCTGCATCCCTGGAAAGGTGATGGAGCAGCTCATCCTGGAGGCCATCTCCAAGCATGTGGAGGACAAGAAGGTGATCAGGAGTAGTCAGCATGGCTTCACCAAGGGGAAATCATGCCTAACCAATCTGATAGCCTTCTATGATGGAATGACTGCCTGGGTAGATGAGGGGAGAGCAGTGGATGTTGTCTCCCTTGACTTCAGCAAGGCTCTTGACACTGTCCCCCATAACATCCTCATAGGTAAGCTCAGGAAGTGTGGGTTAGATGAGTGGACAGTGAGGTGGATTGAGAACTGGCTGAATGGCAGAGCTCAGAGGGTTGTGATCAGCAGCACAGAGTCTAGTTGGAGGCCTGTAGCTAGCGGTGTCCCCCAGGGGTCAGTACTGGGTCCAGCCCTGTTCAGCTTTTTCATCAATGACCTGGATGAAGGGACAGAGTGCACCCTCAGCAAGTTTGCTGATGATGATACCAAACTGGGAGGAGTGGCCGATACACCAGAGGGCTGTGCTGCCATTCAGACAGACCTGGACAGGCTGGAGAGGTGGGCAGAGAGGAACCTCATGAAGTTCAACAAAGGCAAGTGCAGGGTCCTGCACCTGGGGAGGAATAACCCCCGGCACCAGTACAGGTTGGGGGTTGACCTGCTGGAAAGCAGCTCTGCCGAGAAGGACCTGGGAGTGCTGGTGGACACCAAGTTGACCATGAGCCAGCAATGTGCCCTTGTGGCCAAGAAGGCCAATGGTATCCTGGGGTGCATCAGGAAGAGTGTTGCCAGCCGGTTGAGGGAGGTGATTCTCCCCCTCTACTCAGCCCTGGGGAGGCCACATCTGGAGTACTGCGTCCAGTTCTGGGCTCCCCAGTACAAGAGGGATGTGGCACTACTGGAGCAAGTCCAGCGAAGGGCTACAAAGATGATTAGGGGACTGGAGCATCTCTCTTATGAGGAAAGGCTGAGAGAGCTGGGCCTGTTTAGCCTGGAGAAGAGAAGGCTGAGAGGAGATCTTATCAACGTGTATAAGTATCTGAAGGGAGGGTGTCGAGAGGATGGGACCAGACTCTTTTCAGTGGTGCCCAGCGACAGGACGCGAGGCAACGGGCACAAACTGAAACACAGACAGTTCCATCTGAACATGAGGAAATACTTTTTCACTGTGAGGGTGACAGAGCCCTGGAACAGGTTGCCCAGAGAGGTTGTGGAGTCTCCTTCTCTGGAGATATTCAAAACCCGCCCGGGCACGATCCTGGGCAACGTGCTCTAGGTGACCCTGCTTGAGCAGGGGGGTTGGACCAGATGATCTCCAGAGGTCCCTTCCAACCTCAACCATTCTGTGATTCTGTGATTCTGTAACTCTCTTTTGCACAAATATTAAGTGGCAATGCCTTCAATTTTTATAAACAAATAGACAACGTCATTTCTTTGAAAATGAAGTGAAAGTTCCTTGAAATCTCCAAAGAGACAGGAGAGGGGAAGAGGGTGGTGCCAGACAGGGAGGAAAGATGAAAAGAGGAGTATCATGGGGAGAAGGTGGGATGGAGAAATTCAGTGTCCAGGTGAATAGTCACTGGTATGACAAACAGCAAGATTTCTGCAGAGGTGCGTATATAAAGCGCTGTTTATGCTGTGGTACTCTACTTGCAATTAATAACAACTACTGACGATGCCTGAAATTGTTAAGGCAATAAGCCAGCAATGGTCAGTGTTGCAGGAAGAACAAAAGCTGAACTTTCTGGTTTAGCATGGCGTTGAGTCCACAGATAATCTTCAAAGAGGAGCTGCAAAATTTAAAAGGTATTAAGCTCTGGGAAATTTTAAATCTGGCACACCTGGTTTACAAAGGATTTTCTTCTGGATGCTGCTGTGTTTTCATTTTTACGTTGGAGTGCCAAAGGCAGTTTTCTCTGTCAAATGTAGACTCTTGACCTTGTAGTCAGGATGACAAGAGAGTTATCCCAGGGTGTGCCCACACCTGCCGGGCAATATTAGGCACAAAATGGAGCTGTCTGTCTTCTTTAGCTAAAGTGGTTTCACAAGCACTTCATAAATGCCTGTCTCTGCAGAGCAGCGAGTTGTCTGTATTATCTCAGTAGATTCAATATTGAGATTAATGATGATGAGGGTCACTGGTTAAGCTGTCTAATCCTGACAAGCTGAGGCAAAGCGAGGAGGCAGGAGCGAAGAAGGTGGCAGCTGAAAATACCTGCGGGAGAGTAACATCGGTCCCAGGGCAGGCAGAGCCAGCTGGGAAGTGTGCAACGACTCACAAATCGTATCCTGCCATGTAAAGACTTTGTGTCACAGGCTTGGTGGTACTTGAGGAGGACTAGTTGGGACATCAGGCACTCACACCTCAACTCCCATAAATAAAAGCAGAGCTTACACTTGCAATTACAGCTGTTATAAAAAGTCTAATCCAGTGGGGCAGATTTTCAGGAAACGGGATCCAAATTGTCATTTATGCAAAAGACTTGGCAATAAAGAAGGGCTGTTAAAATGGGAACAAATTCTCTTGCATCCCCTCTGCCGCCCCTTTCACTGTCTCTGTTGCCAAAGAGGACCAGCGAGTGAGCACCTTCCCTGCTGAGCTTCAGGTTTGTCTCTGTGCTTCGACTGAGTAGGAAATAGCCCAGGAGAGGAGAAGCCGACTGCTGGCAGAAGTGGTGACATGAATGTGTGAGAGTTCTTGGGACTCGCCCGGTCGGTGCAAACCCAGTGCTGGAAGGGCTTCAGCTGGTGGCAGTGGAGAAGCTGGTTATTTGCTCCCAAATGAGCATTTGCTGGGTTTTTCCACTGTTGCTCACCAGCTAAAAGAGCGAAAGGGGGTAGCTAGTGTCATACCACAGCCAGCATCCAAATGTTTCTAAAAGTAATAACAGGCATTTTAACAGTAATCGCAGGCAGTTGTAAGGTGCCTTTTCCCTTCATATCTGTGAACCAATTGTGTCTTTGGCTGTACAAGTTCACTGGGGTAGGAAACCTAAGGCCTGAAGTGAAGCGTAACGAGAGAAGAGTATTGAACAGAGCAGAGAAAATGGGGTAGGACCTTCCTTTAAAGAGGAAAAAAAATATATCCATCCTGGGGATGGGAATTTCTTCTTTCTCAGAGCTATATTGTTGTTTTGCAGAGGCACCTGGAACAACCAAAGAACCTTCCAGAAATTGGGTCTTCTGATCAAGAAAAGATACAGTTTTGTTAGGTGTGCATGTGTAGGACGCCAGCTGTAGGCGAAGAGCAAGCAGGGCCACAAATTCAACCTCGAGGTCAGACCAGATCACTGGGCTCCTTTGGTCCCGCTTGCCAGGCCTTGTGGCGCTTCCTCTGCCAGCCCCGCTACGCAAATGGTGATGACCTCACCGAGGTTATGACATCACAAGCGACATCACCACCTGCAGAAGTTACAAAGGGCCGCACGCAGCCGGTCGCCTCGGCTTTCCCAGCTGCCGCTCTGCCAGGTTACTGTAACACCGGCCCTGGAGCCTGGAGGAGGAGGTGGTGCTGGGTGAGGGGTGCCTGGAGGAAGGCTGCAAGCGCCGATCACCTCTTGTGAACCGCGTCTTGGTCAGTGGGTTGACGCGCACGATGTGGGAAAAGCCCAGCGGCCGGTTACAGGTAGCGACCCTGCTGGCCAGCCCTGTGTCTGCTGGCAGGAAAAGCTGGGACGTCTTGACCCAGGTGAGGCCTCCCCGTGTCTTGCCTTGATGTGTCAGGATGGGGCCCTGCCTGCCTGAACAGCAACGCAAGATCTCAAAGGGCTTTTAGCCAAAAACGGCATCACCCAAGTTGCTCTCAAAGCCCACGCTCAGGTGTGGTTGCTGCACCCTGCGCACCAATCGCCCTGGCTGCAGAGGGGCTTTTCTGGCACACTTCTCCTTTTTTTCTTTATTCCCTGCAGGCAGCAGGTGGGTATTGCATTAGCAGCCCCTGCTTGAATTCCTCTTCTGGAAGGTGGAAGAACTAATTTTACAGTTCACTTAAATGTGGTCGGCTCTGCCCACCTCACCTCCTTGCCTGTGCTCAGGATATACTTCCAGAAGGAAGGGGTAGGGTTACCACGCTCTCCTTTACATCCCTCATCGAACGGGGTCCCTGAAGGAAAATGGAGCCAGTACAGGGCTGGGGTTGGAGCCATCAGCGATATGTACCACATGAGCAAGAATCTGCCTTTACTTCACTTGGCCTATGTTCAGCATTCACATTTCCATACTCCTAGGGGTGCATGTATTGTGATTTCATTCTCCTGAATGCAATTTTGCACTGCCCGTAGCATTTATTCTCAGGACTTGCCTTGCCCTACATGGGAAGGGGAAACAAGGAAAAGCACATCTACACAAACAGAGAAATATCCGATCAAAATGACAAGGCTGATGGAGACCCTCTGATCTCCTCCAAGCTGACCCTGGAGGCATTAACTCAGGGACCTGCCGGTTTTGGCCGGTATTGGCCCTCCTTGCTTGGCTGAGTCAGTGATGAGAAGAGCCCACATGCTCCAGGCCACAGGCTATGAAAGCAAATACAAAGAAGGGCAGAGAAATAGATAGTATTGCTCTTTCTTCCAAAGCACTCATGAAAATTAATGGCCATTTCATTTACAATTTCTTTTCATTACCGGTAGGGGAATCATAAAAAATACAGTATTCTTTTGGTATATCAGTGCCTGAGCTGCTTGAATGTATTTTTAGTGGTCCTTGCAAGGCAATTCCGACAAGGAGATACTTTAGACAAATTGGTGCATCACTTCCATAATTAAAATTGCATGTTACCTGCAAGTATCGAGTCCTTTATAGCTCTAACAGAGCAGAGCTGCATAGCTTGAAACAAAATTCTGTCTCTGTCAAATAAACTGTCCAAACCCAGTCCTAGTGTCTGGCTGTAACCTGGCCAAATCAATTGTTGCAATGGGCCCAAATTCCTAGCAGAAAAGAGACAATTATAGGTTGGAAGCCACATGAAAACTTCTCTATTCTAGATAAATATATGTATAGGGTTAAGATATACACATACCCTTCTCCTCCCTCCCTATCACTTTCCTGGCCTTGGCAGTCAAGAATTTCCTATGGAGAGAATCTATTCTGGCCCCATTTCTCTGCACTGATCGTTAAAAACACTGTGATGAGCTGTTTTACTAGTTGTTGGCTTCAAAACATTTATAAGTCTCATTCCCATCTTTGCAGCTTCATAAATAAATAAAATAAAAGGGCATTCCAGGTCAGGAGTTGTAGAGCCACTTATTTACATCTCTAAACATAGGCACCTGAGTGTGAATGTGGCAGACTTGTACCGTTGTATTATACATGTTTTGTGAGTAAATTGAGAACTTGTTTTCCATGTCTGCTAGGAGATGATTTTTATCCTGGTCAGCATAACTTCCCTAGTATAGGTAGACTATTGTTAAACAGACAATAGATAATTGGACCCTACCTGCTCACCTGTCCAAACAGTAATGATCTCATTGCAAAAATTTAATGTTGTTGCCAAGGATTTTCCTCAAGAGGAAGATGGGCACACCTGCCATAACAAGGAATCTCCTCTCCTTTCTTTGGTGTACTCTTTGCCCCCAGGATCCTCCTTGATGCCAGCAAGTCTGAGTCAGGTGAAAGTGCAGAGCTTAAAAATTACGAAGTCAGCTGTTTCCTGTGCTGTTTATTAGTACGCTGTCTGCTTTGGAACAGGCTCATCGCTCCTCATGTGGGAAACTCCCATTGACTTCAGTGGGAACGTTGCCTGAATAAGGACTTCTGAGTAGGGCTTTTGGGTTGAAGACGGCAAGACAGGACTGAATGCTGAAATACTTGGCTCCTACCAGAGCAGAGGCTGTCAAACAGCAATTCCTATGATGCTTGTGATTAGCAGATCTCAGGGAACTTTACAAATGGGAGAAGTGTTATTATCCTCATATTACAAAAACAGGTTACCAAAACAAAGGGGAAAGGAAAATGAAGTGTTGTTTTATGAATTCTTGGCTGCTAATCTGTGTTTTCATGTGATGCAAACTATGCAAATATAGAGTTATATTTATCTACAGAGGCTGCCACAGTTCTGGGAATGGATTTAAGAAGTAGCTACTAGATTGCCTCTTCCATGATCTTGCTATTTGTAGATAAAAGCTGCCAGCTCTCTTTCTGATTGCTGTTGTTTTAGAGCATTCGCTCTTTTGATATGGCTTCTGATTTTTCTCAAGTATGACAAAAAGAGCATCAGGACTACGTGTTATGGGCATATTCCCTCCTGGCCCCTCTCTTACCTTCATGTCCACAGCAGTAAAGTGAGAAGTTGGAGCCAGCTTACATTGCCTCCGCGTGTGCTGTGCAGCAACTCTGGCCAAGCCCGTGTAGCTCCCTCCTGGAGCAGGAGGAGAGGGCAACACTTGTCAAAATTTATTAGTGAAGCCTGAAAGTTCAGTTCTTGCTCCTGTTGCAGTAAGTGCTGTATTTGATGCCAGCAGTCACACAGCTCTGTTTCACAGCTGCAACTGCAGGCAGCACTAGCATAAGTCTCCAGCTTAAATCAGTCTTCCAAAGGGAAATCGATGCATGTACGTTCTAAAAAAAAAAAGAAAAAACAAAAAAATCCACCAAAACAGACAGAAATATCTTAAAGATTCATCTTGTAGCTGGTAGCTCCATGACAGCTTGGGAGTTTGCTGCTAGAAACTTCAGCCATCTAAAAACCTACTGAAGTGTAAGAATAGCTTCTTTGCTGGAAAGAGATGACTCTGCTGGAGGGTGTGCAGGACTCTTTTGCCAGGTAACAACACTGGCTGGATGGTTAAGGAGGGAAAGTATTGTTTCTTCTTGTATAAAACCACTATAGAAATTCAAAAAAAAGTTCCTCCTCTAGGAAGTACACTTTAAAACCCCCTCGTAGGGGAAATCTTCAATAAGTTGCTTGCTGACTTACTGTCTGAATACTATATCTTAAATTACCTGCTGACATACTCTTTAGGCTGCCAAATCATGCAACTTGCCTTCTTATATACAAATCAAGAATGTCAAGTCGCCGTTGGAAAATACATTTCACGTCAGCCTTTCTTTTGCATTATGTGGCACTGACGACTTGTAGGAGAATATTCTTTTCCCAGAGAGTTTTTAATAAGGAGAAACCCATTTGTAGCCAACATTTACCACACCTAAGTTTTGGATCAAGCAATATAAATAGCCAAAGAATACAGCCATATCAGGTTTGTTTGGCTTTCTGCTCTTTACTAGAATAAACAAACTCAGTTTGCTGCAGACCTCCTGCCACTGCTGATGCATTTCAAAGAGAGGTGTCTAAGTCTTGGGGCTACCTTACCACAGTGGGGTAAACGTCTACCTTTCCAAACACTTCAGGGACGCTTAGAAATTCCACTCGCCCTGTTTCCATTACTTGATCATAAAAAGAGTCTAGGCTGTCTTCTTGTTTGCATTTTGATCGGTAAATACCAGATTAGCTTTAATCTGGCTATTGATCTTGACTATCTGGAAGAAATCCCTTGAAGCGAGAGTGAATGAAAAGGAAGGAGATGCTGTTTAACCAAAACCAGGAAGCAACAAAATGCATAGACCAAAGTGAACCAAAATCCCCCAAATTCTGAGGCAAGGACATTTGAACCAGGAGTGAGATGGGGAAAAAGAAAGGAATAATGAATGTACGCACTTGTCACCCACAGCCTTTATCCTGACCCCTGAAACAACGGGGAGTCTTTTAATGGGGGCCTCAGGGTCCTGCTCAGCTCACGCTGGCAGTGACTTTTGTGGGAATGGCATCTAACCTGAGAGTGCAATATATCTTGATTTGTGCCAGAGTCACTATGCTCTGCCCAACTTGTTTTGGACAGACTATACCCTATTATCTCTCATTACCTTGTCACTATGGTTTTTTTCTACTCATACGCACCTTGCACAACTGCAGGGCAACCTGTCCAAACCCGCTCTAGGCTTTGTCCCTCTGGTCGTGCCTGCTCCTCTCGCTTTCGGGCTCTGCAGACCAGCAGAGCGGGTGCCACCAGCGCTGACAGCATGCCAGCAGCCCCTCGGCAGCCCTGCAGGCAGGGAAAAGCCCAAACGTCATCGCCCAGCACATTTCACATTTGGATTGCTGTCATTAGTAATAAGCAGTAATTAATCCTTACTAAATGAATCTGTATGAGTAAGAAATGAGTGCAACGACTGAGGTAGCCCTTGCGACGGGAGTCCTCCTCGCTGGCAGGCAGACCCGAGGAGGATGAGGAGGAGGACGAGGAGGAGGATGAGGGCTCGGCTGGCGGTGCCGGGCAGGGGTAGGTGTGCCCAGTGGAGGTGGCGAGCCCGGCTCCAAGCTGCGGAGGATGGGTGCGAAGTGGGGCGAAGGACGAGGTAGTGAAATCTGGGTGGGAGAGGGTTAGTCAGCTGCGGATTAGCCTTTACGGGAGAACAAGCCAGGGACAGGGAGGATATTGACAGCAGAGAAGTGTTACTCCAAATGCCTTGCAAGGGCAGGAAAATGACGGCATGGCATGTTTTGCCACACAAATTGCCTCAGAATTAGTATTGAGGGAAGACAGACAACGCTAGTGGAGAGAAGGATGCCGGTTACGCAACCGAAGGCTGCCGGGCATGCTGTGCTGAGCATGCTTTTCCCAGAGGCAGCAGGATGGTGGATTTGGCTAGTGCTCGGATTTGGGGGCCGGAGGCAAAACTGGGGTCCTGTGTGTGAACGTTCGGTACGTATCAGGCACAGAAGCCAAAAAAAGTCAAAAGGCTTAATCTGACTCCTTTGTTTCCGCAGCTAGGAATAATAATAATAAAAAAAAGAGCAACCGAAGCTTTGTGTTACCTGCGGAGCCTAATGAGTGGCAAGATGTCACTGTAATGAGCTCCACGCAAAGGCAGCACACCGGTAAGCCCTGCCCAGAGGAACTGAAATGAAAGTGTGATGTGATAGATAAAAGCCTGATATAATGCAGAGGAGGAAGCACACGGTAATAATAACACAAGTATGAGGAGATCATGACAGCAGTTTCAACACAGTGAAACTAGCTGTTTTAACAGGCAATCAGTGGCTCAGGTGAGCTTTATGAAGCAGCCTGCAGTACAATAAGGATGCCGAGGGTCCCCTTTCAAGCTTATGGCTGAATGAAAACGTAAAAATGCTCCTTTGAAATATTGACAGAGGCACAATCAAAAGTGTTGTTGGCTGAGATGAGGAGCGTCTGGAGATCTTGCTGTGCTGGATTTTTAAGGAGGGTTTACAGAATTGCGAGCCAGTGTTAATAAGCTCTGTCCACAACTCTAAATGACTCACTGGGATTTTGAACAATGTTTTTTTTTATCTCTAATTTCCCCTTTGGTAAAGCTAGTTTTGTAAAACTTGTCTACCTCTTTGAGATGTTGGTAAATCTGATCATACTCAGTACAGGGTTTATAGGACAAAAACCAAAAAGGAGTGGGAATATCAAAGGAGTCTCAGTTGTTAAACAGCTGTTGGGGAGAAGGAAGCGAGTATCGATGGAGAGTCCCATGTGATTAAAATGAGGTTAGCACCAAATGGGCGGCAGCTTCAGGGGAGAAAAGCCGTAAGAGACGTTGATGTTAGTGAATACAGGCGAAACAGGTTAAAAAACGTAGCTTATGCACAGTGGTGGCTGAAGCCTCTTTAGTGCTGTGGGGAATGGGCTGAGGGCCGGGTTTGCCCAGTGCGTGGCTGGTGCTGCTCCTGGCAGGAGAGCCATCTCCTCCGCTGCAGTTTTCGTCCTTGAGACCTTCCCCTTCGTAGGGCATCCCCAACGGGAGTTGACTTTTTTTGTGCGGTTGAGGATTTCCGCAGAAGGTGGAAGTGAGGGCCCTAAACCTACCTTCTGGCAAGCGTGACCCGCACCCGCGGCGAGCGCCTGCCACTGAGCACCGCTTTGAAGAGCCCCGGGACAGGGGCCGGGGCGGGACCCGGGTCCCCGTTTCTGCCGAGGTCCCTTGCGAGGCAGCGCCGACCTGCAGCACCGAGGAGGCAGAAAAATCGCAGAGTGCTGGGAAAAGGCCCCAGGAGTCAGGAGCGACCCGTGCCGCTGCTGCCCGGCGTTTCCAGCGCCCGCCCGGCGCGGAGGAGCGGGCGGAGGAGGAGGCGGCCGCGGGGCGGAGCGGGGGCGGGGGCGGGGGCCGGGGCCGGGGGCGGCGCGGCACGGCCGCGCAGCGCGGCGCAGCGCGGCGCAGCGGGTCGGGTCGGGGCATGGCCGGCGGCGGCGGGCGGCGGTAGGGCCATGCCGCGCCGGGCCGAGCGGTGCCTGCAGATCGCCCCGCACTCCCTGGCCATCGTCCTGGGCGGCGGGGCGGCGCGGCCGGGGGGCGGCGGGGCGGCGGCGGAGCTGGGCCGGCACCGCATCGGCTACGAGATCTTCGCGGACTTCAAGCGGGAGAACATGCAGCACTTCTGGGACCGGCGGGCCACGGCGGCCGTGGCCGAGACCTTCTTCCTGGGCTGGATCGACGAGCAGGTGCTGCTGGTGCAGGGCAAGGAGGAGCACCTGGAGGTGCTGCGGCAGGGCTGGGCGCGCCGCTCCCTCAAGCCCCCCAGCGGCTTCCGCATCAAGTGCCTGGGTAGGTGCCGCCCGGGCCGGGCCGGGCCCCGGGCCGTCGGGGGGCGGGCGGCCGCGGCGCTCCGGCGTGCGGGGGAGGACGGCGGCGGGTTTTGGGCCGTGCTTCCCTCTCGCCCGCGAGGCTGCCGCCGGCAACTCTGATTCTCTCTCCTTTTTTCTCTCCCCCCCCCCCTCTTTTTTAACCAAACTTTTAGCGTATTTTATTAGAGTTGCAGTCACTCCGGCTAAAATAATAATGCCGCCCATTCCTGCTTAATTGATACTTCACATTATATTTGGATCTAGCTTGAGGTCGTGCATCAGTATAGGCACTTCCGTGGGAAAAAAGCAACAGCAGCAGCAGCAGGAGGCGAGGGGTGGCTCTTCTTTGCTGAACGGGGCAGGCGGCTTTCGGGGCTGTAAATGGCAAGTGCGTCGTGGCCGGGTGGGCTGAAGGTCTCGGTTATGGGGCTGTTCCCCGGGGGAATCCTGCCTTCCACTCATGTGCTGTTGTGTGTCCTGTGCAGTTTTCAGACACTTCTCCGTCACTTGTTATGTCTCAGTCAGACTTAGCCCATTTAAAAATGAATTGCTGGACCTCTTTTTCCACATCACACAGAAATTCTCTCTGAACTTGCCAACAAAAAACAGCGTTGGAGAATAGGTGGTAAACCCTCTTCTGGCGATATAAACGTGTTATGTGCTCCACCAATATTTAGAAGAGAGTAAAAAGTTGGTTGGCAGGTAGTAGACTTGTGTTTTGACTGTTTTTTTTAATGGAGCTGCTGTTCATTGCCAGCAGAGAAAACCTACGCGTGCTTTCTACCGAAGGCTGTTAAATGCTTGTACCTTTACTTTTAGAAGAAAGTAGTGCCCAACCCCTGTCCGTAGTCTTCGCCTCTCCTTGGAGATAAGCGAAGTGTTTAATGCTTGCTGCATTAATCTGGGGGTCCCCTGGCTGCTGGGGACTTTGAGGCCCCAGTAGGACTGAGGAAGAAGGATGCTTGAATGGGTGCCACGACTGACGGAGCATAGGGCAAGTGTTTGATTTTTGGGGTGTCTCTGGATGGAGCAGATCTGGCAGGCGATGTTTCTCAGCCTGCTGAGCACAAGGGCTATTGAACGGCCCACTCGACTTTGACATTACAGCGCCAGGAATGGAATGTAAACAGGGCTCTGTGGTCGACTTTAAAATACAGAAATACAGCTTTTGCTAGAAGTTCATGTTAATAAGTAAGCTCACTAATGTGTAAACAATATGCATTCCTTGGAGGTTATCTTTATTGTGAATTTACAGAAGACTAGAGCAAAAGTTCTCGTTTGACTTTAAAAATATAAAATGTCTCTCAGTATTTGATTAAAAGCTGTGAAAGAAGAACCGGGATCTTCTGGATTCTTGCCTGTTGTGCAATGTTTGTAGCTGAGGTAAATGGGATGTAGAAAAAACAATTATTCATAAGGTCTCTGCCTCCTTTCCACGCCCAGTCTGATAATTCAGGTCTTTTGTCAAAGTAGATTCACCCTTGCTCATTCTGTAAGGACACCAGGGGAGCTATGTAGTTAAAGAAGAGTCAAAGTAACGGGCCTGGCCTGTGGGCATGAGCATCTGCTTAAATGTGTGTAATTGTATTTTCAACATAATTAGGTGCCTAATGTGTAAATGGCTGTGATTTATTTAGGAGCTCTCTCATGCTTTATTCTCCACTTTGTTCACTGATTGCAATATTACAGTACACTTAAAGACAAAAAAATCCCCACACTTTTCAGCTTTTTTTTTTCTTTTTTAAAACACTGTACAAAATAGTCTTTTTTTAAAATGGTGGCTGTACGGGGCTGTGAGGAGCACCTGCCTGGCGGGAAGGTGAGGAACAGTAGTTTTTTATTAGCTGTTAATGAATAACTGATGGGGTCAAGGGGAAAGGCAGCACAGTACTTTGAGGAAGGTGAAGTTTTCTGCTGTTCTGCACTGGCCCGTAGCGTCTGCGCTGTGCAGTGAGCATCCTGATCCCAATCACCAGCATCGTTAAGTGCTAACGTGATCCAGAAGTTATGACTGCGGCCTGACTTGCAAACTTCTGCTGGTGACGCTCCGATTTCTCTTCGTTACAGTCCAGAGCATTGGCTGCTCTGCTGAGTAATGGGTCATGATGGTCACGGAGATAGCTGCTGGTGGAAAAAATATCTGTGGAGAAGGAGAGAGAGCTAAACCTCTAACATGCGTAGCATGTTTTACAGTTACGGCAGCAGAAAACATAAAACAGAAGGCGAATCAGCGTTGAATAGGTCTTTCCACATTTAAATCCACATTTAAAGTGTCATGTGTAGTTTACACAGATTGGACAGTGCTAGTAGCTCTGTGGCTTGTTACAGGTGTGTCTGAGCCAGAAAAAATGTGTTAAAAACCATGTGAAATGCTGGAGTCCAAAGGTTTGACTCTGAATGGGAAAATTAGATCCTGCTGTAAAGTAGGATGGGAATATGAAGCAAGACAGAGGATTGCTTTAGTGCCTACAGTTTAGGGTTTGAGGGTACAGGGAACGGAGTGTTTCACACGTAACCCTAAAACTCACTTCTGCGGTGGCTTTCTTAAACTAAATCGTTACGTCATAATAACTTGCTTAGCATCCATTTTTGCAGCTTGTAGGGATCAGAGTTTCTCAGATATTGGGAAATTGATGGGTGTATCTAGGTTTTTAAGCTGGCTGACAGGAAGGCTTTGGGAAGCATATGCAGACTTTGGATAAACAAAACCCGATATGCTAAATGTGCTGATTTAGAGGGGCATGGAAACCTTATGTGTACCCGTACATCCCGATGATGAAATTCGTCATCTTTGCTAAGACTGATTTGGAGCTTTCTTGTAACTTTGCAATGCTTCTGCAACTTAAGTCTTTAATGAGTGTTATTATTTTAATAAGATTTCTCTCTTTGACACACCTTCCATTTGCTTCCACTAATATTTGTCATTCTGGAAGCTGATTTTTTTTTTCCTTTCAGCTCCTCTGTGCCTCCCCAAGCAAGGCCATGCTGGTGTGGCAGGCTTGTGGGTGCTCCCCCTCAGCAGGCCCATTTCCATGTCTTCCTCTCCTTTTGTGCTTGCAGGTGAGGCTTCCTTCTGTATTTCTTGCACTTGATTTTTGCATCTTGGACAATGGGCATCTTTGAGAGGCTTTCGTACGCTCCATGGAAGGGCCATGCCCTTTCGTAAGGGTTGGTCTATCAGTGAGTTAAAAAGAAGCGACCAAACTTTGTAATGACCCTTGGTCATGCCCAGAGCAATTTCTTCAATTAGAAGCTGATGTTTCAACTGGAGTTTTCAAGAAATGTATGTGCCATAATTAAACTAACTAGCGCGAGTTATAATTTAGCAGGGCCGGCCCTTGTGCATTGTGCGTGCTCAGCCGTGCGTGGAGGGAGAGGCCTTATGCCGCGCTCGGAGCCGGAGCTAAGTGCTCTCTTTTCTGTCCCCGCCGCGTTCGCTTTTGCCACCAAAACTTAAATTAACACCCCACCAATTTAGCGTTAGTCATTTTTGCAGTGAGTTTTTCAGTCATTAGTGAATGACTGTAGTGCTGTGAAGTGTTGGACATTAAATGTTATTCATTTATAGCCAGTCATAAAATGTTAATTGTTTTTTTCCCCTCCCAATTATCTCCTTTAAATCATGAAAACTTCTTTTCAGTGAGGGGGTGTTAGATTTCATAGCAATGAAACCTCTGAGGAGGAGTGTACCACACATTCACATACACCTTTTGTACGCCTCGTGGTATTGCCATGGGAACTTGAGGGGATCTGAACTGCGGTTTGTGAATCCTTCTCCCTCACCCCCACCTGAACTTAGATCCACTGAGCAATCTTTATTTCTGTGAGGTGATTATTGCAACCTGAAAAAGAGAAAGGCAAATCTGGGTAAACGTCTGACTGGGGTGCTTATGATTTTACTCCCAACTTTGAGCAAAGAGCTTTGCTGCTCAGAAGTACCAGGTTGGGCCTTTAGAGTACTTGTCAAAGTAGCTTTTAGAGACCAGGGAGAGAGAGGCAAGAGACAAGTGGTTGTGGGCCACATATAACGTGTCTGATTTCTGAGTACGTGGTGTGTGCTCACATTTTGATAGTGAAATCCTGGAGTCAAAAGGGCTTTTTGCTCTTCAAGGGAAGTAGCTGTAGACGGTCTGCAAGACTAACTGCAGCTTACGGCATTTGTCTAAAAAGTATTGTGAAAATAAAAACCACGCATGGAAAGATGCAACCTATGTCGTTTCTTTTTCTGACTCAAAGCTGCTTCTCTTGAGGAAGCAAAGTCAAATACACTGATGCATTGTGTTCTCTGTGCGGTTCAAATCAAGGATTTGTAAGGTTAATAGGCAGCTGGGGCTGTCTCTCTCCCTTCACCTCCTTTCCCCCCTCTAAAGAATGCCCCTGTATACTAAAGAGTGCTTCATAGTGCCTGTGACTGTAGCAGTAAACTCTTTCAAAGCCATCCAGCTTTCCAGTTAAGCGTATGCCCTACGTATTCTGTATAAAAAGCAACACCGCAAGAAAATTGAGCTTCCCCAGTGAAGCCCTCAGAAGTCGGGGTATGCCAAAGCAGAAGTTGCACGAGGGGCCGTAACTCTCTTCATCTCTTTGTGCACGGTGATCCAGCCTTTTAACTGATGCTCCTTATTTCCTGCCCCAAAGGACCCTGTCTTACCCGGGGAGCAGCGTGGAGGCGGTGGTCCCGGTGTTTGGGATGGGCTCCCGGGCTGCCGTCGTGGCATGCCCTTCGGCCACCGTGCTGAGCGAGCCCCGTCATCTCCCCTGTCCGCCCTTCGCCTGCCTCCTGAATTGTCAAAAACGGGGGGTGTGCGGCCAACCAGAGGTGCCGCAGCCCCTGCAGGCCCGGGGACGGGCAGGCGTGGGGGAGCTGGGACCGTCCCTGCTTTTGGGTTTGGGCTGCCGCTTTGCCTCAGGGCGCTGTCGGGCTTGGGGACGCTTGTGCGTGTGATATACACATTCATGCATCTGTTCCATTTTGGGTCAGTACCCTGATCTGAACTGAAACCTAATTTAAATGTACTGACCGCCGTGGGGAGCAAGGGGCGCGGCGGGAAACCCAGCTGATTGAGCTGATGTTGTATCGGCACTTAGGAATCGAGCCACTTCTTCTGGGTTGTTCTGTCTTTTGCAGGTTTTAAAGTGGTAAATCTTACTCTCACATTTTCTTAAACTGTTTAAAAGAGGAGAACCAGCTTTTCTGCTCCTTTTGTTCCTCATTAGCTTTTCAACTTTCCATGCAGTAATTACTGAGCTGCATTAACTGAAAAGAGGCAAATACTTTCTCCCAACCCATCCAGGGCAGGCTTAAAACTTCAGCAAACTCACGTTCCAGGTCTTCTACAGGTAGTTTTCTTTTCTGCCAGAGTTAGATTTTCTTTACATTTTGCTAGTAGATGCCTATTGACTAATATTTTATTTATCAAATTATAATGATTGTAGCAGACTAAGTTCAGACCTTTTACACATGTTGCCGTACTTTAAAATCTGCTTTTAAATAGGTTTAAATTTATAAAGAAAGTCCTTTTAATGCAAAGGTGTTATAGGAAGTGTCAGAAAACGCTGCTATCCCAGGGCTTACGGTGCAGTTTTTGGTTAAGCTTTTTTGTAAAGTCAATGGTAACAAAGCTGGTGCTCTTTCTGAGCTGTCTTGACGCTGTTGCTTCAGGCTATTTGTCCAGATCACGAACCTTTCCTGTTTTGTTTTTTTTTTAATTTTTGCTGAACAGCAGAATTACAGCCTGTCCCTGAGGCAGGGCGAGCCAGAGCTCCACCACATTCTTGTCTGCGTTCAGGGCATCAGCAGCACTGATGCGTGCCCGAAGCTTCAGGCGTCCCGCGGGACGCTCGGCATTCAGACCTGCCCCGTGAGCGACACCGCACCTTCCTCCGGTTTCCGCAGGCGCCTCGTGACTAGGCTCCTCGTTTCCCGGTGCTCGAGTAAGGGCCGAAGTGTTCAGAGACAGCGCAAACTGCAACCCGGTGGTGGTTTCCAGTGCTGGAGCTGGGGCTGCGAAAGCTGAGGACGGAAGGAACAATTTAATAACCAACTCGTGCAGTAGCAGAAACTTTATGGGGTTCTGATGAAGTTTTAAGCTCTCTCCAAACTTTGTTTTTACTTTAATTGTGCAAGTGTAAATGTTTTGATTATTTTCTAATGAAGTTGGCTGCTGGGAGTGTTATTACAATATCCAGTTTCTATATTGAAACTGCTCCCTGGGTGGGCCAGGTCTGGAAAGGTTTTTAAGGATATTAGGTTCTTTTTAGAATAAAATCCTTTCATGTAATATGTAAACATGCTTTCTTCTGTCCAGTGTACTGGATTGCTCAGTTTTTGACCTGAAATTTCATCTGAGACCTCTGATGATAAATATATGAAGGCTAAGAATGTATAAGTATGTATATTTTGATGAAAATAAATGCTTTCCAGTTGACATTTGAGCAGATCTTCATGGCTCTCTCTCTCTTTTTTTTTTTTTAATCATGCTCCTGTTCTGAGCCACAATAACAATACAGTGCACACTCTGAACAGGGTGATACCTATTCAGGGAATCTGAATAGCGTTTCTCTTTCTATTCTTTTTTTTTCCTAAAACAGAAAAGCAATGGTCTGATACTGCCATCAGCTCCTTTTAAGTCTATATGTGGTTTCCTTGTGAGAGAAAGTTAGCATACTGTGCACTTAAATATATGCAGTCAATTAACTTCTACATTGTGTTTTCTGGAGCTGGATAAACTTGTAAACCATGCAGTATGAGATTTGTTGTTGTTATTTTTTGCAAGGAAGAACAACAGCAGAAGTCCAGAAACATAGTCAAACCCTATACCCTTTTAGCTTAACTTTGAGTTCTGCTGTCAGCTAATTAAGAGGTGCATGCAAGTGTATCGAGGACTGCTCTTTAAGTGAATTGATTTGCCTTTCAAATCTCTATTAAATGATTCCAAACTCAGCGTGACAGTGAAAAAGCATTTCTATCCGAAAAGCGTGGTTTGTGTAGTTTCATGAAGTTGTACTTTTAATGCAGTTTTTCCTAGCAGCTAGTGCTTCAGGAGGTACGTAGGCTCAGGATGCCTTAGGAGGAGCGCAGAGATGCTGACGGGCCCAGTGGCCGCCCCGGGGCGAGCAGCCCCGGCAGGGGGAGAGGAGCTCCTGCTCAGCGCTGGCTCGGTCCCGCGCCGCTGGAGAGGCAGCGCGCCCCTGGCCATCCGCACCGGCACCCGCAGTGCTGGTGACTCTCCGGCTTGTCTGTTCCCGCCGTGTTGCCCGTGCTGTAATTCCTGCTTTCCTGGCGAGCTGGGGTTCCAGGAAGAAGGAGTGAAACTTCAGGGATGGTGTGTAGCACTTGAGTTGTAAAACTTGCAATGTATTACTGGCAGTAGGGGAAGCAGGCTACTTTCTGCATGTTTGAGATTTGACAGCAGAGGCTCAAGTATTGTTGTGCTATGTTTGTGCTACAAATGATTATTTCTTTTTTAAAAAAGAAAACATTTTTGTCCTTTTAAAAAGCTTTGTGCCAGGTTCAGTGAAGATTTGAGTTTGAGAAGAAAGGCAAATTAATATTCAATCTTTAAGACTGTAGTTGTATTTTCTATTTTATTAATATCTGTGAATGCCTCTTTCCATATGCAGAGAATATGGAAAATTAGATAGGCTTTGGATGCCTAAGCCTGTCCTCAGGTCATTGTGAGGAAGACCTAATAGCCTAATAAAAGATATCACATCCGCCTACCGACAGATCCCTGAATCCATATGATTAGGAAACACTGCAACTGTGCAAACAGCGATACGTACAGCTCATTGCTGAAGCTGGCTACCAAGGGGATTAACCCAACATAAATGGGATGTAGTGCTGCCTGTCCATTTCTTCTGTGAGGATTTGACAGAGATGACCAAGATATTGTAAAAACCACATGATGGTGCAGTGAGCTTCTGTAGTCTTTGCTGGGGGTGCACGTGTGTTATTTTAGAGGAGGGGGGTGTTGTGTGAGCAAGAGGATTCTCTGCTTGGTGTTGTGGCTGCCCGTAGTGCTGACGCGTGCGCGGGGTCGGTGCCCAGGCAAGTTCCCTTTCCGTTGACAGATGAGATGACGAGAGCTGGCACTAAGAGCAGGCCCAGCGTTGCTCTGGGTTCCCCCCACGTGCCTCCTTTGCCCCTGCTCAGGGAAGCCCTGGCTCCTTGCTTAATCCCAGGGTGCTCCTGAAGGTCCCAAAACCAGAAGCAGGTCGGCGCTGACGCGGACGGTCTGCGGGGCCGGCCCGCCGGAGCAAGGACAGGGACGCTCGAGAGCCGAGGGAAGGGGCTGCAGTGGCCACAGCACCGGCGAGGAGAGGCCGGAGCTCCCCACGGACGTGCCGTTTAATAGCTTCCCGATCCCCCGTCGGAGAAGGAGCAAACTGTGGGCGATGGAAGGGGCCTGAATAGAGCTTTGCGGGTGTTTGGGGGCTTGATATGCCTGGCCACGGCCTGCCTGTGAGGAGGTTGGCGACTTGCCTCCACTGTAGAGAGCCAGAGCAAAGTCCTAATTAGCTGCAAGTTCATCAGTAGTTTACCCAGTTGCAAAACAGTATTTCCAGGTCTATCTTAAAATAAAGACAGTTTCTAAATATACTAGCCATTATTAGCAGAAGAATTTTTTATTAAAAAAAAAAGAGTGGTGGGAATTTCCCCCCAGCATAATCCAAGAAGAGAATTTAAAGGGACATATTCACCTAGTGTTTCCAAAGTGGAGCTGGAAAAAGACTTTGAGGAGACTGGTCTTTGCAGGTGAACTTGGTAACTTGTCAAAATTATCCTTTTTCTTAAAAAGAAATATCTTCTTGGTTCTACTGATTAAAAAATCCTATGCAAATGAAGAGGGGAAATGTTGCCTTGCGAGAAGCTGTGGAAAAGGGTAGACATGAAGAGGCAAAGTAAACGGGGTAAAAATTCAGCAGGAAAATAGTGTCTTTCAGTCTCTGCAATCTTAGATGCTCTACTGATGAGTACAGTACTTTTCAGACAGGCGCCTTCAGAGCAGACATGACCCCTGTAGAGAAGCCTCCTTTATGAATAGGAACATCCTGAGGGAGCGGGAGAGGGAACAGAAAGGGAAGCTGGGCAGGTCTTTAGCAGTACGAACAGTAATCTTGAATGTAGTGTTTCATGTGGTAGGGAAACGAGTCTGATAGGTGTCAAATCTGTTCTGTTTTTATAAAAAAATGGACACTGTAATAGAATGCATCTTCTTTAGAGTTGTAGCAGCAAGGTATCATCTCTCATCTTTCAGGCGGTTAGGTGATGCCTGCAGGGAAGGAAGAACACAGGGCACGGAGGGCTGTGGAGCTTTGCAGCTTTCCTCCAAAATTGTGTGCTTAAGCATCCCACAGTAGAAGCTTAGGGCGATTTTCAGAGGGAGTTATTAACCTTCATATCGCCTTTGCATATATGTGTGTGTATATATGTGTGTGTGCGTGTGTGTGTATATATGTGCACGCACACACATATATTTTTAATATATATTAAAAATGTTTTAAATGTTGTATGAACAGGGACTTCCTGTTACTTTTACCTGAGTTTTTGGTCTGAGTGGTCCTGATTTAGCAAGACACTGATGCCCACATGTGAATTCGGCAAGTTAAATCTGACTTCAGCGGGAGACCTCATGTGTTTAAATATAGGCATGTTGTATGTTTTGTGTTGTATGTTTTGTGTATTTGTCTGAGTACTGTCAGGAGGTTCACCTGAGGAATTAATCTGCACGGTTGATTCCAGAGCAGGTTGTCTGCTCTAAGCAGGTAGCCCTTTAATTGTGATGGTTAAGCTTGCAAAATCAGGACCAGTATTTCTGAATTTTTATTTTTGATGTGTTTAATGCTCTGAAAGATAAACAGCAACAGAGTTCATCCAGGATTGTAGGTGCCTTCAGGAAAAGTATGAAGAGGAAGTCTTAATTAAGACTTTGTCAATAAAGTCACAAAAAGTAGGCTATTTGATATATATTCTAGTTTCGATTTCTTTCCTTGGACAGGAGTTAGTAGCTATCATCTTGTCATTTTTTATTTATAGTAATAGATTGCAGCCTTTAGTTTATGTATTTCTTATTAATTCAAGTCCTTTGCTTTTGTTTCCAAGATATTTTCTCACTGTTAGTTTTTCTTCATTAGAGGTGTACAGCTAGAGCTCCTGGGTGCAGCCGCTGCCAAATAGCTGTTGGAAGGTCTGTAGGGACATGCTTCTTGGCTGTTTTTCAAGGACAGTACAGCTGTGAAATGCTTGCATGTCAGAATCACTACACCTATCATTGTTCTGCTCCTCTGTGTCAATAGGCAGTCTCATTCAGTGACATATTTGATCTTAAAGAGGGAAAGCAGATTTATCTGTAACCTAGAGCATGAATCTTTTTAATTTCTCTACACGCACAATTTTTAGGTTTCTGGTTTTGGTGATTACTGAAATTAATTCTGGTGCCTTGTTTTTAAGCTCTTCAATTTTTGAGTTGAGACAGAGGGCAAAATATATGCTATCTGGTGGCAACCACAAGACACCAGTCACCTTGTGAGAAGGAAGAAAAGTGAGCTGTAAAATTCAGAGTGTTAATTTACAGTCTTTTTTGTGACACGAGCGATGGAAGTAAAAAGGAAATAATTTTGACAAAACCTTTTCTCCTCTTGCTGGAAGAATGTTGAGCAAGTGGAACACTATTTCAGTTTCTTGCTTGCTTTCACGCTGGTGAGCATTCTTGCACGGTGGCTTGTGCACCCATTTTCAGCCTCTTAGCATCATCTCCATTGCCTCCTGTCTGAATGAGTAATATGTGGCCAGTGTAGTGGTTCTCACCTTGAATTTGCAGATTGCTAACGCGCCAATGGAAGCACAGCAAATGTAAGCCATGCTTTTCATGTTTGCCTTTTTGTGGACCTTTTGAAAGGCGTTCATGGGTCATTTGAGGTTCTGCAGACTCCAAGATGAAAAACAGTGTCCTCACCAAGCCCAGTGTTCAACACCTGTGTGCGCAGGTACCTGTTACCGAAGGTTGTGCTCAGCTGCTGGCATGCTCGAGATTTCATCAGAACGTCCTTTCTCATAGTTCACTGTTCATGATGGTATGGCACCTACCTTGATCCTCTCATCCTTCTCTCTCTTTTTTTTTCTCATTCCTCTCTCTTTTTTCTTGTCTTATGTTTGATGGCACAAGTCAGGCTTTGGTGGCTCTGCTGGACCTATGCTGTGCTGGGCACTGCAGCACTGACCAGGGACTGACGTCAGTTCTGCTCTTGCAATATAGACAATTAAATAATTATACTCGCATATGATGTTGCTGGTGAATGAGAGGTAATCTGTAAATAGGCAACTGGGCAAAGAGCTCTTGCTCAAAACCTGCCTGGCTTTGCTTTACCTGTTTTCTCACCACTCAGGCTGCAGTAATCAGTTGTTGTGGCACCCCTCAGCCTCCTTGCTGAATGAGTTGCATGTGTAAGTCTTTAAAAGCTTTAGCAGAGCTATGGTGAGTTTGCAGTCACAGATATTTGGGTATGTATTGGCTTGAATATGGAGCTATAAACCTGTAAGACTTCATAAATGCCTATCCTTATTTTCTTTGCTGTGCTTGTTCGCTAAGGGAATGAATGCAGGATCCATCATGTCAGCAGACATAAGAGTAGGCACATCACACTGTTCCAGTCTGGTATACTGGTCTCGGCATACGCCATGAAAACACCAGCAGTAATTGCTTAATAGTTTGCAGAAAGAAGTGGAGCTTGTAATGGATTATATAGTTTTTCTCACTGAACAGCAAGGTATGATTGTTGCATGATATTACGTGTGAGTTTTAATGCTGTGTCTGACTTCTCGTGCAGGCTTGTCCTCTCCTAAATACAGTAGCAGGAGAAAAAGGATGAGATTTGCACCTCAAGGCAACTCTGCATCTTCTGCTTAAGCATGTTTCAGAACTGTCTCGTTCTGCTCGCTATATGGCACTGCACAGGCCTACAAAAGTACATCTAGGGAAGCGACCTACTCCTGTCCTGGAAAAATGAGGGTGGAAGGGGAAGTGATATGCTGTGGGGTTTCCTTTTCCCTTTCTGAAACCAAAGGTCTCGGCACTTTCGCAAGATGACAGAGCTTTGTTTCATCATTAGGCTGCTTGGTTCTTCCTGCACATGTTGCAGGAAATGTATCTGAGCCAGGTTTGAACTAGCCAGCTCAGGTCTGCCATGCATTCTTCAAATCCAGTAAAAATTATGGGCATCAGCAATAACTAAATCATCTAGCTGCTCAGGCAGCCTGTGATGAGCTGCTGCAGTAAGTAACGTAAATCCACTAAATTAAAGCTAGCTCAGGTTTATCTAGGCTACACTTCAGCATTAGGATCCTGTACCCCTCCTTTACAAGCTCGGCGGTTCCAGTGAATTCCTCAGGGCTTTTCACTTCCCGCCTCTTAAATTTCCCTTTCTGTGAGTTTAGCAAGTGCAGGTTTCACCTGTATCCCTAACAGCACTTTTCTCAATGCTCTCTCTCTGTTTAAAAGCTTGTGCCAGTACACAACCACACACCTTCTCTCTGCAGGTGGCTCTGTGCCAGGGTCACACGTTGATGAAGTGTAGGTAACAAGCTGTCCCCTTTTAGCCTACCTGCTGCCCGCTGCTTGTGGCAGTTGTCGTTTTTCTGTCGACTTCGCTTTATCTGCTTCTGCAATCTCCACCTTCCTCCGAGACATCCCGTCATTCTCCAGGGCTCCAGAAACGTGTTTGGCCGCAGCTGGTGCTTGCAGGGGCTGAGTCTTCAAAAGTTGATTCTCTGAGCGGACATGGCGTTATTTCGCTGTGGAGTCAGACCATGGGTTTTGGACCCTTAAAACACAACACATGTATGGCAAGACATGGTGCCAAGCAGCTGTGTTTCTGACGGGTTGTGGGAACAGCTGGGCTGAGAGACAAGAAATGTGTCCCGGGGCCTAGAGTTTGGGGACTTTTTTGGTGCTTACAGAATAGAATAGATGTGAAAGGCATTTGAGTCAAATTTTTAGCAGTGTTGTCCCTAACTTGCCCCTTTTATGTCTACTTCCTCTTTGTTAAGAGAGGAAAAAGTCCATTTCCAAATGTTTGGCTACAAGAGTACATTCTCTGTTATCTTCTAGCAGGGACCATGGTATGGGTCAGTGCCCCCATGGTCTTGCTGCCTTTGCTGGTCTCTTTGCTCCAGCGCTGGAGATCACAGTGAGCTGGCTCAAAGGCAGAAACCTAACCTGTGGCAGGGGAGAAAGATCAGGATAAACTGTTATGGACCTGCAGCTGTAAATTCACTGCTTTAGTTTGTCAGCAGTTATTCATAGGCTTGTAGGCTAACGCAGGTGGGATGGGACCTCAGGAGGTCTCCAGCACAGCCTCCCGCTCCCAGCAGAGTCAGCTGTGGGGTCGGACTGGGTTGCTCATGTCATCTGTTGTAATCTGTTGGACCCGGTTTAACAGAATGGCAGCCATCAGCAGGTCTTGCCCATGATTTCCCCATTCCCTGCATGTTTCGCTGTGGACCGGTCCTTTTGTAGCTCCTCTATAACAGGTTCCCCTGGTCCTCCTGCCACAAGTTTCTCTGTGTGATGGGAGACCTGGGAGCCCCTACCGCTGTCCGGCTGTTCCACCCACGTTGTTTGGACGCTGTCTTTTTTTGAGGCAAGCCAGATACCTTCTTGAATGCACAGATACGAACAGGATTAGGCAGTTGGTGCCTTTGGTTGTGCTGTGCTCCTTGAAAAAACAGGAGACCCCCAAATGTTGGTCTGCTTCAGCTATACTCGTCTGTTTGGACAGATCCTTGTGGTGATTGACAGAGACATAGTTGCCACTAGCATTTTGTTAAAGGTTTTTGATCTCTCTTTACCCTGCTGCTTGTTCTTGTGAAAGGCTTTTTGCCAGCCACTTCCACGGTTTAAATTTCTTTGCCAGAGCACCAACAATAGCTGCTTTAAGCAGCTGTGGTAGAAATCCTGAAACGGTCAGTGAACCTGACCCTTCTCTGACTTTAAATGTTGAGAAATTAGGTTGTAATGAGTTGGTGAATGGAAGTGGCAGAAAACAAATTAACCAAGTACTCTTTTTTTCTCTAAGAACTTCATTTCCCACTTTTGTGGCTTTTCTTTCTGCAGCTGACTTGCTCCTTTTGCAACCACAGTCTTTGCCTGGCTCATTAAGTCATGTTTTCAGTCTGATTTAAGATTTCCTAACTACTCTTGTTAGTGAGCATTTCCTTCTTATCTCCTTCCTTTCATTCTTATCGCAGCCTTGTGGCAGCAAACACTTAACGGAGATTGCAGGCCTTGAAGTCGGTCTCCGTGAATGAGGACAGGAGGAGACAGGGACCATTCACACCTTAATTTCAGTGTTTCTGCAGCCTGACTGGTATCCTCTGGGCTATGAAAATATCTGCTTCATTGACTTGCAAAGAATTCAGCTTCTGAATAAATAAATGAATAGTAAAAACCTTGGTATGTATTTTTTGCATAGATCAAGATAACAGTAAAATTACAGAAAACATACAACGTTTGTAAACTTTCTGGTCCATCTACTACAATTCCTAATGCAACAGACCTCTTAATCTGCTGCTGATGCAGGGTTGGACTGGCTACATTTAGCAGCTGGTCAGCAGGTTTGGTGGCTACATCACAGCGCTGCTGAATCTGCAGCGGGACCAGTTAAAAGAAGCAGCCATCTGGATGGGCGACCCTCATGCTTTTAGGAGCTGTTGCCTAAGTTGTGGGTTGCCGGGGGAGGCAAAACTGATAACTGTAGAGCTTCCCACCCCATCTTAAATAAAAGATCTAACTTTTGTTTGCATCAGGGGGAATTTTCCGTAAGAGTTAGATTGTTTCTTGTGAGTTGAGGATAGAGATGCCTCAGGCTAAGGAGAAAACAGGAGAGAGCGAATATATGAAATCCTGGACTTTGTGCTTTCTTTGTCTTATTCTTCCATCTTACTAATATCCATTTCCCCCCTCTGGCCCACAAAAAAAGTTTTCCTGTTAAATTATTAACAGATCAGCTTCCGAGAGGCTAGCCAGGAAATACTTTCTCAGTCTCCAGAAACGAGTGCCCTTTCTAAAACAACTCACAGCTCTCCTTGCAGCTGTGAAGATAACGTTAATAACGTCAATTGGGTAAAACTGTTCTAACAGTGCTGGAGCCAAACTGACCCTGGAGTAAAGGTACAAGGTGTGACCTCCCCTCTTTACTAAGTCCAAGATAACTTTGAAGGCGGGTGGGAAAACTGGATACTCATGTTATTTGATTCCTGGCAAGAGTAAATACATTTTTCTGTTATCTTCTGGACAAACTGTCTCTTTCTTTGTGGTGCTGTAATTCAGGGCTGGTTTCAGGTGAATTGGAGAAGATGTGGTAGAGTGAAGTCAAACAATTCTCTGCTTATGTGTTCAGTTATTCTGCTCTGTGTTTAAACATTTAATAAGTGTAATGAATGTCATGCAAAAATGCTTTGTGTATGTGCGAGCAAAGTTTATTGCCAGTTGAGCATGATAATATACTTCTTCTGATGGTATTGTTCATACAAAGTATGCTGCCTAAAGCACGCTAGAAATACAAGGTACTAGCATTTGCAAACCCAAGCAATTATATGCAAGACTTTCTAAATGTAGAATCCCAAGCTGCCTACCTGTCTAATGTATCGGTAAGGACGCACGTGACTTTATTAGGTAAGAACCTATTCTTTGATCAAGTCATTAAAGCTGTTTTTTTTGTTGTTGTTTTTTTTTGCTTTCTGATTAGCTAATAATGTCTGGGAAAGTTATCTCACAGTTAGCTCCAGATTCCTTGAAAGTAAAAATCACGTCCTGTTTCTTTGATAGTTTAACACTCTGTGATATTGCTCCATTCTGAAATTTATTACTGGACATCCTAAACAGCATGGGAGGGAAAATACAGATGTTGTGTTAGCTGGTCCAGTCTCTATTTTCTTCTCTCACTCCATTTTCCGCTCATTTTTCTTCCCCATCCCACATCTGTGTTGGGGTTAGTTTGTGTATTATTGTTCACAGTGGTAGTGCAGGACATCCCATGCTCCTGGCCATCATGACTGTAAATGAGTTGGTGATGATGACTGGACAATGCTGAAGATTCACATGCACAGCAAATACATTTAAAATGTCTTTGTTCCTTTTAAAAACATGTGCATTACTTACATTGAAATGCAAGGATCTGAATACCTTGTAAACCCTAGGGGTTTTGTTCTTTTCTTTCTTTTTTAAGATAGCAGCTTTTCTATTGGGGGTGTTTTTGCATATTTATTCTGTCTGAGAATATATTTCAGACTTCTTTAGGCAGCAGCCCAAGAACACAGGCGTTTCAATCTAAAGGATAAGAAAATATTCTAGAAACATACTAAAACTGACAACAGAAAGGTGAATAGAAAATCGCAGAAACTAAGATAGGAACAGCAGGCTTCCTCTTTGATTTTTGAAATTTATAGTGTTTTAGCAGTTGGTGTTTCAAACTTAACATATGACTTTTTCTTCTGTAAAACTGTTATATAAAAAGGAGAAAATAAAACTGAAGATATTTTACCAGTGTGTAAACCCTGTGATGTTTATATATGTTGAACAGTTTGTGAAGTTTGTTTTCTCTGACTCAGAAAAAAACACAAAAAAGCAGTAGAAGTAGAGAAGATGCAAGGAAAGGTGACAAGGGTGAGCCAGAGCGTGGAGCAGCTTCACTACAAGGAAAGGCTGAATAGACTAAGACTCTTCAGTCTGGAAGAGGTGTCTGAGGAAGGGATGTGATGGAAGTTTATTGAATTATGAGTCCTCTGGAGAAAATGAATAGGACAATGATGTTGCTCTGTCTTTTCTGATGTAAAAATTTTAGAACACAAAATTAAATTGTTAAGAGTTAAGTTGGAAATAAACAAAAGAGATATTTTTTCATAAAACAGAATTAAACAATGAAAATCGTGTCTTAAGATAGAAACTTTTAGCCTCCATTGTATGAAAGCTTTCTCTTTAATAAAAAAAAAGAAAAAAAGGCTTTTTCTTTTCCAAAGTAAATGGACCCATTCATAGAAGAAAAACCTTAACACACACACACAAGAACCTCCTTGTGTATTGCCAGATCTTGCCTTGTTCCCCCTGTGGCTAATTCGAAGCCAATTTCTGCAGCCCCAGAGCGCCCCAGGAATTTGCAGGAGGAGACACGTGGAGACGCTCTGTTCTGCTCATGCAAGTCAGGTGGCTGCTGAGCCCCGAGGGCCGGAAAGAGGTGTCTTGCCTGTGGTCCGTAAGCGACTGCGCTTCGCCACACATGCTTTGACCTCATTAGGAAGGTGGCCGGTAGGATTCGGCGGTAGTGGGAGACCTCAGCCTGGACGCGCCGTGGTTGAATTCCCCATCGTGGGGCTGAACGGGGTCAGTGCACTGGTATGCCTGCTATCGTGCTATCTGCCTTCTACTGTTACTGACAGGTAATATTTTTTATCTGATTTCAAGGACCAGAAAAGTGAGTCTGTGGTATTTGCCCCCATCTCTGAAAGAAAAGCATGAGGACCTCCCAAGAGCGGTCGGATTGCAAGGACTTGCAGGAAGCCAAGGGTTCGTGGTAGCTGGAGCTTGTTACAGAAGGAGGTTTTTACTACAATATTCATTTAAAAGTGGACTGTCTAACTTACAAATGCCGTACTTGGAACAAACTCAGTTTGGTGCATTAGTGGCTCGCAGGTCCCAAACTCTGGAAATGTTTAAACAGGAGGTTAAATGTTTCTTCGCAGAAGTAGTTCTAATGGCTTCAGTGTGATTACTCACGTGAATATTTTCTGTAGCCTGGTTATGAAGTACAAGCGTGGGGGATAACGTGTAACCTCTGTGATTGCCCCTCGGGGGAGGCGGGGAGAATTCTCCTTGTCACCCCTTGAATAGCATGAGCTATTCAACGATAATGTAGTTTGTTTGTTCCTCCAAGAAACAAAATCGCTAACACTACCCGTGCACTGTGAAACTATTTGGCATGTAAAAATACACCTGCTGAACTCATCTGGATGCAAGAGGAGAAACCGGGACCAGTTCCTGGTCCGTGTGCTTGTGTGCAAGCCGGACCAATGATAATGCAGGGAACAAGGCAAGCAAATGTTAAGCCCGAGGCGGGCGGTGCCCGTGTGAGGTGTGGAAGGTTGAAGAGAAAGAAATTATTCAGGAATGAAGTCAGAAGGGGCATTTCTTGGCTAGTCCCTTGAAATAGCCTTTCCTAGTTGTGGTGGCTGCAGTGTGGTTGAGTGTTATGCTCAAAATCACACTCTTGTTTCTTTTCTTACACCTGTTAGTGTGGCTCAGCTGGACTATTTCCTGCAGCGAGACAGCACTTGTAAAATGAAGTGTCCTAAGAGAAGGCATTTAAATCAGTGCAGTTCTTTGGGGTAATTGCCTCCTTACTCTTGAGTCTGCTGGACGATGTACAAAAATAGATTTTTTTGATGTAGCATTCATTTTACAGATACCTACAAAAGCAAGATATAATTGTGTATTAAGGAGGATTTATGCTATAAGTGCATACAAGGGAATTATTTTAGGTCTTCATCCTTAAGAAAACAAAAGCTTTCAGAAGCAAATCATAATGTCAGCACTTAGTCCTTTGCATGATCCAACTGGCCCAGCCAGCCAGATTAGTGGTAGGTAGGCAATATCTCTGTATGAGAAATGTCTAATGTTAACTCAGTGTTGTGGAGCACACAGGGAAGGAAAGGCGAAAATAAAGGAATGGGACAGAAAAAGTAAAAATGAAAAGAACATTTGGAAAATACATTGGTATGAGGAGCAAACCCAGTGGGAAGCCAGTCTGAGTCGTCCTCTGGAGCTTGTACGTGTTGATACTGTGTTGTGACATTTCTGCGTGCCCTGAGGCAACGGGGGCTTCAGTGCTTTCGCCTTCTCAGCAGCAGAAAGTAGAAAGAATCCTCTTTGCTTGCACCAAGCTGTATAAAGAAAGTGCTTTTACCCCCTCTCTTGCTTCTTTGTCCAGCTTATTAGTTGCATCGTGGAGGGGGAGATGTGTGTATCTTGTTGTCTGATTGGTAAAGCGCAGTTCATTTTGCTCTAAGCCATTCGCTGAGTTTATGTTACGAGAGATAAATCACTCTGACACAGTGCAGAGCAGAGGTTCAGCCATTATGGGCGTAATTATCTCGATAAAGCGTGTAGGGTGCTTTAAGTACTGCTGTCAAGTTGTGCTGCATTTTAGATCTCTCTGACAGGTAAAGAAGTCTAAGAAATAGCCGTGCTGCTTCAAATGCTGAAGCAGCATCCAGCCACTTGCACTGTGGGTTTTTTTTTTCTTCTGGTCTGTATTGTATGCAAAGCTGCTTCTGGTCTAAGGCAATGTAGTGTATTTAAAAGGACATGACGGATGCCCTGAATGCTCTTCCACAGAGCAAGGATTTGGCTACCCATATTCCTCCCCAGTGACCTTGTGTGAAGGTGGTATAGGACCTTCCTCCTGCTGCTTCTGCTCTCCTGCTGGAAAAGGTCCAAGTTCTGACTCAGGGTTAAGCTTACTGCCTTCTTCCCCGAAGTTATGAGAGCAGTTTTAGCCAAACTAAGAATGCTTGATGTAATCTTCTAAAATTATACGTGTAGGTGCGTTTGTCATTATTACCCTGCGATTGGCCACTTAGCTGTTTTATCTCGGTTGTAATCAAAAGTGCGTGTTACCTGGAAACAAGTGAGAGGAGGTGGGTCAGGAAGTCGGGGCCAACGACTGATTTAAGACAGAATGTGTTTGGGCCTGCGGACAGATAGTGTCTGGCAAGGAAGGTATTCGTAGGAATCTAACTCTTGCAGTGCTTTTATGCTAAAAAAAGGAGATTTCTGGTCCCCCAGCATGCAATTTACACTGCTCTTGAAAAGTTTTTTGCCACTTTGTGGTGACCTCTTCTGCATAACTCTCCTCAAATCACCCCAGCCAGTGTATGGGGTTTTTCTTTCTAACTGAGATAAAATATTTTCCTCTAAAAAGAATTTTATTTTCCTCTACAGATTGGTGAGAAGGTGAGTGGAGTTTAAATATGACCTGCAAAGTGCGTATGTTTGTTTTGAAATATTTTAGGATCCCACGCGATCCAAAGTTTTCCGTGTGAGTTGTAACAGACTCTTTAGGCCTCAGGGAAATGAACCATGTCTTCGTTTCAACCTCTTTCATCTGTGAAATGAAAATAATGTCAAAATCTTTGTTCTGTGTCCTTCTATTGTTATGCCTTTCCTTTGGAGTGAACTTCGCAGTGACATTGATGGAGAGCTCTTGAAAATCACTGGCGCTCTGTGGCTTCTGGTTTGTAAATCCCTGGAAGATCTGTGGAGAGAGGATGCTAAGCAAGTGCAAAAGAGCATTAAGAGGTAGGGAAAGTCTTTCAGTCTGGATTAGTGTATTTGAAATAATGGAAATCTAACCTGTAGGGGCAAGATGACCATTCTTTCAAAAGTCATTGGTAACATCATTAAGCAAGTGATAAATGTGGGAGTATCCTGAAGCTATGGAGAGGCTGAAATGAAGCCTTCCTTGCTGAAAGTGTGCTCTGTTTCCAGAAAACAAAACAAAATCAAAAACTCAAACAAACAAACAAACAGACAGTCCCCCCCCCGTAATTACTTGTGATGGGAAAAATGTGGCCTTCTGCCAAAAATTTTAGAGACGAGCCAAAGTTTGTCTCTGAGTGGTCATGTGTGTTTAAAATGTAAATGAGATTTTTGAAGTATTTTTTACAAATTATTTTAACAAATGGCAAGTGTTGTCTTAATTGCCAAACAAGCCCTGGCGGTGACGCTGTGTTCAGCTGGGTGGGTGTGCCTGGGGAAAGTTGTCTAAGGCAGGAAGCTTATTGTCGCTCACACTTTGTTGCTTTAATCTCTTATTTTCAAAATGCGATCTGCTAGTAATTGGAGGCATTAGAAATGAATCTGCTGTTGGAACGCAGTGGCAGACCACTGAAGTGTTTTTACAGTGACTGCATAAAACATCGGAAAATTCCTGTGAATTCTTTTTTTCAAAGTTTTGGACCAAGTTATTTCTGATAGAAAAATAAAGAAGGGGTGGGAATATTAGCGAGCAGCCCAGAAACGCGCAGAACATCTGGTCTGCACAGATCTCTGGCAGGGAAGGAAACTAACTATAACTGTTGTCAGGGAAGGGGTGCTGTTTCTCATAATTGAGAGGAAAGGGCGTGAAATGTGGTTATAATAGCAGGAAATAATTGTTGCTATTGTTCTTGCTGGACTACCCTGTACAAGTGGATGGAAGTAAACACAGGATCTCTTTGAGTCTTGTTGCTATGCTGTTTCAGACTTCAGCATTACGGTGGGTGCAGTGAGAAAGGAAATCTTAAAGTAAAAGTGATCTAGCCAGACTTTTATTTTCCTCTACAGAGAGGTGAGAAGGTGAGCAAAATGTGTATGTTCAGTTTGAAATATTTTAGGATCCTGCACAAGACAAAATGCCTATATAAACTCTTGACTTCTTGTGCCTATGGGCTACCTCAGCTTAGGATTCTGTTTTAAACACTGTATATGTATATCTGTATATATAAATGTACACACACACATATACACACACACACACACACACACACATATATATATTTATTTGTATAAAAATATTCTTTTTTTCCCCCTCTCTTCCCTATATTCTTCCTCCTGGGCGTGAGGAAACTTTTCTCCTTGAGCTCCAGTTTATATTCATCTCTTTTCTGTCTTAAGACCCCTTCTTGGTCAGACCAGTACCTTTCTCCTCCAGTCTTGGCTGCTCTGCTTTGGACTCTCCTCTCTTCTTCTCTCCTGGTTGCTGTGACCTCTCTGTCCGTCCTGCTGGCACCTTCTTGGTTAAATCTTGCTGCCCTCTGCCTGGGCTTTCCTGCATGCTCCAGCTGGCTGTATTGCCTGCTTCTTCTCACTTGCTCGTCTCTTTCCATTTTGTCCTTCATCGCAGCCTTCTAGTGACATTTCTCCTTGCATGGCTTGCTGACGGTATGGACTGTTTCCTTTCCTTCCCTCCCAAACACCCTCTTTTATCCCGCCACAATTTTCAGCAGTCCCATCCTTTCTCCCATTTGTGCACTGCAGTGAGTAGTTCTTCGATTTTTTGCCTCTCGTTCATCCCATGTGTCCAGACAACATGTAAAACCTTCAGCTGCAAACTTTTGAGGAAATCTTTTTCCGTCTTTACGAGCTCAGGCCTTTGCAGGCTGTAATTATCTCCTGCCGTCATCACTGAGACCTTCCTCCTGTTGCTTTACACACACGTATATACGTATACAACACCCTGTTTCCCCCAGCTCTCTCCGGTCTGTGCAGCAACACGACCGTCTTTGGTGGCTCCTGGTGGCCGCTGGCTCTTGGCACCCCTTGCCCAGCCGTTCCAGACCCCACGCCATCCTCCTCGCATCTGCTGAGCCAGGTACCGTCCCTCCCGCTCCCCAGCCCTCGCTCGTACTGGGGACAGCCCTGCTCGGGCACCTCTGCGATGTCTCTCTGCATTGGGTGGGCCATACCAGCACCCTACCAAAATACCCTCAGGTGTTGCCTCCTCTGAATGCCTTTGTAATCTTTGTGTGGAAACCCTTTTCCTTCAACACCCCGTTTGCTTTTACCACCCGGCCCCATAACAGCTGTATTGTTTCTGTTGTTCCCTTGACTCTGCTGTTGTCCACGTCAGGCACAACGCCCTTTGATTCTGTGTTTCAGCCTGTAGTGGAAAGTGCGTAGCATCTTATCGGGTGTTGAAATATTTGTTATTAACTCTGGTGAACTCATTCCTAGTTTGACATACCCTGTCAGCGAGGTTAAATTCTTATATGGACCTTTGTAAGCCAAAAATTGCACTTTGGAAATTAATTACCAGGACATTTGTCTGTGAATTTATGGAGGACATAAAAAGAAACTAGGCTTTCTTAGAGAAACATCTTTTTGTCAATGTACCTTTTATTGTTTTTCCCCCTAAATGTACAGTGAACTTTGCTGTGTGTGGCTTGGTGACATCTTACTATGGGAAAAGAGGGATGAAAAAGAAAGTTTTATTAAAACTTGGAGGGGGAGCTGGATCTAAATATTAATTCAAAAAGATTGGAAAAAAACATTTAAAACCACGTTGGGCTTGATCCTCAGCTTAGCATATATCCCCACTTAAACTAACCCCCCTTTGCACTACCTATATCATGCCATTGTTTAAAAGGGAACTGGGGCCATTTGTTTTTAATTTGTATTGCTGTTACGTACTTCAGATCTAGCTTGGCAAAGTCTTTGCAAAAGGAAAGATACAGGGACAAAACCATGCAGGATGCCTTCTCTTTCCTTCTTCAACATGGGAAACCTGTGTGGTGTTAAAGGCTGGCTTGTTTTCAGTTTTGTTTCCATCTGAACTAGCTTGCTCACCTGTGTTTCATGGGCTAAAGGACTGAGCCTTTGAAATATAGAGGATATAGAGTATATAGGGTATCTAATATAAAGTATCTAGTATATAGAGCATATATACATATATATATATTTTTTTTCACTCTAGCTTGGACGTGTTTGTCTTTGATCTTGGTGTAATTGGAGCAATAGTGGTCGTACCACCCTTCATTTTCTTCCTGCTTTTCCTTGGAGACTCTCTAGCAGGAGAGAGTTGGCAGTCTAGAATGTACTGATCCTAGATTTGAGAGCAGAAACCCAAGAAAGTAGGATTTTAAACATACAAAAGGTCTCTGCATATCCACGCATCAATGTAGGGCACCCAGATGAAGGCTGCCCTGTGTTTTTTCCCCCAGTTCACATTAGCTTGGTTTCCGTGAGGTCATTCCAGGCATTTCTGCTCATTCTAGAGCATTTGAAACTGTTGGGTACAAAAAGCTCCTATAAATTTAATGAAAATTGCTGCATAGCTGGGGTACAGCGGAGAGGCCAACCTTCTGGACCGCAGCCAGTGGGCTATTTATTGTGTGAAAGTGTGCTGGACCCTGGGTGAGCTCTAGATTAGCTAGACTGTTTCTTGCCCAGCATGATCACATGCTGGGCGTGGAGGTGCCGTTATTATGGTGGTCAATTTAAGGAGCAAATCCATATGAGACCAGGCTGCATGTGCTCTGCTCTTTGTGGAACAACCTGTTTTGAGATGAATTTTCAGAGGCAAGGTCTTCCAAATAGTAGACAAGGTAGATAGAAGCACATGTGTCATAGAAATATGCTTTCCTTAACAAGCACTGAAGTGTTTACCAGGGCTAATGGCACTGTCCGGATGGGAGGAGATGCAGTTGAGGACATAAATGCATATACTTCAAGCAGGCAGCGGAGTACAGCCATTTGCAAAGAAAAGAAAGACAGTTTATGTATGGTTTTCTTTTGTTTTGTGTTGTGTTTGGTAACCTGTGCAATAGTTAATAATACAAGAGTTGCCAGTTCTGATAGCACAGACACTGAATTACTAAATTTCAAAATCTCTGATTTTCTCTTAAGAAGAATAATTGATGTGTGCAAGTATCTTATTGACACTACAGATGTAATCGGGAACCAGGGTGGTCTTAGCAAGGGCTTTGTTAAAGTATGCTTTAAAATACCTTCTTACTGGAAATGGATAGAGCCTATAGCCATCTAGAAAAATCCTCTCAGAAGCTGAGAAGTTAGGGAGGACGGGATCAGGTGTATGTGCTGTTAAAGATTGTTCTCATCTGCTGGGTTTAGCCTTCTTTAAATTTTCAGCATAGCTCCTCATAATATAATGTCAGCACTAATGTAGACAAAGCTTAAAGGATTACTCTGGTTAATATGAGGATGTGAGTTTGGGGTTTTGTTCGTTTCATTAGAGCTGAAGGAGTTGTTTGGGTGCTTTGCTTGGACTCATGCCTGTGTATAACCATATAGTGCAGCAGGCGTTGGAATCCAGATAATAGCTTCATTTTCTTTGCTATTTAGGTTCAAACCTGTGCTAACAGGTCCCCTCCCAAGCTTTGTTTCAACCTACTATATGAATTTAGTAAGGAAATTCGTCTCTGCATGCCTCAGTTTCCCTATATTGCAAACAGCAGTAATGACACACTTCTCTTGTAATGCGTTTGGAGCGTACAGATGAAAAGCGTCAAATATGAGCTTACTATTTAATTATTGAGACTATTGCATGTATTCAGTTTGTCTGACCATGGACTGGGAACACCCATGGTTGTGAAAGCTGTGTTGCCCACGTCACAGGACCACAGCAGCGACGCTAGCTTGCTGAGCTGGGCCATGACCTGTGCCACTGCCGAATATATCTGGCATTAGCTAGCCAACTGCTTCAAAATCTGAGGATGAGAGCGGAGAGAAAACTTTAGGAAGAAAGCATGCTTAGGACCTGAATAAAATGAAATCTTCCTCTTCTGACCAGGAAGCATGAACACACAGGCATTGTTGTTTGCTAGATAATTTGAAGCTGTACTAATATTTCAAAAGAGCAGAAGTGAGTCAAACCAGCTAGTCCGTGTAAACTTGTGGTAGGCGTATGGCGAAATCCACATCCATCAGCCCCAAAGCTGCTCTGTGGGGTTGAGCCAAGGCCTATTGAATTCGAGGTCAAAGCTCCCATTAACCTGAGTGGTATGGGAGTAGGGTCACAGGGGAGGGGTATACTAGTTTCTCTTTCATTAATGAATGACAGATTAATAACCTTATATATCTATATACTATATCTGAATAGAAGTAGCATGTTCTTTCTGCTTTTTACAAGATTGAACTCAACAAAGGAGGAATCAGCTTTAAAAGGGACTTGAAAACTTTGGAGGCAGGCTAAACTGGCCCCTGGTATACTAATAGTGCTGTGCATGATTCTCGGATGTGTAGTGATCTTCTGATGGTAGATATCTGTATATTTTAAATCTTACCATTTAAAACAAGTAAATATTTAAACCCTGTAAATAAGCCAATTGCTTAGAAAAAATGTAATACAGAGCAACTGTACAAAGCATATGACTGTGCTATAGCATTATACCAATTGTACAAAGCATATATACAAAAGCTTGTGTTATTGTGGAACAGGAAAAAGGATTCAAATGTCAGTTTGATTTTTGTACCTGCTGTGTCCTGATCTCACTGTAGGCACTGCTTATAGGAAGGAACAGTTGCAAGACCTGTAGTTATTAGTGATTCCTCAGTCTCCTGACTCCAGGGTTGCTTGGCTCGAATGCAACAGATAGTCCGTGGGGCCATTTTCAGTGGTTTAGAGCCGATTACAAAGTCACATAATTTTTATAATGTCTTCAAAGAGAAATCTGATTACCAAGTTGCATGTTACCCCATGAAAAGTTTAGGGAGCTGATAGTGGTCCAAAAGGCTTGCATGGACATAAATATATTAGATCAAATCCATAGCATCTGCTTTGATTCCTTAAATCAAACTTGTATCTATATATGACTGTATCTGCTAATAGTAAGATTGTGTTTTGCCAGGTACGTGTTGTACTTATCCTGAAATGCTGTGAGTTAAAATGAATATTAAGTACAAAAATAGTTCAAAGTGCTCCTAAGTACAAACAGCCCTAAGGTGCTCTGCCAGCTGGTGTAGCAGTGGCCTTCACTCTCTCTTTTTCATAGTTTTGTCCTGTTTGCCATGCATCTTTTATTTGACTTCATTGTGCTTATCCAGCTTATGCAAATAGTGGTATCTTTTAGTAACACAGTTACAGCCTTCAGATAAAAAGAAGAATCCTGATTTCTCCTTTAGGTAGGTGAAAAATAAACACATGTGTATGGGCTGAAAAAATCTCAATTTCAGAGTATTTCCCAAGTCTGTGAGCTTGTTCCAATCTAGCCGTTCTTCTGTGTAGCACAAACCACCTGACATATTCTTTGCTTTTTTTTTCCCCCCACCTTTCTTCTTTCCTGGTTTCATTGCTGGTTTGCTTTCCTGTTGTGTGGGGATGTTGTTATTTTCTTTTCTGCATTTGTAAGCCGCCTTCATCCCTTCTGCCTCTGTTATCACTGCTGTTCTCTTGCTGCTGACTTCCCTCTGCAGCTCTTGCCTCCCCATCACTCTCTGCGTCTCCTCTCTGAAATTCACCTTTCCGATCTGCTCTTCGTCCCCTTTTACACTCTCGCATGCTAGCCTGCTTTGTCTCGAATGCCATGTTTGCAGAATTGCATCCCCCTACAATGACTCCAAAAGCCTTTTCTTCATCTTGATGAGCCATGTGATGAACTTCCATGTAAGTGGAAGCCAGTGGCAGGGAGCCTAAGTCCTCCTTCAGAAAAAACAAATCCAAAGTGATGAAATGCTTGAGTTTCTGCTGCGTTAATTTTTGTTAGTTCACTGAGAGCAAATTATGGTTAAAATAGTCTGAGAGTTGTGGCAGATATACCCCAGTAGCTGGAAAATGTGAAATGGAAGGTTATTAAATGTAAATGGTACTTGAAATAATACTTAAAAGATAAGAATTTAAGAACAAATAAATAAAATGAAACTGTTTTAGATATAAGAGAACAAGGGGAAAGTGTCTCTGTACTTGATTTTAACCTGGTAAGTAGTTGCTTGTTTATCTAAATGGTCAGAATAACTTTGATCTAGATTCTGCTGATGTGTATGGTTTGCAGATACCCAGGGCTGGAGACTTACTTGTGCATGAAATAATTCATGATGATAACATTTTTGCAGGAGTGGCATTAGAATATCTTGCAATACCTTTTTCAAGCATCTAGCCTACACATAGTGGTTTTTTTTTCCAGTTGTGCTTAAAACCCAAACCCAGAACCTGTTTTTAATTAGTATTTGTTCAATACTTTCTTGGTGTGCAAGCTGTCTTACTAATAGTCGTCTGACTAATTCAGACTGAAGTCATGGTGCAGAAAGCCAGAAATATGCAGGATTAAGGCCATTAGTTGTATGTGGTGAGGGAGGAAAACCCTGCACTGTCATACTCTAAAAAACTTCCATTGAGCAAGCCCTCAATTTAATACCTGATGTCCTCATTTGTGTTCTGTGGGACACAGTTTATATGCCAGGAAAGTGGACAAACTTGCTGCTGTCTGAGGTTTATTGTCTTGATATGAAAAAAAAGGCTGGTCTGGTTTCTCTGCATGTTTCTCCAGACGAAGCGAGGTGACATAGCCTGGTGCAGTGAGGAACTGAACTCAAAGCTCTGGTCACCGTATTGCCCCGCTGGCAGCCCCGAGCATTGCTGTGGTCTGCACCAGATTTGTCTTGGCAGATGCTTCCCGCTGCTGCTGGCAGTGATGACGGTGAGCATGTGAGCGAGGCTTGCTGATCCCTGCTGTCCATACTCATGTCACTTAGGTCATTAGCAGCAGCCGCAGGAACGCGGCTCCATGTCCTGCCTGCCAGCCACTTCCATCGTGTGGGAAGGGAATGCCGGGAAGTGCTCGACTGTGCAACAGCAGGGCAGAGGCAGTCTAGGCATGCACCAATCATTTATTTATTTATTTATTTCCTGCTTGACACCTTTTCCAATATTTTCCGAAGGTCAGGAGTTGCAGAATGCTTGCTGTCAAGCTTGCACTTGTTCTGCTGCTTTTGAAATCAGAGCTAATTTTGCCTCCTTCCAGACTTCCTGAATGGCTGTAGGTCTTTAAGGTTTGGTAGTTCAGTTCATTAAATAACGTATTGCTGCTTGTGTTGTATTATCCTGATTTTTGGGCATGAGTCTGCAGGCTGTATGTTCTGTTTTTGAGGGATGCTTGTTTGGGAGGCAACTTTGGTCCTTCTCTTGTAGGAAATGGCTTGCATAACCCTCGGTTATTCTGTCAGGGGCCTCGAAGAGCAGCGCTGACAGGTCCAGCTCCAGAGTTGTTCTATGGGAAGAGTGAGAATTTGCTTTTTAGCGTCTGTTAAAGTTTTGGAGTTGTTTGAACATGTCCTAAGCTCACCGCACTTTGAGGCACTGAGATCCTGGGAATGCCATGATGGTTACCTGCTGGGAAGCCTCCAGGACTGTGGCAAACAGTCTCCAGAAATTGCACACACAAATGTTTGCAGCTCCTCCTTGGTCAGATGGACACAATGTCTTTACAACTCTGGCCAAACCCTGTGATAATAGTTACTGGCTGCAAGGCGTTCTTCAGCTCGCAGAAAGAAATTCAAATGACGCTGTGAAAAGTTTGGGCGGCTCTTCTCAGGTTTCCTAAGCCTGATTCGGCCTGAACCTCTCAAAGGGCAGCTCAGAAGAGGTGTTGGGTTATAAAGGATTTTAGAAAGAGGGTTTTGTGTCAGTCTGGGAGCAGGGTTTGTCCTGTGAAGTGGGCCCAGGGGTGGCTGGAGCCTGGCCCGCCCTTTCCCCCCAAAAAAACCCCAAGCTCGGAGCATGATGGCGTGAAGGCATGCCTGGAGTAGAGCTGGAGTGCGCATATTGCACTGATTTGTTTTGCTGGTGATACCACCTTGAACCTTAAACACCGCTGTTTGCCTGAGGATGGTGAATGTTACTCCTAGGAAACAGGTGGGGAAAGTGTCCAGAAAAAACAGACCAGATTTTTGCAATATGTTGTTTGAGTTTTGGCAGCTGGGGTGAGCAGGTATGTTTCCATTCAGTGCATGTTTCTCAGTGCAAAATGGCAGGAAACGTGATCTTTTGATCGCTTTGACACTTGTCTGTAGGTAAACTCAAATATCTTCTCTGAGCAGTGAAATATTTGGGGTAATATGAATAACAAAGTAATGTTTAATTTCAGTATCGCAGAAATCTGAGGCAACACTTTTGAATGTTGCTCCCATCAAAACTGACCGTTGCTAAACCTGCACTACGCAGAGCCCTGCATCCTGCAGTGAAGCTGTAGCTAGAGAGAGCATTAGCCCCTGTCCTTCGCCCATTTGTCTTTGTTTTCTGCTCCCAGGCAATGGCTTGGACACTTCTTGCATTTCCACCTAAGAAATCTTTCCTCTTCCTTTAATCATGGGAGCAATGCCAGGGAGCTGAAGGGTAGTGGCAGTCTCATCCAACTCCCTTCCCCTCTCTTCCCCCGAATTTGAGCTTGTTTAAATGTGTTTTGCGTAACTGGCAGATGGGTAGGTCTATGTATTCCTCGGTGGAGGTAGGAAGAAGAGGAGTGTCAAGAAATTCTTGAATTATGAAGCCTGGCAGAACCTCCTCAGGCTTTGGTTTCTACACCTAGATTAGGATTGCACAGACCTAAAATTTTTGCTTTTGTTTAAGACTTGCTGATCAAGATCAAGGCTAGGACTGTGGAGCTAGGTGCCACATGTCATTCCAGGTATGGAAGAAAAGAGTGGGCCCAGCACCCCTGAAGGATAGGGGAAAAGGGTGTTCACAGGCTGCCTTTGAGTAGTAGAAATGATCTATTGTCATGCTTTTCAGTCCTGTTAACTCTTCTCTGGCTCGTCATCTATTGTGGTTTGTTTTTTTCCTGCTACCTCCCTCGCCACAGGCCTGTGTATGTGTGAGCTGAGAGGAATGAGGGGTATCACACAACTGAGCTCTGTCCCATCACAAAAGTAGCACTGGCTGCCCTTTACCTGCGTCTCCTGCATGAAAGCACTGAAGAGCACCTGAGCCCAGCAAGCCTTTCTGCAATGCAACCTATTTGTTTTTCCTTTGCAAAATGGAATGAAATCCTGCTGCAGTGCAGTAGAAACTTGCATGCTGCTTTTTCTTCCTCAGGACTGACCTGGACAGAGTTTTAATTCTTAAGCTTTCTATGCCCTGAAAACATGCAAATGTAACTTTCTTTTGTTCTTTAGAAAAGAAACAATTCTAACCATATAAAGTTACAAAACTTGAGTTTTGAAAATACACTACATACAGCACAGATGTACTTCCATTTTTAAGCCTTTTTTTTTTCCTGAGGTGTTTAGAGTTCTCTTTGAAGTTGTCCTGCAGTTATTTTTGGGGGGATATACCTTTAAAATAAAGTTGTTTATCCAGGATATACCTTTACGTTATTTAGAAAATGAGCATTAGAAATTGGTTCTCTCTTTAATGCTTTGCTAAATTTTACACTAAAGCAGTTTGCAAACATTCAACTGTTATTGTAAACTGAAGATACCCCTTTTTTTTTTCCTGATGTTCCAACTGCCCTGAAACTGAGAAGAAAAATATGGAAATTACAACATGACAGCAATATGACACAAGTGAGCAATCTGGGATTTCTTTTGTCTCCTTGACTGACTAAAGCATAAAACCAGCTGGAATGGAAAGCATCCAGGTTCGTGGTTGGTGAGAAGCAGTCTTCAGGTATTGAAATGATGCTTGAGTAATCGACAGAGAGCGCAGAAGCGGAGGTTCGGGGTGGGTCGTGGGGCACCGTGTCAAGCACTGGCCAGGGCGGGCCATTCCCGTGCTTAAGCGTGCAGGTGACCCTGCCGCGGACTGCCCCACTCTCGGCGCTGTGACCCAAAGGCCTCCCTCTCGCAGCAGCCACCTCTCGTGCTCTGGCCACCCTTGCTACTGCAGTAATTTTTATAATTTAATATACAGATATGGAAGTTACTGCTGCTTTTGTTTTGTCTCCCCCCAGAATACTCGTTTTCAGAGAAAGTGTATTGTAGGGTGTTTGAAAAATATATAGTTGTGCTCATAGCTGACACAGTGCAGTAAGAAGAGCTTTCACTCATCCGATGGTGACCTTTGGTTTCTTGTGTATGCCTGTGTTATACACAGTGTTAACCGTGGAAATGTGCTGCATCCACCGATGAGAGGGCTTTCACTTGCATTGCTCTGTTGCTTGGGAGTGCTATTTGTGGGCTGGGGCCTGCTAGGGAGAGTGCTGGTAGAGATCTGTTTTTTGGTAGTAATTGGTACGTTTGGACCCTATTACATGAATAATGTGCCGGAGAGACTAAAAGTGTGCCTTTATATTGCTTTTATGGCCTGCTTGTCCAGTCTGGTTTTCTGTGCATTGACCAGTGGGGCTTTCAGGTTTTCCCCAGTGGGGCTGTTGTGCAGACCGTGGCCCTCGATGGGGTATGGAGCGTCTTGCTGTCGGAAATACCTCCTGCAAGCGGTGTTCGGTCTGGGCTGCCCTAAATATTTGTTGCTGCTGAGTGCCGTGCACCGAAAGGAGAAGGTGACAGCGCAGCCCTCTGCAGTGGCCGCAGGCGCTCGCTGAGCCTCCCCGTCGGCACGGCCGAGCCTGGCGCAGAGGCTCGCCGGCTGCTCTCGCCCTTGTGCCGGTGCTGTGCAGGGCACCCTGAAAATGAGCAGTCGCTTCTCCCCGAAGAATGTCTTCGGGAACATTGGCCCTGTTAATTTAGTTGATTTGGCATAATTAGAAAAAAAAAACCAAAACACCTCTGTTGTCAGTATTTTCTTTAAATAGCTGGTTCTGGAAACGGGAAATTCCTCTAACTCTGGAAACAGGAAACAGATACGACTATTAAATATTAGTTTTAAATCTTTCAATTATCCACTACTGCCCCTCACCTCTGACTTTCTTTTCCACTGCTCAGCAAAACTCTCCATTTATTGCTGGTAAGCCAGTATCTGGGGATATTGTGTAAGGCCCAAGGGTATACTGCCACGTAGTAACTTAACACATCTTGTCATAAAGCTGGCAGAGTAGATGTTTTCTGTATCCACTGTGTTCATTGTATTTATGAACACGAGAAGTCTTGTTCACTGAGATTTGACGCAAAGATACAATCTGATGACTTAGTAAGACCTAAAAAGGGAGAAAAATCATCACAGAAATAAATAAAGGACAGGATTTTATTTCTTTTTAGGCTATTAATCTGCTGACAAGAAAAGGCCTAGCAGTGAAACTGGAGTACTTTAAGAAATGTAGGGCCAGAAGGAACTTCAGGATATCTTCTAGTCCATCTCCCTGCCCCAAAGAAGGATTGATGTTTATCTTCAACACCTCTGATGAGGGTGGTTTCACAACCTGTCGACAAATCCCATGCCAGGCTGTCACTTGCCATGTAGTCGGAAAGATTTTTCTTAATATGCACAACTTAGAACTTATTAGCTGTAGAGTAAGGTTTTGGTTTTCTGCTTGCAGTAGAACAATTGATGACTATCTTTTTCGTACAGTAATGTTTCATATATTTTTGAGACTGTATGTTTTCAGGATGTAACTGTCACCTCTGTAGCCTTCTCTTTACTTGATCCTCTGAGCCTTTCCCTATAGATCATATTTCTAGACCTTTTTGGTTTCTTGTTGCTTGCTTCTTGGACTCTATCCCTAATATGGCTACGTTATCCTGGAAGGGTTGTTCCCAAAGCTGGGCACAGCCCTCCAGCTGAAGCCTCACCACTGCTGAGCACAGAGAAATAGCTACCTCTCGTGTTGTAGGTATGATGTACTGTAAGTATGGCCTTTGGTCTTTTTTTGCAAGAGCTGTGTGTCATTGACCCCGATCAGTTTGTAGTCCTCTCTAGCCCTCGGTATTTTGGTGCTACTGCTGCCTACCCATTTATTCCACTTTTGTTTTGGGGGATTTCTCCTTTCTAAGCAGAGCACTATCCCATTAACTGTCCTGGGAATGTGTTTGTGTTGGGATTTCATAGTGGCTTTTAAATAATCATAAGCAGGGTCTCTGTGCCAGGTTTTGGTTTGGAGTAAGACTCGCCTCTACACTCCTAAGGCAGCGTTATCAAAATTCGTCTTTAGTAAGCACAGCTATTAATCCCTATACAGCCAGTGTGTACAGTGCTGCAGTTGGGTAGTCGAGCAGAAAATAGCTAATGAGCAGCCTTTAAAACACAGGGATGCCCATCCTGTGGAGCCTTAAGCAAGCTCCTGAAAGCATTACAGTTTTAATTTGCTTCTGATTAGCTCAGAATCTATAGTATCGTGTCCATGCGTTAAACAGGCTGCGAGCGCTACCCACAACACGGTGTATTGCTCAGCCCTTCAGCCTCCACCCGATCCCTGGCATCAGGTCTGGGACCGGACAGAGTGAGCTGCTGTTGATGTCAACTTCATTAGCTCTCGGCAAAGGATAGTTGTCTTGGCAGAGGACCCTAAAACAGTTGCCACATTAGCAAGAAAATAAAACAGAAATAACTCTTTGTTTTAATTCCAGCATAGCCTGTTGGAGCAGTCTGAGTATGCTTTGGCATGCTGACTGCTAATGGTATTTTTACTGCCTTGGATACTTGGAAGAATAGTAATCGATTGCTGCTGAAAGAAAAAAGCGCTTTTGAGATCAATAACTTTCTAACTCATGGGCAGTCTGAGCTGCCAACTGGTGATTATGATACTTTCCTGTTCTGAGTTAGTATGGTACTTTTCCCTATGACATATAGCCAATAAGAAGAAAATAAAAGTGTGCCTATTTACTTCCTGTTTAGCCTCTCAGTGAAGATAAGCTTCTAAATTATGACCCCAGAGATAGAAGGAAAAAGAACTTTTTCTGTGCTCAAAATAGCAGCAGTATTAATTTTTGCCTGTGTCAAGTTCCTTTGGAGCCTGTGATATGGTGTGTGATTGAATTTACCTGAAGTCAATGAGAGTCTTGCTGGTGGTTTCATCATGTCTTGGTGCAGTTCCTTAATGGTGACAACTTACTTTTCAGACCTGCAGACGATGGGGAGCAAGCTGGAAATGCTGATTGCGGGGCACAGAAGCAGAGTAACCAGCTCACCAGTCAGACCATGTGGTTTTGATGTTGTCTTCCTGGGTTGCAGAGAGGCAACTGGACCTGAGAGTTTTATTCAGTCTCTCTGAGCTGGGATGCTGCGTTTGTGCCCCCGCAGAAGCCTTCCAGGGTGCTCGGATTTGCCTCCTGTGCTTCGTTCACTTGTTGTGAGCTTTATTTAGGCCTTGTATCTCTGCTTGTGGTGAGTTTTGCTAGCTAGTATGGAAAGATACAGATGGTCTCATGCAAACTGTTAAAGCCCTACGTTTTCTGAAAGTGTTTCGTCATTGGATGCTAGGTGTGGGTGATCATGCAGGCTTTAAGTTTGAGCCAAAATTCCTGGAAGTGGTATGTTTCTTCCACTAATATTGTTTTAGCTATTGCAATCCATCAACATGTATGAAGGTGCCAGTCATTTAGTTTTCCCCAGGGGCAAGGCACTGAGCACGGTCTCTTGGACTGCAGCATGTATTTGTCTAGTATGACGTATGTCTTGCCACATGTAATCTACCTACATCAAATTATCATTATATTCCTCTTTGGTATGTGAATTGGAGGACTGTTTAGGTAGAGAGCACACAAGCATTTTGGAGCATGACTCATGCTGAAGGCATTAAGTCTTAAGGAGTTAAATATGCTCGTGTACATTTCATAGTGAGTCATGACTTGGGAAAAATGGTAACTCGGTTCCCTCTGCTGCCGTGAAGGAGGCTTGCCCTTTTATAAACCAGAGAGGGTTGCTACTGCCTGCCTTTCATTTAAACAAATACGGAGTTGTTAAGTCTGTTGTTGTTTTATTAGGCTACTGTGCAATCCCAGAACAGTGGCTTCACATATATGTATTTTAGCATTTATGTTAGCTTACCTAAAATACTAGTAGCGATTTATGTAACCCAGTCAAATTACTGGGTTTTCTGGTGGTCGGGGACCTGGAGCATGTGCTCTAGGAAAGAGGCTGAGGGAACGGGGCTTGTTCAGCCTGGAGAAGAGAGGGCTTCGGGGGGACTCCACAGCAGCCTACCTGTACCTATGGGGAGGTTAGTGAGGGATGGAGCCGGGCTCCGAGGAACAGTGGTCACAAGCAGAAATGGGAGTTTCTGACCAAGAATTAAAAAAACAGAATCTCTGTGAGGATGATAAAGCATTGGACAAATTGCTGAGAGGGGCTGTGGGAGCTCTGTCCTCGGGGGTTTTCAGGGCTCGACCAGACCAGGTGCAGAGCAACCTGGCGTTAAGTCAGGGTTGGTGCCGCTTTGAGCGGGAGGCTGGACTGGAGGCCTCCTGACGTCCCATCCCACCTAAAACGCCCGTGACGTGTCTTTGGAGGTGAGCAAAACGGACGTAGCCTCAGCCTGCACTCTCTTTGGTATTCCACTTTGAAACAGAGAAGCCACAGTGTTTGCGTTAAAACTTGGCATTAGTGGAAAATCCTGTCATAGCAACTTCTTCCCTCGGTTTCTGCAAGTGACTGACTTCTGCCTGCCTGGTTTGCACCCTGACTGCGAAGCCCGGTGTGGTGGCTATTTGCCCTGCAATTCAGCCTAGCCTGCAACCTCACCGTTATCCCTGTTTTGCAAATCGATGAGCGGACACTGGAAGACTGTATGACTTGACCAAGATCATATTGCAAACCCAGGTTTTGTAGCGGGAAGCTGGAAAAAAGAAGTCTTTAGTCTCGACTGGAGCCTGCTGAGCCCGAGTGGGGCACCTCTTCCTGTGGTTAGAGGTTCAGCTTGGCACGCGGGGGAAGGCGAGGAGCACGGCTCATGCAGCCTGCAGAGGAAAGCTTGTGGCTGGTGGCCCCGGGGCCAGCATCAGCAGCTTGGGTGGCAGCCGTGAATTCATCCGCAGTCCTCGCCAACATCTACTGGTTTTGTGGTTGTGTTTTTCCTGACTCCAGGGGCCTGTTCTGGAAGGCGAAGTACACGGAATGAGAGGAAACCTTGTGAATATGTTGTGTGTATAGGTGAATATATATTATATACATAGTCTAAAAAGTCAGCAGTAGCAGGTCTTAAATCCTTGGCATTTGCTTAAAAATTTCAGGGCTGTTTATGGAAGGAAGGTGGTTAGGAATGATACTGCTTAGAAAGAAGAAATCTGATAGATTTACTGCAGTTTCTCGTCCCCCAAGTAATAGGTAGACGTATTAAGAAAGATCCTGTTTGCAATCTTATTTCTGACGACTTTGTCCTGCCAGTCTGTGGGAGCAGCTTGGGTTATTTACCATGGGGTTTGGCGCGGCTCTGCCGCCTGCTGTGTCGCTGGCCCCCCGGGAGGCTGGGTCGGTCCGAAAGGGAGGTGTGCGGGCCGGGGGCTGTACGGGCTGGGGGCTCGTGGGCCAGGTGCAGCGGTGCGGGCCGCTAGGGGCCCCTCCAGGCGCGAGAAACAGCTCTGGGAATTCGCCTGGCGTGTTGCCACTGCACGCGCAAGTGTGCGGATCTGTTGGGTGAATCAGAAGACAAGTGGGTTCAATCCTCTTCCTGAGATCTCTGAGACTTGGATATATCATTTTTAAATGAAAAAAGGGATAGATGAAAGGGGTAGGGTTTTTTTTTTTTTAATGTGAAGCGAAATATAGCAATCTGCTTCCAGCAGCGCTTGGAGATGATGGGTCTGAACAAGCACAACGGAGGCGGATTTGCTGCCGCGCTGGCAGAAGCAGATGAAACAGGCGACCCCACGCGTCGGGTTTTGTTAGCAGTGCAGAAAGCTTCCGGCTTGTCTTCCAGTTCCCAGGCTCTGCTCGCCGTGCCGGTGGAGGCAAAGGGGTCACACAGTCGTGGTTTTTTTTTACAAGCTTCATTTCTTGTAGGTTAAAATCAGCGCAGCAGAAAGGAAGATGGAGTAAGTGTTTTGTAGCCCTGTGTTTTCGTGACATCTTTGGCACAGGTCACCACGATAGGGCCCCAGACAAACCAAACGAGCTGAGCTGACCGAAACGTGGGAAGCGGGTGCAGGCAGCCTCTCATCTTGATTTTCTTTGCAATCGTGAGGGCTTTAAAGCAGAACATAATGGTGTTCTGAAAATTTCAGCTGTATAAATTTATCATATGGATTGTGTTTGGCCATTGCAAAGTATATTTGACAGCCCTAAGCTAAGTGGCTAAATGGCTTGGTGATTTATAGTCCACTTAGAGAGAAAACGTAGTTATACATTTACTTCATCAAAAAAAAGAAGTTCACTGTTAATGATGATAGTTCATCATAGCTCAGCGGCCTTGACATGGGTTGAGATGCAGAAAGAGTGAACAAGCTCTCAAGAGATCCTGGATACATGAGCCAGAGCTGTCCAGACGCTCAACCCACCCAGGCACCCAGTGTCACCGGGCACTTGTAGTCTTCCCCAGCACTGCTGTTGGCTGCTGCTGGAGACCAGAAACTGGGACACCTTGGTCCATCTCAACAGGGTCATTCTCACCTTAACACAGGCTTTTTTTGTTGTTGTTAAAAAAAAAAAAAAAAGTTTGTTTTTCTTTTTATCTCTGAATTGCATTATATAGCTGTTTGGTTTGTCGTTTTCATTGCTCATTAACCAAAACAAAGTACCATGAAAATCGTGAAACTTTGGGGGGTCTCTCTTTATCTGGATTTAACACTATGAATTTTTTTTGCTTTGTTTGGTTTTTCTGTGAGAGTAATCTTGCCTTTGTTTTAAATGGCAATACTTTCAAATGAAAGAAGAGGGAAGTGCTTATGTGAATATCACTGAATATATTTTTTCAGTCATTGGACACAATCCTATAAGCATATAGTATGCTGTATATAGTATATACAATATTAAGTTTTATGCACTTAAAAACTCTGTCCAAAGCTCTTTTTGACATGTAGGTTAACCCAACACTATTATTGTGACACACTATCTCACATTCAGAACCTTTATTGAATTTTGAGCAAACATTTCTGTGAAAATAATATATTTAATCACTTAAAAAGAAAAGCATGTAATCAGCTGATGCAAAGCATGTTTCATACTACTCTTCTCTTTTTTAACTTCTCCAAAATTAAGTTTTAAAGTAAATTTTTTTTTGGCTTAGAGGCACACCAAATCACAGATTTTTATCGTATTTATGTATTACTTTTATAATTTAAGCATGACAACACTAGGAATGTACTTTTTAGCTGAAACATGAGCTCCCAAATTTCAGTCTCACAGTGAGATTTCATATATGCATTTTTAAGCCTGTAAAAACAGGGAGTTAAAAGTTTTGGCAAACTATGTTTTAGCATGTTGCAGTAGCACTGACTGTAATGCTTGTCTGTGCGGCTCACCATCTGCCTGTCTCTTCTCCCCTACTTTTTTTTCTCTTTATATTGTTTAGGTTTGAATGACTGCATCTAAACAAGACACTGGCTTTGTATATACAATGTCCTCTAATATTTAAAAATAAAAGTATACAAGGCGAAAAATGGCAGCAAAATCCTAAACTTTAAATGTTTTAGAGATGAGAATAATGGTAAGAGGGAAGCAAAGCCTTCATGATCCATAACTTTAAAAGATGCAAGAAAAATCATTTCTGCTAGCTCACTTTCCCATAAAGAGTGTCTCTATGTGGCCATGGCTGAAACGGGATCCTGAATAGCACTGTCAGATATGTACCAGCTAGTTTGTAGAATATGTTTTATTCTGGACTTGTTTTTTGGAACCCATTTTCTCTCTATCCACTTTTATTTGTTTTAGTTTAAAATGTACGTGTATGCCCCCTTTTTAGATCTGCAAGGTCCACCTGAGGTGAAGCATCGAGAAACGACAGGCGAGCGAACGGCCTGGGCTGCAGGCGGTCTGCAGGGAGTAACGCTGCTTTTGAAGCTGCTAAACCTCCCGGCGGTCATTTAAAAACCTACGGCTGTTGAAGGGAGAGGGGAATCGCAGGCACAGACCTCTGCAGAGCACCCCGTGGGCATCGATAGGGAAAACCTTGGTCAGACCGAGCAGTTTCCACACTTCCCACTGCTTTCTTCCTGTGTCTGTCTGGTTGTTCAGCTCCCGATCATTTTTTTCCTTTTTTCTCCTCCTGCTGTTTTAGCTATATTCCTTCATCTCCCTCTTTTTCCTCCCCTCCCTGGTGTCTGTGGCCCTTCTGACCTCTCTTTCCTTGTTTCCTGGTTGTTCCCTGTTGCCCACATGGTACTCCCCAGTTTCCAGGTGCTCCCCTGCCCTGGGGGTTGCCGCACCTTGCGCTCCTCCCCGCTCCTTCATCGCATTTTCCAGTCCTGCTGGGGGCATTTCCTCATGGTGCTCTTTTTTTCTCTGAGCCTGGTTCTTGCTCTGTCTGGTTCCTGGGGGGGTTTACGCACCCTTTTCCAGCTTCCTCTCCTCTTGTGGGAGATTTTAATCTTCCTGTCTTCTAGGAGGGAAATTGAAAGCTCTCATCCATCAGTAGTAGCCTGGTTGCTTCCTCCCCCATCTTTACTGGCTGGTCTTCAGCAACTGGGTGGCTCTCACACAGCCTTTTTCCTTCTTTTTCTTTTTTTGAGGCCAAATGTTTCTACCATGCCTCTTACTCTGGAGCTGCCCCTCTTGCTTTTCACAGAGCCTTCCATCCCTGTTCTCCTTCTTGGCCTCTCTAGCTCTCCTGGATGGACAGTACTCCATGACTAGTTCAGGGGCTCCTCCATACCTGTGTCCCACAGTTGTGTGCCCCATTCCTGGGAGGAGGAATGATCCCCAGGATCAGATGAGCAACTTGAAAAAAGCAGACTGGTGCACACCAGTTTACTAACCAGCAGATGGGAATAAAATGTCAAGCTAGGTTCATTGTTAATGGAACTAAGGAGATGATAAAGGCAGTTATAATTATTCAGAGGAATTGGAGTGAAGGCAAGAAAACAAAATGTGGATAATGCAAGATGGAGATTCAGCAGTAGGAATGAATAGTGAGAGGTGCGATGGAGCCCAGCCCAGTCGGTGGTTGATGGGGCTGCGTTTCTGCAGCAGGTCAGGCCAGGCTAAGCCGTCTTGACCTTTCCTGTGATCCCACTCCGTGGTGTGGCACCGGTGCTTGTCTGATCTTTTGGAGGCCTGTGTAAGCTTCACTGTAGTGGGCTGAGCCACAAAAAAATGATTTTTTGGAGTAGACCCCATGCAAGTCCTGCAGGAGCTTGCTGAATGCCAGTGCGAGAGCAAGGGATGGGGTGCAAGCATGCAGCCAGGGGCATGGTTACGCAGGGAGGAGGGCAGGATCTCAGCAGTGCTGGTTTAAATCAGCTTAAACTGTCCTGGAGACAGACCCAAAGGAGTACAGAGGTCCCTGAGCCAGGGCTGACCAGTGCCAGTCACTCGATGTGACGTAGCAGAGCACCGCCGCGGGTGCAGCAAGGTCTCCATCCTGCGGCGGATGAGGGCGGCCCCGGCTGGCTTCCCACACGGCATTGCCCTGATGCTGTGCGAGAGCCAACAAGCCTTCCTGAGCCCACGCTGCTCTGCACAGAGTTGGCGCTCCCAGCCTGGAGGGCAGCACACGCTGGGGTATTGGTGACACGGTGAACGGAGATCGGCTCCACTTCATTTTCTGGTCGTCTTCCGCTGGAGCTCCCTGCTCACCTGGCGCACAGAAATAAACTAAACTTCACAGTAGGTAAGCACAAATAGATGTCCTTGGCTCACAAATGGAAAAAACGACATTTTGAAAAGTTCCTCGTTTATTATCATGTAGCAAGTTGGAGCAGACCTAGACTGGGGCTCATCTCCCAGTGATGTTTACTTTCTAAAGCACTAAGCTAATAAACACAGCAAAATGCGTATGAGAGAGAGAACGAGGGGAAAAAAATCTCCTCTCCCTTTCCACCCCTGTGTCTAGCTGTGCTTTATTTGGGCTCTGAGAATTTCTCCTCTACTGAAGAGGATAAATGATCAGATTTCACTTCTGAGCAGCCTGTGGAATAGCCCAGGGCAATTTATTCCTAGAAGAGTTTCTTCCCCTCGTTAAATGGGTCATTAAATTTTGGAGCTAAATACCACTGCAGGAAGATGAGAGAAACAAATGGGGAAATATTTTCCAAAAGTAGGAAGAAAGAGCTGTTATCTGTATTCACTCATCTGTTCAGAATATTATTAGATCTGCGTGGGAACATCCTAACAAAGGGAGAAAGCTTGAGAGAGGCGAGTTAGGTGACAGTGATGTTCATGGGGACAGTCCTAAAGGAGTTGGAGCCATGTCGTCTTTAGACAGAGACATGGTAATCCCTTCTGAAGGCGATCTCCTCCCCATTTCCCATCTCAGGCCCCTGTCCCCAATATAGTGGACTGGAGGGAGAGGAAGTCTTTAAAAAGAAACTTGGCAGCTTTAGCTGCTGCTGTGCCCGTGCAAGTGTCAGTCGTGATGTTGCTGTTACTCTGGTGCAGTGAGCTTCAAGGAGGCACCATGATGCAGGAGCGATCTCGGATTGCGCTCCTGGAGACACCAAGTTGTTTGCCTGCTCTCATAGTCTCTTCCAGGGCTGGAGCATCCAGCCAAGTGAATCAGGTGCAGCTCTTGTCAAAATGACAGGAAAAAAATGCTGCTCGTAGAGAACTGGACAAACCCTCCAAGCAAGAAGTCCGCTCTGTCTGCAGGGAGGAGAACAAGCTCCTCCGGTTTTGTTTCTAGACTTGAGGCAACTTCGGAGTATGGCAAAAGATTAGAGCTTTCCAGCTGCCTCTGTTCCCCACCAGTAGATCACGTCTAACCCAGTCAGTATTAATTACTTCAGATAGCTAATTAACAGGCACTCTTACTCAGGAATTAGGGGGGTTGATTATATTCCTGAGGGAAGAAAAACTGGCTGAGAAGTTGAGTTGAAAGTGTTGCTTTCATCAGTTAGTAGAGTCGAGCAGTGCAATGTAGGAGACACTTGTGTGGGTCTTCAGACCCCACGTTAGCAGCCGTGGAAGGTTTTGCTGCAGACTGCTGTGGAGGGCTGCTTGGAACTGTGTGTGATTTCTGTCTTTATTTTTTCTTTTTTTTGTTCATCTGAAAGTGTGATGCAATAGATTTTAGAGGAAGGTATGTAAGAAGAGCAGTTTCTATGTCGAAGCTGCGTAAACACTGGCATTACTGTTCCTGGCTAGTGTGGCTAGGGGAGACGGGAAGGGTTGTGCTGAACGTCAGTGGCAAAAGAATGCGGGTGGTTTGGTGGCCATCTCTCCAGGCTTTCATAAAATATTGCATCTTGGGTATAATGGCTGCATCAGGATTTAAACACCACATCTATTATATTGTAGCTAAAAAGAGACAAAGTGTATTAATGGATAGCAAGGTTTTGTTGTTTCGTATCTCCTCAATGAAATTATCACTCCTTGCAATATTTCACTCCAGTAGATGCTTCTAATAGGTGCTGATGGATATACTGTGGCAGAAGAAAATAACATTTGTGTTGCCTGTTAAATTAATTTCTCTGATAAAATCAGGCTACCAGGATGACCCATCTGACTCCTGTGATATTTTTATAAAGAACAAAATTGAGTACTGTTATGATTAGTGTATTAAATGTATTAGGTTTGTTGTCTTAGCTGTACTGTGTTTTCTCATACTCTCTCTTATGCTGATTGCTAATGACAGGCTTTGGCAGAAGCTGGAATAGGCAGTCTTTCCGGTGATGTGAACCAGATGGATGGTTTTGCTCTGGCCTCCCCTCCCATTCAGCGCAAGGAGAGGGAGGAGGGGGAGCCCGTTGGGGGGATCGGTAGAAAAGTAAATGAGTGGCAGAGCACCCGTTCTCCTTTATCCCCTGCCTCTCTTGCCTCAAGGCTCCCGGTTTTGCAACTTGCAGTCTCACCCTTGACTTAGACTCCTTGGCTTTCAAGGGATTGTGCTGTATGCTACGTTTCATTACTGGTACAATTAATGGAAAATCACATTTTATTATGTGAAAAATGCAGTGTTCTTGACTGTCAAAGCTCTATTCAGCTGGAAAAATCTGTGTGAGGCACTCTTTTATATTTCATGTATTTTGTGCATTGGTTGGAATGAAAAAATAATGAAAGGCTGTATTTTGTCAACTTTTGCATCTGTCTGACTGGCAGCACTGACTGATTTGTTTTTCAAATGTATTTATTTCTTGTACCAAGCACTATTATTCTCCACCCTTTCACGGTAAATGCAAATAATATGTGGAATGTTGGGAAAAGATAGATGCAAATTATTCAGTCCCTCCAGGTAGGTCTGTGAAGGAACTGGAAATGTGACTGCAGCATGGAAAAGCATGGAAAAGTACTGGCTTTGAACCAGCTGAGGCAATGATAACAGGGCCACTGTCTGGCTTTTGGGTTTCTGTGTGCACATCTTTGCTTGGACCAGCAGCCCAAGTGGCCGGAGGGGCAGTGCGACCCTCAGTGTGGCTTGCCCAGCCCGCGGAGGGCCCCAAGCACATGTCCATGCCCCCGGCTTGTGCCGATGTGCAGAAACCAGCCCAGGTTGCCCCAGCCCTGCCAGCTGCCCAGGGCCTGCCAGCCCTGGCGCCTCAGGGGAACGCATATTCCCCCGTGGTCAACAGGAGAAGAAATCCAGGTGCTCCATGCCGTTAAGCGGTGGGATGGGATCTGGCGTTTCGGCCAGGCTCTCAGTGTGGCGGGAGCCCAGGGAGGGCTCTGTGGTGCGGGTACCAACCCGTGCTCCATGCTGAAGGTGTACCCTCTATTCTCCCCTCAGATTGAAAAAAGGGTTTTTTTTTCTATTACAGCAATGTTTTCTTAATGTCAGAATTGTCTTTGTACCTAGATCATTATAATTGCAATTCCAAGTGAAGAGCCTGTGAAAAGAGATGGCAGAGGGCTACTTCCCAGCATTGTTTCATATTACCACTTGTGAAATTCATTCTTGATCCCAGTTAAGATTTTAATGTGACAAAAATTTTCAGTGAATGCTAAAAAAGTGATGTCTTTTTTCATGCCAGATCTGTACAGGTTTTCTTTTACTTCAGAAAAGTAAACCATGAAGCAACCTAGAGAAATGCTAGAAAATCCTTATTTATAGCTGAGACATTATCTCTGTACTTCTTGGCTTCTAACCGTGTGTGTGTTGTGTGTTGGTTGTGTGCGTAAAAATAGTTCCGAATACATGAAATTACATAGACTAACTTGGCTTCCTTTTCTGCTGAATTGCCTGTTTTTGAAGACCTGTCTACACTAAGAAAGTGAGCCAAGAAGACTGAAAATTTTATCAGTCACATTGCCCAGGCCAAACGTTACTAGGGCAGACGCTTTCTCTGGCCGAATTTGCCCCATGACTGTATGACACCGTTTCAGTTATACTGATGTATAGGTACATTTCCCAAGAATTTCTGCACAGCTACAGGGAGGAATGGCTTCACAGAGATTTCACAAGGCCTTTGGGTATTTCAGGAAAGTTATGAGGACTTGACCTCCTCTGTAATTCCCAGAAGAACTGTCATAACTTGTCTCAAAATGATGCCTTTAAAAAAAGGTCTCAGAAAAGTTTCTCAAAATGGGAGCTGGCTGAATGCTCAGCTCTCCCAGCCTGCTTCTCACAAGGGCTGCTGTGGACCTACCGAAAGCTATTGCTCAGAGAGCTGTGGCAGGCTGGTAGAGGATGGTTTATCAGGGTATTTTGGACAGCCAGAGATCCAGAGGGATCAAGAGGGGCTTTTTTGGGCAGATGATGATGGAGTCAGTGCTGTCTTCGCAGGAGGCAGGCAGCGTTTGGTGCTTGTGGGTGAACGAGCAGACTGGGAGCGATTTGGTGTAGGAAAAGCTTAGTCCTGAGACCTCGAATGAGCAATCCTGACTGCAGGAAGGTCCCTTTTTATGCCTTTGTAGTGAATTAGTCTTGAAATCCTTGCAAGGGTGCTGTGCTTGTGAGAACTTGCTGGCCCAGACAGTATAAAGTAGGCAGTGTATTGATTGGAAATGGGGAAACCCAAATACCCTTGTGTAAAATAGGAGAATGAGGCCAAAAATGAGTGAGAACCTCAAATGGGATTGGACCACAGGGTACCTCAGGTGGGAAGGGACCTCAGGAGGTGCCTAATCTAACCTCCTGCTCAGGCAGGGCCAGCTGTGAGATCAGACCAAGTTGCTCAGGGCTTTATCCACTCTGATCTTAAAATCTCCAAGGACGGAGACTGCGCAGCCTCCCTCAGAAACCTGCTCCAGGACATTCTTTATAGTTTGCTGTTCATTAGTACTTGGCTCTTAGGGTAGTCAGAGGTAGTCAAGGGTAAAATACGTGCTTGTCATCTTTCACTTTATAGACGATGTCCCTGAAAATCTTTTTGTGAATGGTTTTGTAATGCTTTTTAATTGGCCACACAAGCTTTTTTCAAGCTTATAATCTAGCATACTGTTTGTGCAAAAACATTGTGCTGGGTTTTTGTTTCTTTGCTTGCTTTTATGGGGAGTGCTCAACAGAAAGGTCAGGGAGATGACAGGTTTCCTGAAGCAGTACAAAAGAGTCAGTTAAATGAGGGAAAAAAAATGTGGAAGAGGGAGTGAACTAAAAAGAAGCAGCACAGACGAGAGGGAAAGAAAGGCAGCTGTGGTGGGAAAGGATCAACTTAGGGACGAACAAGCAGCTGTTCACAGTGTAGATGAAGAGAGTAAACACATTGAGGACAGTTTGGAGGCAGCGTAAGGGATGATCCCATGGGCCTGGGACACGTCCCCCACATGGTGCTCTCTGCCCTGAAGAGTGGGGTAGGAGAGACGAGGACCCGCTTTGCTTGTTAGTCAGAAAAAAGTTGCCCTCCTTGGTAGTGCATGTCCCATGTGGCTGTCACAGCCTGCCCTGGAGTGGTGGCATGGTAGCTATTATTGCCATTAATAGCAGGGCTGAGCTGGGTACCTCCTGCTGGCAGAAGTCATGCTCACTCTTGCCTTCTGACAAAGGGTTGGAAAATGGGGACATTTCAGTGTCTCACTCAGTGACCGAGTTCCCCAGCGTAAGCCTTTTTAAGAGTTACAAGCTTTGCGATGCCTTAGCTGTTGATGGAAAGCCAAGCCTCACCGGTCGGGACCCAACCCAGTAGGTGCTTTTTGGGCTCTGGGTACATTTGCATTCTCTAATCTGCTGCCTAAAGCATTACCTTGCTTGCTCAGACAAGTCATTCACCACATCAGGAGTGTGTGGGAAAATAACCCAGTGAGTAAAACCAGAGGAAAATAAATGATTGTGTGGTTGGCCATTTGGAGCTGAACTAGCTTGTAAAATTTTTTTTTTTTAAAGCAACACCCTGAAAAAATGCAGTGTGTATGGGTGTGAAGTATAGAGTTTGCTTCCTTCTCACATAGGCATATATCCAAAAAAAGGCAAAAGTAAATATGCAGTCAGCTACTCCTAAACATTTTGGAATAGCTTTAGAGAAAACCGAGGCTCAGTGTATTTGACTGGCAGGACATTGGATCTTCTCCACTTAGGTTAACTTTGAATATAAGGAGGTCTGTGACACTGAAGAAAGGAGAAACTATGGTGATCACCTGGGGTGTTTCAGTTGCGCCAAACAGTCATGGAGAGTCGTCTTCTCTTCTTGATTCTGCTTTTTATTTGAAGAAAGGACCCCAGACATAATGTAAGTATGGAATGGTAAACCATGTCCTGTGTTAAAAAGAGAAATACGAGGCTGCAGTTGGTCAGATATGGAAAGGGGGCTGATGCTCTGTTACTGGTGTGGGGAAAGAAGACAAAATGTTTCCAGTTTAAGGCAATTTTGAATTCCTGCCCATTAAAAATTCTGAGTTATTTCCGCTTTTGCAAGGTGTAATCTGTATTTCACAGCTATTATTTGCTATTGCTATTTAAGAGATGCCAATGAAACAGAACAGGATAATGGTCTTCTGCTGCGGTAGAACTGCTGGTGTAAATAATTTATTTGCTAGTTAGTAGACATTGCTTTGTCGTCAGAGATCTACAACAGATTATTTGTATTATATCAAGCCTTGTATTCTAGAGGTGGCTATACTTGGGCTTTTTTCCCTTTGTTGGTGTTAATGCAGTTGAGTGGATTAATCGGGTTGTAATGAATGTAACAGAGCAGCTCTGCTCAGATTGATTCAGGGAGAGCTTTGGCTTGATACGGGCATGATTCAGAGACTCTGGCTTGATACAGACATGAGAAAAATTGCATCCAAGTTTTGCAAAGTATATTTTGGAAATAAAGGCTGAAGTTTAATTAAAAAAACAAACAAAACAAAACACTTTTTTCAGCAAATGAGGTCATGCAGCCTGATTGCCTAGCCCATCTGTTGCCGTTCATGAGTATGTTATTTTTTTAAAGGGCAATACTAAATGGTATTATGTAGTTATCTACTTTCATATGCCTCTTGGCTTGTCAAGCACTGTCATTATATCGACCAATGTTCTTAAAACAGGATTTTGGTTAAAATAGTATATACCTGCCATCTGGCTGAAAAATGTAAGCTTCCTACACAACTAAGTGGAGTTGTACTGTGGTATTAGGAATAGCTCATGTTCTTTTGAAAATAGCAGCTGATGGCAGATTGCAGAAATCAGCCAGTTATCAGTTGTCATTAAGCTATTTGATATCTGACACACATGGAAAACATACTATTTATAAGTGCGTAATTATGTTGTAGAATTATTCCTCTCTCTTTTTTTTTTCCCCCACTTGTTTAAATGTGTCAGTTTGGATGGACTAGAAAGCAAAGTCCTTCTTAATATCCACAGAATGGATGTTCTGCAGATGGAAAGTATGCCAGATTGTTTATAACTTATTTCTGTCATCGGAAAGTGCTTGAGATGTGTGTAAAAACTTCTTTGGTGCTTCAGTGCTGGAACTGTAGGCCTCCAAAGATGAATGCCATTTACAAATAGCCCACAAAACAGAAATATGTAGTACCAACTCACAGAAGATTGCACTGCTAGAAATTGGAAAGCATGCTTTTTTCTCTGATACGTATTATGCATTTCTGCTAGTAGAAAAGAATCTGAGTCTTAGGATCAACCAAAGCTATATCAAAATAGCCAGAAATACTAAAGGCATAGATATTTGCTAAACCTGTGCAATGCATCAAAAACTGTCAGTGCTGTAGGCTATCCATTAGCATGAAAGCTTAATATTAACCACTAAGCAATGATTTTGTACAATGCAGGGCACAGTGTCCTGCTGGAGAAGGCTGTGAGCTGTGGTGATGCTATGGCCTGCTCTGCTCCCTTTTAGTATATTTGGAGGTAAATTGTGCCTATGAAAAACAAGACAGAAAAAAACTGCTAAAAAAAGAGTGTAAAGTATCACTTTTTAAAGCAGAAATGTGGAAAAAAAGATGCAATCAAAATGTGATGGAGTGCTGTGAAGGCTATTAATTTTACTAAGAGATGGTATGAGGAAGTATTATTTTCATGTAGGCTGGGGGTTAGACAATGTTGAATATGCTTCAGTGACACTGAAATCTTGTGAGCAAATTGTGAAAGATTTTAGTCAAAAATGCTATAAATATCTGAACTCCAGATTTTTCTCAGAAGATTTCAATTATGTTAAACCAGAAATGTTTTGAGAACTAGGAGGAGTTTGTCATTCCCAGTGGCAACCCCCACGGTCTCTTCTCTTCTGTGAGGTTTTACTGCGTCTTGACTGGAAAATTAAGGTCTTTGCTATTTTGACTTCAATTTGATCTTGCTTAGGTTTGAATCTGTGGGCACAGATATGAATCCTCTCAGATTTTCAAATGGTGTCTGATCTGAGATTTTGGTCGTGAAGGATCTCTCATCATTTTGCTTTTAAAGTTACTTCATCTGCAGCAAGCCATCCGTGATGAAAATGCATACAGTTTTAGAAGTTTTAAGGTGTTGCAGTCATCAGAGGTATGTTGTAACAAAAAAATTGGTAGAAAAGTTCTAGATCAGAGCTTGCGGTTTGTTTTTTGTTTGTTTGCTTTTCGTCACCAGAGGAATATTTGGAAATTTTAGTCTGGAGACTAATCATGTCTGCCTTGCCTCAGGCTTTCAGAGACCTTCTTAGATGCCATCAAAAAAACCCCAGCTTTAGAAATCTCAGCATTTCAACAGTGTTGCAGCAAGGCATAAAAAGCCTTGAAGCTGGTACAGAGAGCTCCCCTTACAGAGGAGGAAAGTTTCCAGAAATGAATGGCACCCAGAAGCAACTGCAGCTCTCCAACACCCCTTTCCCAGTGTGTACATGCACATGCCCATTCCCTTTGCTTTCCTGCTAATTGGTCTTATTTTCACAGTGAAAAAGCTTGGTGCGCAGGTGTTGCGAAGAGCATTCTGGTGGCATATAGGGAAGGCTGGCAGAGGCAGGGGCAAGGAGACACTTCTCTCATCCTTATACCTCTCTTCTCCTTTGCAGAGTAAAAAATAGGGATGCTTGACAGTTCAGGGCAGTTTGGCAGAAAATATCTGTGCCTCCTTCTCTGCATCCCAGCCTACTTTACGGTTATTTGCAATTCCTGACTACTTTTCCTCTAATTTGGTTCCTAACCACTCACCTGGCCTGGTACGCTCCTCCTACCCTCCCAGCCACCAGCTCTCCCTGCTTGCTCACTTGCTCACCAGCCGACAGGAGCAAATTTGCTACCCAATTTGGTCCCCTTTGGCTCAGACCTTCACAGGCCATTTCAGCTTCCCCAGTCCTGGCGAAAGGTGAGTGAAAGCCCCTTTGTATGCCTCTCTTTCTTCTGTCCGTAATTTTTTTCTGTGTTTATGTTTATCTGAACTAATACTGGTCCAGCAGACGGCTAATCAAAAAAATCAAGCCATCTAAGTTTGTCTTATGTGTGTGGGTTTGCAGAGAAAAAAGGGAGGGAGAAAAAGCACTCATAGGTCAAAAGTAGCTGTGTAGGCAATTTTATTGAAGGGCAGAACTCAGTATGGTGTTTTAATTTTCACAGTTAAGAAAAAAGTGTAAAAAAGCCTGGCTGTAGTTGAAGAAAGCATTTTTAAATGTATCAAAACTTGTAAAGAAGATGGGAGTGACGCATGGTAGTGGGGTATCAGAGAAGCAAGAAGCATCCTGGAAGGCAAGGATGTTTCTCAAAGGAACTCAATGTTTTTGCAAATACATAACAAAGCTCTTCCTTTCTCTGTGCTGGACATAGATGCCAGTAATAGTGAGTATGGTGTGTGACTCTTAGCGTCTGAATATGGAGATTAGGAAATGACATAAGAACGTTGGAGCAAAAAAACAGTTGTTTTTTCAGATGCGATCTGAGAGTGTTTCATGTCCAAATGAATTAATTTTGCCAGGTGTAAATGTGAGAACTTAGTATTTCCAAACTGCTAAACTTTTCCCAGCAGAAACTCATCTTGGTAATTAGCATTCTGGGACACTGTCCTAGTGCCATTCACAGGTTAATTGTTCCAGGCTGATTTTTCTATGGAAACTAAGTCATTTTCTCACATTCTCCAATTATGACCTCTTTGTGTCAGTGGGCAATCTGGTAACACCTATATTTAGGCCACCAAATGCATTGCATTATAAAAGATCTTTTTTAGGGGAAGTGGAGGGGAAAGAGGAACTTCTAAAACTGGTTTTGTTTGTAGCAGGCATATAAGTTCTGTCTAAGGACATGCCTTTGGGTTAGGGAGGCATCTTTGCTTTGACTCCCAAAATTTTATTCTTACCAAGAGAGAGCTTGTTAGAAAGTGAAAAATTTCCTGCCATTGCTTGTATCCCTTAAGAAAACTTTCAGGCCTGCCAGAATATCAGCATGGTGTCCTCTTTCTGACCACACAGCTTTCAAAGCCTCAGCCAGAAAGCTCTGGGGTTGCCGAGGAAATTGCGAGTCCAAGAGCAGCTTCCCAGGACCCATCATCTACCCCCAGCGCCTTGCTGAAGGGCACTAGATAATAAGAGAGTCTCTCATCTTCCAGATGGGAGTTGCCCAGGAGCACCCTCCAGGCCCTGCATTTAGTGCTGGTGATGCATCTCTTTCTTGTTCCTGCTTCCTCTCAGAGTAACCGCAGCCTTTTCCTACCATCTGATGTGCGCTGATGTTCAGGATCAGGTTCAACAGGCAGTGTTCAATACAACCTGTCTTATCTGGAGAGTTTTTGAAAGAGTTTAAGTTTTTGATGAGTGTAAGGTAGTAGTTGCTGTTGCCAATAAGTATTCTGCATATATTTTACTGAGTATATGGTACAGAAAATTAGTGTTTTGACTTAAGATAAAAAAGAAGAAAGAATAGCTTTTAACGTCTGTGTACTTGGCACAAGTCTGCATACTTGGCACTTCTGGTAGCAGGAGCAGTAGAGGCAGCAGTAGCTCAGCATTCAGTAACAAGGCCTGTCAGGGTGGCTAGTTCAGGAATAATGGGGGTTCACAACATAAGAAAGCAGATATTTAGGGCTGTATACGCATACCGCATGCATATGCATGTAATTAACAGCCTTTCTATTTTCCTTTCCTCTAAGACACCATAGGAATTTATGTGCAAAACCCTAAAATAAAAAATTGCTTAAGGCAAACACTCACAGCCTAAGAAATAACTTCTGGTGCAACCTTATTTTTTGACACTCTTGTGCCTGCGGATTATGATGGACAAGGACTCTTTTGGAGTACATGAATGGCCCTCATTAGCTCTCTACCAGAACATACAACAGTTTTCTGTTTTTGTTATTGCAGAAGCCCTTAGAGGGGTGTGTTGCTGTCCTCATTTTACAGCTGCGAGCAGGGGAGGGTATATGACCATATACTGTTCTTTCCATAGGACTTCTGCTTCATACTAGCTACACAGTAGATTTATAAGGGAAAACACAGTGAAGACCACTTGAATCTAGGGTGTTATACTAGGAAAGTTGTCCTATGCCAATACATTTTTCTGGCCTTTGACATGATTGCTTTGCCTCAGGTTGTTCATACATCTTCTAACCAACTGGATATCTTTGTAAGGAGATATGTGGAGAGCAGGAAACTAAAATGGCTATACCTGAAATGATGCAAGGGTCCTTGTTAAACACTTTCTTGTTATTATAGGTGGGACAGTTATTATGTGCAAAAATAAGAATAATAATTTTGAAGTATTTATTGTGCAGTGCTGAAGTGAATGGGTCTGTTGTGGGGAATTCCAGTGGGCTCAGAGTGAAACGAGCCTTTGTGATCATCTGTGGTTTTGTTTGAAAGAAAAGTATTTCAACTCTAGATAATATTAAGAATTATTATGAAGCTTAAAATAGGGTAATGTCCTTTGGACCTCTTCATCATGAAAATATAATTAAAATTTTTTATTGACTACAGGGCGCAAATGCAAACATTCACAGTTAAATGTCGTACATCACATTACCTTCTAATGTTGCAAGCAGAACCCTAAGTAGCACTGTATTTGAAAACTGATTGGGGCTGTCCTTGATTCAAGGCCTTGTCTAGATTAAAGGCTCAGAGCGAGTTAGGTGAGATGCTGTAACTGGGTGCATACTCTTTGCTCATGACAAATGCAAGGTTATTGGACTTTACATTTTGGATAAAAGCTCCAGGGCCAACAGCACAGAGATAATGTTCAGCTGATACTTGGTAGCACCCAGTGCACTTTTTAAGTAGACCCTGCTGGAGCCCTGGGATTTTTACCAAAAATAGATTGGAAACCTGTGATGGGGACGTCTGGCACAAGGTTGCCAACTGAGCCTGTGGGTGGGAGTTAAAGGAATGGGAAGAAGGACTCTCTTGCTTTGCTCCAGGATGGGGAAGCTGATCACAGTAAGATTTCCACAGCATGTCTGTGTTTCCCTTTCACTGCAAAACAGTTTGGTGTCATTGTCACTTTAGGTAAAGGAAAAGTGAAAGACAAACCTAAAACTTTGCAAATTAGATGGGTTCATAGGGCAGAACCAAGCACAGTTAAGATGCTAGCAACCTGCCTTGTACTCAGTCTATGTAAGATAGAAGAAGAAGTATATATTTGAATTCCTCCCTCTGAATATAGCTTCTTTCCTTGAATATTTCCTTTCATTCCAGTTTAGAAATAATTTTTCTACTGTAATATCTGCGCAGCAATTTTCTGTTCAAAACCAGCATACTGACAGTGAACAACTTGCTTATGTTTTCGTGTGTATGCATGAAAATAACATCTTATTTTTATGACATAACTTCTGTGAAGAGGTTTTAATCTTGATCAACTTGGAATTTGATTTTGGGTAAAATGCTAATAGAATAGTTAAAATGCGCAAGTTCTGCCTCTTGAAAATATTCCTAATTCATGAGATGGATTGGAATTCAGAGTCTGCTGTAAGAGAATATGTGTTAATCTTCTTAAAGGCAGCAGTTAAGATTTCAGAATCAGATTAAATATTTGTGTTGCACGTTAGGAAACCTCCCTGGTTCTGTCTGACAATCAATAAATCCTCTTCAGGCTCACTGCTTCTTGCTTTGACCTCTTTTATGTTGTGAGTGAGGGACCTTTTATAGACTGTTAATGCACATTTTTTTGCAAGTTGAAAATTACATTAAACATTTGACCTCCCCTTATGTTTGTTTCTCTTTGTTTTTTTGTGTTTTTTTTTTGTATCTGAGAGTACACAGAAATGGGCACTTCTAGTTCAGCTGAATTAATCAGTTCCAGAATATATTTCTTAGTATCTGGGTATTTAGGACAAGTGGTGAGGGCAGTATGTAGACCGTGTCACACTGTTCTGTTTAGCCATAATGAGTGTCTTGTGATTAAATCTCATGATAACTGGGCTTATTTTCCCCCTTCTGTCTGCCCAGGGTCTCAAACTCACTTTCAGCATTAATTTCCCGCTACTTAGATGTGGGAGGTAAGCTGACAGTTTGCTTTGCAGACAGAACACAGGATATTAGTTGGGAAGAGAGAGTGTAAAAACATCTGTTCTAAGCTGGTACTGAAGACATTTGCATAATTTATTAGTATTTTTAGAAAACAAGTAATTAAGGAAATAAATACTTGTCGTACATACAACGTATAGTGTTGTTTAATATCAACTAACGTGATTGTTTAGCAGGTTTTGCCTATTACCTGTTTAAGCAGCAGAGGGCACTGTGTAGTGCTTAGGTTAAAGTATAGCAAAATTCTGGATTTTCTTCATTAGCCACAGAGCTGCCTTTAAATTACTTCTTGTGTGTCACAGTTATCATCTAGCACTTTTTCTCTTTTGTGCTTTGTCAGGTTCTTTCCATTGTGTCTGTGTGAAATCTAGAGAGATGGCTCATCTAAGGGCAGTCTGTCAGTGTTTGTGTTTTGAAAAATCAAGTGTTGTACTAATTTTCTCAGTTCATCTGCAGTCACCCTTGTGACTGTGACTCCTCTGAAGTATTCAGGCATAGCAGTGATGGAACTGGAGAAGACCTGGGCACATCCCTGATCCTGCAGTGATGCTGTAGGTGAACTCCCAGAAAAACAGGATTAGAGTTTGAAGAATTTGCCAACCTAGGACTCACTGCAAGATGGGAGACTTAAGTATTTTCATGATTTTTACAGGCAGAATATTTTGTACAATGCCATAACCACTTTTCAACAGAAAAATTGTCTAAAATAACTTTTCTGTAAGCTGTATGATATAAAAAGTGCGTGGGATGGTTCATTACAAGTTTCATAACCCTACACTAAGAAGTAGTTTATATCACCATCATCTTTTTAGTACATTCAACTTGCCTGGTTCAAAAATAAATTAAAATAAAGCAAGAGTTCATTATATGTTAATGCAACACATCAGGAATGAAAATATTCTTCACTGCAAGAGATGAGAAACTGAATTGTTTCTTCTCTAAAGAGTGAGTATATTGTGGCCAGGCCTTGTCATGCGTGTTGCTTTGTGCAGCCTTGGTTATAAATTCTAGTATTCAATAATGTCACTGTTGAATTCTTTCTATATTGAAAGTGATGCTAGCCTCAAAAAAAAAAAAAGTTCAAAGCACCCGAAAGTCACTATTCTGTCAAACCAGGTGAGATTAGTAATGTTGCGTACATCTCTGCTAGTATATAGAGATGGCATAATCATAAAGTGCAGTGACATGATGCTTCACCTTCTGGTGGTGATGCATCATGTGATATACCCCAAAGTTGTTGCTCATCTTGGTGTTGCTTGTCGAGGCCTATAACTTTGGGGGAAATAAAAGTGAAGGGAGCCAAATTCAAAAGCAAGAGGCAGAGGTGATTCACACGAGAGGGAGTAATCTGTGGGACTTCTTGCTAAAAGATGTTGTGGATGCAAGTTTATGTACCTTCAAAGGGAAACTGGGCAAGTGTTGGAGGAGAGGTCTAATGGAGACTATTAAATGGAGGAATCACAGCAGGCTCAGCAAATCCCTCGAGCTGAAAAAGGTGGGAGGCAGAGAGAGTATTAGGGGGAGGTATGGTTGCCGTGTTCTTATTCTTCCCTGGGTATGCACTACTGGCCACTCTAGGAGAGCAAATATTGGGCTAGATGTGGTATTGGGGGTCACGGTTGACCATTCCTGTGTGTTAATATTCTTATAATTAAACAAAAAAATTAAGCTTTTGAAAACAGCTCTTGTGCAAATGTAAAGCAGTCTCAGGTGCTGACAAACTGCGTTCACTGCTTGGCCAGCAGAATATAAATCATAGTTATAAACCCACACCCATGGAAGTGTTCTGTTGAATTATTCAGGTAGCTTTCAGTCTTCATTTCAGAAGTTGTTTAAGAAGTGTTTCACTAAATGTTTTCAAATGTTATGTTTGTTGAATAGTTTACTAAAATGGTATTAACTGAATAATTGCAATTTTTGCTAGATAGTATGATATTAATGTTTCCTTCCTCCCACCCTCCATATTCTGTCAATTCTACAAATAGATGTCTAATTTACAGAATGTTAGAATAGTAGCTTGAATAGTTGCTTTATTTAATGTTTTAGTATTACCTTGAGATTCAATTTATTTGAATAAGTTACAAGTACTATATGCTATTTGAATAATAACAACATAGAGGTCTGGACTAAATGTGTGAGCATTTAGGAGTCATGGGGCCACAGTAATAAGTCCAGCCTCTTCTAATAGAAAGGCAACCAATCCTAGCAGGTAATTACATATGCACTTACTGCACTTATTCGCTTTGCCTGACAGAGGTGCAGTTTCACTTGCATCAGAGGAAGTGCTCAACATCTTTGAAGAGAGTCTTTTGTTTAGTTGCTTTTTCTGAACAACGCGTAAACTTCCTAATCTCGCACTAAAGAGTTTAACTGAGTGTGGAGGAGCTAAATTGCCACAGTGGCAGACAGGGCACAGCACAGTGACTTGTGTGTGTTTTTGCACGTGAAGGTAACGTGCACCCACCTCCCTGTAGGATATTCCCGCTCCAGAGCAGCACTTGGGCTGCCCGTGCATGCGAGGGAGATCCTGCGGGACTGTCGGGAGAGCTGGGCATAGAGCAAGGCACAGAAATCCCAGGGTACCAAGACGCTGTGGATGTCTGGAGCAGTTACCCACTGCCTCCTGGCTAGCCATGGTACGGTACCCTTGGCAGCCTCTGCAGAAGGAGCTGGAGCTTTTCCTTGGCTGCGTTTGGCCGCAGCCAGCCAGCTGGCCTGCCCAGGCTGGGCCGCCTGAGAAGCTCGCTCTCCTAAGTTTGGTCTACATAGCTTTAATCATCCTCAGCAAGTCAGTCCTGTCCACATGCAAATATTAAGTAAGTGTTGAACTGTGTCATGCTTTTGCATCAGGTTTAACAGTTTCACATTTTTCTTAGTTCAGTAACTGCTGTATCTGAAAAGAATCAGAAATGCCCCCCCGGTTGGAGGTGGCCGTTGTGCTCATTTGCGTACAGGGTTTGTTCTGGATAAGCACTGGTATTTCAGATCCTTTCACCTTCCCCTTCCTTCTGGCACTGAGCAGAAACTGCCAGTTGTGGAAATGGGGGGATTGTCTAGAGATGCGCACGCATGCGCTTACTGGGAATGGGACTGAGATGGAGGAGAACAAATTTTTAGATGTAAGCTGATGGTAACATAAGCCCGGGGCTGGTGGGACTTATTCTTACAGGTGAAAGTTTTCAGCATGTTAATGAGCCCTGTGAACAGTCTCCATTCTTCTTCCTACCTTAAATCACTGCTACACTAAAATATTTCCCCTTTTCCTGCCTCATTCTTCCCCAGGTTAAACAAAACAACTGTTTTTTAATGAGGTTGACCAAAAATAAGGTCTTTAAAAAGAATTTTTTTTTAGGGCACATTGTACAAATAGTTTAGCATTAAAGATAGATGAAAGATCTGTGTCTGTATGCCTCAGAAGCTACCTTGTCCTTGTATCTGCTCATCAGTTTAGGAGAACCTGATGTATAGCCTACCAATAGTACATGCATGAGGAACATCTTTTTGATCTTCCTGCTAGGATGCAGGGCTGGCACTTGGTTTTGTTAGTGCTGTTTCTAACTCTGCTCCCCGCATGGTGCTGGGCAAGCTCCCTACATCATTTTCAAGAGCAGTCAGTGCATTGGGGTCTTTCCTTTGTAGGACACTCACGAGGAGCCCACTGGGAACTGTTTTTCTCCCTGTTTTTTTCTAGGGATGCTGAAACCCAGGGAGAGCCAACTGACTGCGTTTGCAGTTGTGGGACTTGGCACTTCTGTGAATAATGAAGTTAGAAACTTCAGCCTTTTCACCATGAAAGATGAGGAGAGTACTATATAGTCTGCCTCTGTCTAACTAGCTATCATATCTTTCAGAGTGCTGGGAGGCTATTTCAGAGTTATTTGTATTCGAAGCTACAGAAATGCTGTAAGTAATGTACACCAAAATTAATAAACCCCACTGTCACATGAGATTAATAACCCTGCTGACATGACAACCCAAAACTTGCATAGTTTGAAAAAAAATTTTTTTTTTGCTGTTAAAGTGTGGATGTGAAGAATAGGAAAAAAAAGATGAATAATGATTTCAGATATTTAGAAGAAAGTTTTTTTCCTAGTATGGATTGAAGTTGCTGAAAATTTGAAATTTCAGTCACTGAAATTTTTCACTGAAAATAATGAACAATTGTATATGCATTAATGTATGAAACTTAGTGTTCTTTCTTCATAATGGAATGGATGAAGATGGCATTAAAAAAAAAAGAGTTGTTTCCTCTGTAGACTTTACATTCCTGTCCAGATGTCAGTATTGTGCATATTTATGCCTGTTAATTTTTATTGGAATAGGAATTTCTTCTGGTTAAACTTCATGCTTCCACAGAATTTTCTTTTTTCCTGTTCCCCCCCCCTTTTTTTTTTTTAAGAAACAGTGCAAGCAATTCCAGTTAGAAAATTAAGAGCAATGTTGTGGGAAATGAAAAGTATATTTTGACTTTGCATTTTCTTCACTACATGCAGAAATGGAGAATGTAGGATCGTATTAGTGCACTTTATACTGTCACAGACTATTATATACTGGGGGGGTGGGGGGGAAGGGAGTGGAGTCAGACTACAGGCAAGCAGATGGTGTTCATGAGTCTCTCTGTGTAACACTTCCTACACCACTAATTGGTTGGAGAGATGGGGGCAGGCTTTTTTGCACCAAGAGGAAGAGTCAAAGATGCTGCCCCGGTACAGAGATGGGCTCTCTGGTGCCGGATATTGATGGGTCAGGTGTGAGCACTTTCCTGCTTTCCCACGTCATTACTGCTTCCTTTTTCTGGGCTTGAACCTCCACGGTAACGTGCCCACTTGCTGAAGACCTGGCAGTGGATCTGCTCCGTAACGTGCTTCTGCCATCCTGCGCGCCTCCTTTCAGAGCACGCTGGGGCACCAGTAAGCATCTCCAGCAGCGCAGTTAAATTCTGCTAATTCAGAGAATTTACTGAACCCTGAAAAATGTCTTGATCTGCTTTCAGTACTCTTGCCAATAAGTAGAACTATAGTAATTACTTTTAATCCTTTAGTCACTTCAGTTTCCGTACAAGAACATGGTGATACTTACACTAGTGGGAAAATAATGTAAAACTATTTGTGCAGAAAACCAAGGCTACATTTGTCAGCTAATATTTGAAATCTTTTCCAATACTGCGCTTATACAGAATTGGTGTTCACGTGCTCAGAAAGACTGCATTAGTTTTACATGCCCAGCAATGCAAAGATACTAACCACAGTTTTAAAGAGGGGATGAAATGGTCTAAGAGGAATTTGTATTTTCAAGTATGGTTCATATGACAGGACTCACTGACACACAAACTGCTTTTTTGCTTCACCGCCATATGATGGCACTTTCCTGATGCAGTGTATAGGGTTAACATGGGGCTTGTGTCAACAGTTCGGTCAAGAGTAGCCTACGAAACAGTTTTTCTTTCAAAGTGTTTGTGACCAAAGAACAATGTCATGGCATATGCTTGCACACAAGTGTTTTTAACATGAAAAGAGTTGTTCATCTTAGAAGCACGTTAAGAGAAAAGGAAGAGGAAAAAATGGTGAAGTATTAGAGCAGCAGAGTTTCTGTTTGTCATGAGTACTGGAAGATAAGATGGGCAAAGATCTGAAGAAGTCACTGAGCCTTCAAAGAAATGTTTCTTTGAAAGAAATGTTCTTCTCAAAGAATGTTTTGAAAATACGATCCACTTCTCATGTGTTTTTCCTAGGGCCCTCCATGACCTAAACCAAAGGGTGTTTCTTTTCAAAAACATACTGATAAACTAAAACCTATTTAAAATGAGTATATCTACTTTTTTCAAGCAGCTTGTATTCCCCTGTTCCCCACAGGTTGAAAGCCTGGGCAGGTCGGAGCAGGGGCTGCCGCTGCCATGGGGCTCCCAACATCCCAGTGAAGGCAGCTCCTGTCCTCCTAACTGGCCAACCAGTTCAGTTGTGGCTGGAAATGCTCTTGTCCCTGTCCCTGAGGGGCTGAGCTGCTGCTGGCCATTGCCGTCAGTGCACAGTTAAAGTTAACAGCAGAGGGTTATAGCCAGAAATCACAGCCGCCTCTTACTTCCCTGCCCTGGAGGACCTGAACTTCTTCTGTCCGTCTCCAGGTCAGTGAGCAAGGCGGCAGCAGCTCTGTGATCTCTTGTTAACTCTTTTTTGAGCCAGAGTTTTAGAAATACCGGTCACTTAACTCCCAGGCATGGGAAAGGGTGACCTGTGATTTTTGTCGTTGTAGGAAAACGTATTGTAGTTTGAGGGTATATATGTAATTCCTTAATGTTGTGTATAGGTAGTGGTACGTGCTGTATAGCTGCAGTGGTCTGAGGACCATATAATGTAGCTGCTGCTAACATAAGGAATATTTCTTTTTTTGCAAATATGCAAGTAAATAAACAAGTTTAGCCCACATAAGTCATCAGACCAGGAGTGATAACTCACTGGCCATCTGCTTCTCTCTGCAGCATTGTTTTCCTTGCCTGCTTTTTGAGTACAAAAATGTATCCCAGAGAGATTCAACTTGCCATCTTGAGATACTTCAGTTGTTGCAGTCATCCTTGGGAATGATGCCTCTTTACCTGGGTGACATTATGTTGTTTCTAGTCATGAAAATCATGCTATTCAAGAAAAAGTTGACTTCCAAAAAAAGCCAAGCAAACTGTGAGCTCATGTGTAAATTATAAACATGATTTATTCAGTTTTTCAGAATAACTGTTTTGTTACTGGACTTATTTATTTTTAATCTAAAGAGAGTAATTACCCTTTTCTCTAAATGTGGAACCCTGCTTGTGCAGGAATAGGTTCAAATGTGGATGGACATAATTAAGTTTCTCTGGGAGCTTTTGGTGCCTGACGAATTGACTCCATCATCTGGGAGATGTTCCTACTTGTAGTATATGTAACAATTTATACTCCTGTTACTGGATATTTCTCCATAACTGACTCCAAAGCTACACACCTTGCTTCGTAAATGACTCATGCAGTTTATCACCTTTCTTCCTTGAGAGGGCAAAAATAGTTTAAAGTTTTCTGAATTTGTTCTACTTTTTTGACCACTGGGATTTTTCACAGGTGGTAACCTCTTTTCTTAAAGATTATTTTACGAATTAGGTTTACATTACTTACCTGATTGCTCCTGGGGTGGTGGAATATTGTTATTAGAAGACAGATATGGTGAAATTTCTGTTCCCAGCCATGGGAACAGTCTGCTTGTTCTGAAAATGCCCAATTTTGCACTAACTTTTAAAACTGTTAGTGATCGAGGAGAATGTGGTTTTCTGAAGTGGCACTGATGAATAGGAATCTATTCAGACATCTTCTGAATCAAGATCTTGTGACTTTTGAAGTGGCCTGCTCAACATCTTAATTTGCTAAAATAGGAATCTGCATCATTGTAGTTGTGTGCTCAAAGAGCTGTGTTCCTGTTTGGGTTTCTTCTTCATTTAAACAGCAAAAAGTAAAATGTGTAATTTCTTAACTGGTTACACTGAAACAAGAAGTAGTACTAAAAATTAAAATTAGTTGTGAAAGAAATATGACACTTCTGAAGAAGAAATTATAGTTCTTATAATGTTATTGGTATGTATGGCATATTAAAATTGGCAGTATGTCAAAAGGACTACTCAGCAGAAATATATGAATTAATTTTTTTATGTTACTATCAAAACCATCAAAATTATTTTACAGCTAATGGGTGGTTGGTAACTTTAGTTGAGGACAGAGAGTAGTACTAGTAATTTTGTTTTATAGTGAATTTTTTTTTCTCTTGGACAAACCAAGCTGACTGATTGCAGTTCATATCGCAGGCAGTGTGAGTCAAGGCAAGCATAAACTGTGTCTATGAATCATTGCTCTCTGACTCCTAGAAAAGTCTATGGATCTGATCTCCTCTAAGAATAACTTACCTACCTACCAGGGCTCTACTAGGGACAGTTTTTGGCTGCGCACCCACTGCAGCCACGCTGCAGGTTAGAGCTACCTGGAGTTTGTTCTCGTTTGTTTTCTCTGGGCGAGGAGCCCACCAGCCTGCGTGGCCAGCAGCAATCACTACTGCGTTGCTTTGCATCCTGCCAGGAAGAGTCAGGATTAAATACCAGGAACTTTCTTCTTTGCCAGGGCTACATGCAATAGCGCCTGTTTTCTGACATACTTCAAAGTGGTTTCCCCATCTTTGTATTGCATCACTGGTCAAACATTTGGGATCAGGCCAGAGCCTCTTGCAGAAGACCCGTGTTTTTAAGCAGTGGAGTGCCAGTACTGCCTGTGCTGCGAGCTAGCTAGGGCTTGAGTCAGTGTGACTAAATTAATGAGACACGTTCTTCTGTGTACTAGTTTGACATGTTTTAAAAGATGTCTGTGATCTGTAATCATGGTTTCTATGGTTGTTTAATCATAAAATTAAAAAAAATAATCATAGCAGCAGTAATACTTCTGCTTATCCTCCTTTACCTTTCCTCCTCCTCCATCCCACCTCGCCAAAGGCATGTGATATTCCTGAGCTTGAAAAACCCTTTCAGTCCTTCTCTGTAGCTGAAACATATCTGTGGACACACTTTCCCTCCTGAGCACGTGAAGGTACCCAAATAATACTTCTGTGCACCTAGAAGCAGAGGGGAGCAGCTTGTCAGATATGCATGGAGTCACAGCGATGGCAGTTTCTGTGGGCTGGGCTATGCTTAAGTCACAAACAACCCAACATTAAACAGCTTGAATAACTTCAAAATGTAGTAGCCTGGTTCTTCAGGATCGCTAGTGATTAACCACCCATCCTATGCTGGCACTTCAGCAACCACCTCACCTAATGACAGGTTTTGTTAACTCTTGGTTCCTCTCACGACACTGGAGTCAGGCTGCTCTTCAGCCTGTGGACATCACTGGGGCAGTGACCTCCTCCCTCGCTCATGCTCCTCCCCAGTTGCAGGGTCTGTTAACCTGGACAGGGAAGTTTCTAGGGATATCTGGTGGAGCATCTAGCCAGAAGTTAACATGAACAGGGCTTGCAAGACCTGACAAGAAGAGCAAAGCAAACACAAGTCTTCAAAATGAGCATAAAACTCTTTTTTTCAGTGTTTTTTCCTCCACTTTAAGATACCTAAATGAGGAAGGAGAGGCATTGAGTGTTCAGGGTGGGATAGGAACCAGAAGTAAATCTCCTACCATCTTATTTACCTCTAGGGAAATGGAAGTCAACAGGAAAACCTGATCACCTACCAACAGTGATTTTAAATATTCACCCTGTGGGCAGTGTTTGGGTAGTTGCCTAGGGACCTACCTAGGGAAGATGGGATTTGTTTTGAGGGTTCCTTCTTGGTGATTATTTCCTTGATATGTTGAACCACAGCTTCGCTCATCACTTCAGACTTGAGCCTATGTCAGTGGTTGGGCACCGTTTTGTGTTGCCTGCTCCCCTACCCTGCAAGCAACACTCTCACAGTTTCAGTTGACAGTACTTTTGGGCAAGGCTGATATGCTAAACTGATGGGTTTTCCTACCTTAAGCTTGAAAATCCCATCCTCCTCTGTAATTACCTGTATTAGTCAAGAAAAAATGCAGTAGAGAAAAGGCTTGTTAGTTTATGGGATAAGAGGGGATAAAACAGATCTCTCAGTCCTACTTCCTTTTGTATGCATTGGAAAGCTCTTGGCAGAAAGATAGCTGTTTCCAGTGCAGCAGGGAACGACACTAGCTTGTATTGAAATAATTGGGTAGATGCTACACAGATTATATAATAAAATGTATATATCACTTTTAAGTGGGTGGGGTTTTGATAATTGCAATAGGACCATTTATTAGGTAAATAATTAGTCTTTCCAGATAAGAAGTAGGATACAATATGCATTTGAGAGATTTATGAGTGCTAAAAGGTAAAATATGTGTATATTGGCAGCTGTTTTCAGCACTAAATTATTTCATTCCTGAATTTTATTTCAAGAGCTTTAGACAATACAGAATTGAGAACATGGTGGCTGAAAGCAAAGCAAGTGAGAAATGAATATGGAAAGCCTACATATTATATCTATTTCTTTTATAAGGAATATTTCCTTTATGACCGCCTCCTGCTTTGTATTTAACATTTCAAAGAACTTTGGGGGACTGTCTGTAGGCTGTGTCTTCATGAGGCAAGTAGCCAAGGATTTAAAGTATTGTCATTGCTGGCCTGAAGCTGAAAACTGCAGGCAGTTTTAATCTCAGGGTTTTTTTAAACCCAACCTTTTGTGTTCAGATTAGGAGCACGGGGGACAGACTTAAGTGGTGTTAACAGGAGTTTTTTCATTGGCCGTTCAGTAATAGCATCAGGCTTTGGAAATATTTTTTTTCCTGTTCTTTGTTATTTCAGTAATTACTATATGGTGAGTAAAAATCCATAGTTTTCTTAAAAAAAAAAAAAAAAAAAAGCAACAACACAGGGATGTGGGCAACAAAAAGAAGTTCTTGTTTTTATAACTTTTTACTCCTTGGACAACCGAGGACACTTAAACGCCTTCTCAAATAGTCTATCACTGTTTCAATCCGTGATGTCTTTATTTATTTTCTCTTGGTTCCATCAATTGGGATAATACTAAGATCCATCTTTGTCGAGGAAGGAAAAATAAATGATTTGGCATTAGTATCATGATCTGACAAATCTCCTGAAAACTGCAAGTTTTGAAGAAAGATTACCTGATCTACCTTGCTGTGTTTGGGAGATGGAAAGATTACCCAACATCTCCCCCATCAAGACAAAGATCAAAGACAAGTCTCTGAGCACTGACTTACAGAGTTTCCTTTGCTTTTTCTTAGAACCTAAGAAATATTTGGTGTAAGTTTTTTTTGATTGCTGGGATATGTAGGGTAAAGAGCACTTTGAGTTTTTATGTACAGAATCAAAGATAGTTGGTGACTTCTTACAAGAGTTTCTGAGATGAGCACCATAACTAGTAAGATTTACGACAGTTGGCTTCCAAAGGTACTGAGTTCAGCTCAATAGTGATCAGTTTTAATGAAGACTAAAGACTTTCCAAGTCTTCATTTTGTGCCTAATTCTTTTAAACAGAATTCCAATGCTAAGAAATATATCACTTTCATGTAAATTATCTCACTTAAGATGTTTGGTTCTTTTGAAAAAGTCTTTTTAGATTTGCAGAAATATTAAGTGGTTCTCCATGCCACAAAAAAAAAAAAAATCATAATATGAAAAGCATTTTGAAAGAAAACCTTATCCTATGCTAATGCCATTCACATACTTTAGAGGAAGTAAGTACACTTTTTGTGGTGGGAGTGAGAATTATGCTTTTCAGAACTAGAGTGGAAGGTTTTTTAGTTTTCTAATTTGAGACTCTCTCAAATTTGGGACTATCTTAATTTTACTGTTTCAATTCAGTTATTGCAGTAATATTCCTCTGTAATAAGGTATCTGTTTCTTCATAACATCTGCATGTTTTACTTGTTCTAAGCCTTGATTCTGGTAGGAAGGCTGTAGGTTGAAACATTCACACCAGAGACTGCTCTTACATCCAGTGTGACACACAAATGCTGTGTTAGAAGCTTTTCTCTAAGCTGAGACCTTGGATGCTGCTCCCTTCTGCTCAGTTCCATGCAGGAGTTAAAGATTTTGTACTGATCTTCAGAAAATGTGGGAGGTAACAGTGCTCTGCTGGATATAAGCCCCTATTCATATTTAAAAACAAATGAATTAAAAACTAAGCAAGCATCAGCCACCCGGTAATGGAGAAGGCTTTAGAGAAAGAGTAGCAATGCTCCCTGTGGCTGGTACATTTGCTTTCACAGATTGCACTGTTATGTAGGGTGTCACTTACTAAAATGAAAATTGTTTTGTCTTTTATTGCTGGAATATTCCTCAGCTGAAGAATTTAAGTTCCCTGTAAGGTGACGGTAGAAGTTTGGCACCCACTGCTGTGAAATGCTCTTTGTTGTTCCTCTGAATATAAAAATCTGTGCACTGGGGAGGAACACTCAGAAGAGCTTCTGTAGAGAGGCAAGTGCAAGTGGTGCCTGCATAAACCTTCATCAGGGCAGTGGGGTTTGTGTTCGGGCATATGTGTGAGTAATGTCAGGGCTTCAAAAACTAAGTGGAAGGTGACAGCAAGGCATGGTAACCAGGAATAGGTGTGGTAACCACCCCAGGAGTACACCTTTCCTTGTCACAGGTGCTCCTGGGCATCAGAAGAGAACAGAGATGCTGCAGTGTCCCACTGAAAACCAGTGACTAATGAGTACTGCCTCCATGAGGTCAAACTGAATCTGTAACTCTGTGATCTGGTCCAGAGGACATTCTGGTTGACAGTTTTTCCATTATTTTGCAGAAACCTTTGGATCAGGCCTTTGTTGAGTCACCTAATTTCTGCCTGTATTTATCTCTCTAGATTTTTTTTCCCAAATACTGCTATATGCCAGCAAGACAGGTTATTAAGCTAAGACTGCAATAAAATATCCAAGAAGTAATTAACTACCTTTACTGTGAGTGGATGAATCAGTGCTTCTTCACTCTTGGGTATGTATCTTGCATTCTCTTCAAACTGATGGGTGTGACTATGTATTTTCAGTACTACACCACTATTATGAAAGTCTATTTGAAACAGGCAGAACTTTGCACACATATGGAAATAAATTCATGACAAGAGGTTGTTTACAAAGGGTGGAGTAGTCTATTTTCAGGCTTCCCAACTTTTCTAAGGTTTTTAAGATCTCTGCCTCTTACACATGCTGTATATATACATTTATAAAATATACTCACTATATTGCACAGCTGTATAAGCAAGAATTTTTAGAGAGAGCTTAGTACTGGGTTGTTGAGCAAATGCTCTGTGGAGTTATGGCAGCTGCTGGGATTTAGCTCCCTTGGTATGCTGCTTCATTTTTTAAGACTGTCCATCAAATATCTTCATTGTCTCCTTTGCAAACATGGCTGCAGTGTTTTGATCAGTGTTGTGTATGGTGAGTAATTCTTGTAGACAAGAATTTAGAATTTAAAATTAATATATTGATAAACAATAGCCATGTAATAGCCATGGAATGTGGCTATTACAAAACAATGCCCACTTGTTATAGCTTTCTTTAATTTCTCAATGGATTTTCCTTTAAAGGTACATACCTGATGTGCAGAATCTGCTTGTTGCCTGTGTTTCTGCAGCACTGAGGAGCCCAAATCAGAGCCCAAGGCATGACCATGCCAAGTGCTATCTTAACAATCATGTAAGGTGTTACACAAGCATAAGGCAGAAACACAGGCTTTATGGAAGAGTGGGAAGAGATACAGAGAGATGCATGTATTAGTCTTTGAAAATATAATCTATAATGGCTTTTATGCTGGAAGGTTCTATATTAGATACTTAGCCCCATCTCTATTTTTTAACCGCCCAAACCAGAAGGATAGGCTGTCTTTCTGACTTATGGTACAGCTGGCCCCCATATATCAGTATGTTACTTAAATTCCAGGGTACTAATGATATGTGACACCAGTGGAAAACAAGAAAGAGGGGTCAACATTTTTGGCACATCTTTTACTATTGTATGCTTTGTAAGAGCAGCCAATGAATGAATTGAGCTGCTGTAACTCCACTTTTCCAAGTTTTCAAACTCTATTATATATGAGGAGTTTAATAAATGCTTGACTGTTTGAAAATCTGTGCAGTATTCATGGCTTCCATCCTCCTGTTTGGTTTGTACGTTGAGGAGTTATAATCCCATCTTCCATCCTTTTAAAATAACACACTTTGGGTCAGTGATAATAGGAGAGAAAAAGCATGCCTCAAAAGAAGATTGTATCCTACAGTCTGTTTGTTTTGGTACACTGTTACAAATTTAGGTAGGCTTGGGTGCCCAAATTAAAAACCTTCTGCATCAATTGTTTTTTGTACAGAGGAAGCACAAATGCAATCAGAAGGTCTGGACTGAAAAAATACAGGGGAGTCTTTCTTCTTGTAATGGGAGGCAGGTTTTTCTTAAAAATCATGCAAGTTAAAATAAATACCACAGTGTATAAGCCAGCACACGGAGAAATGAATCAGTGAGCTACAGCATGTGTGCAGCAGCAGTACTGCATTCCTGTCATCACACATTCCCAAAACATAACACTGAGAGAAATGTGATCCGAAACTGGCTTAAGAGGTGCTGTAATTAAGCCAGGATTACTACCATAGTATAACATAACCTGATAGCATTTTGGAGTTAGACTGAAAACTTGCTTGTGATAAGCTTTGAAATATTTTCCTTTCTTATATTTGGAAGTTTTTTCACTTGCACCTTTGACCTTGGGATTTTTTCTTTCTCTTTTTGGTTGAGTTTCTCAAATGCTCTCTCCAAGAAGAGAGGATCGTCTGAGCAAACTGAGCTCCTTCCTATCCAATAAATCCGTCAAAAGAAGTTGCCTTATTTTGCAGCATGGGCCACAAGCGTGGATAACAAGTACTTGGCTTCTCTTGCATATTTGGGAAACAATGAGTACTAGCAAGAGGTGACAAATTAATAGTGTAATGGCAGAAGTCCAAGAGCAGCGAAAGAAGATACGCTGCGTCATGAATTTTCTGGTTTGTTTTTGCCAGTGTATCCAATTACAACACTCTGGAAAGGAAAACTAGAACTTCCTAAAGCCAAGGACAGTTGCAGCCTGTTGCCAGACCTCCTTAATCAGTAAGGGATTTCACAGAAACATCTTTTTTTAGAATTTGGGTTTTGCTGTGTTTTTACTTTACCTGATAGTACTGGCACATCTCTTAATATAGAGACACAAGAATCCACACATGAAAATGGTGTGGTTTATGTAGTGGACAGTTTCTCCCCTTAATGGATTTCTTAATATTAGAAACGCAGGTAATGTCTTTTCTCAGGCAGATTATTATGTAGCACTTGAGATCTAATAAGACCATGTATCACCAAGGCCTATAGTGTTACACCTGAGTTTAGTATTTTTCCCTAATTCTTAATTACATGTTTTCCACATCTCCTCTCACTAAACTTCCCTTCTCCATCCTCCTTTTCACTGTTTTTCAACTGCTTGTATGACAGACTTTTTTCCTCTTGTGGCTTCCTTTATTTTCTGTTCATTCCTCTCCTCCCTCTCTTTCCCACTTTCTCCTGCCTTTCCATCTCAGCATGTTGCAGCATCCCATTCCTACCTTTACCTTAATGTCAAAGTTTTTCATAGTGATGTGCTGAGCCACTTCCTCCTTTTGCAGCGTGGTTTTTTTTTTGGTTAACTCTAAAAAGAGAAGCAGCATAAAGAGGGGACAAAAGATCACAGCAGCCCAGAGAGCATCCTCACGTTGCCCCTTGTGTCTGGTGTTTCCCTTTTCCAGCAAGTTGTAAAAGAAAGGGAGCGCAGCTAGCTCCCCTCTTGGAGGCTCTTTGCAAAATAGTCCTAGTCCACTGTCTGATTTTAAACATTTTAGAAATACCTAGTTTTAGAAAAATAACGTAGGAGGTTAGGGCGATTTCAGAATTGGATGTTATTGTTTTCATAGGCCAAAAAATGACCCTGCTCCCTGTTTTACCTGGCTGCTAGTGATCACAGCCTTCATCAGGGCAAAGTCTCCCTGATGTCCCAGTAATACAAATGCTGTTTGTTGTCTTTGGTTTTGAAGCTGGGAACTGTGAAAGGAATCTTATCACAGACCTGCAGTCCAGAGACTGGTGCGACAAGGTTTTGTGCTGAGTATTCACCGTCCTGACAAAGTTGATTCTTTCGATTGTGTGCGCTTGTCAAACACCACCTCAGCTGATGGCAATAAAGCAAAGCCATTTTAATTTCCTCCCTGCAAGGGAGCCAGTTGACTATGTGCAACAGGCAAGGTAGTGACAGGGTAAGGGAGAAACTGGGCTTTGAATGCATAGTTTTAGAACTGGTATTTTTTTCGGCTGAGGTTTGTAGCTTTCCTTAGCAAAGAAGGGGACTGCTTTCCTCCAGGTGTGTCCTACTATTTTGTCATTTTTATTTTATTGTTTGGCTTGCCTGCTTATTTCATTTGAAAACCTCATGCAGTTGGTTCCCAAGCCAGTCAAGTTGACATGGTAATACCAACCCACCCAGCTACTGAAGTGTGCTGCTCTCCTATATGGAAACTTGTTTGTCATGGTAAGGAAGAAAAAAAGTTGCCCCTGACTGAAACTTGAAATACCACATTACATGGAAGCAATTACCATATATGCACACAGGTGCAAGCACAGACACACAGGCATATACACACACGCACACACATATATTCTTTTATTTATTTATTTATATAGATACCTCACCATATTGCACCCTGCCATATAAGTATTATTTTTTAATTGAGGAAAGATATAGCCTGTGAAATGGAAGTCGGAACCCTAGACTTTTAACAGCGTATTTGACACTGATTTATTATACTGGCCAGTGATGTCCTTTTTGCTTTGCTAGGCCTACTTAGCAACTAATAAGTGAGTGCTTATGAAGATCAAATGCAATAGATATTCTTAGTAATATTTATTTATTCACTTTTTAAAAGGTAACACAGAAGGTTTTCAGTGGCTAACATTTTGAATTGCTTCTCCAAAAGCATTCAGGCTCCCTATGAATTTGCGCTGAAGAGTGGTGCTGATTAAAAGCCTGAATACATAAGAACGCTTCGCAATGTCTTAAGTGTACCGAAGCCTTTTTTTTCAAGTTTGTAATGTTAATCCAGTGCCTTTGGTATGGCCACTGTTATGCAGTTGGTTCCAGATAATTACAGAAATTGTTGGGCTAAAAGGGAGGCAGGAGGCTTATTTTTGGTTTAGTTCAGGCATTTTTTCCAAGGTCTCCATGGTTTATTCATCCTAGCCTCACCTCTGGAAAGAGATGGTACCTGTAGAGCTTTCAGTACTAAATGATAAAAACAAATACTTTATCTGACTCTGAACGAAAAAACTCAGAACCAATGCTTTCCCTTAACTAAAAAAAAAGGGGGGGGGAATGCAAATAAAAAGCAAACTTCAGAAACCAGCTCCTTTTTCTCTACATTGTTGACAAGAAGTCATCAGAATCCTATCAGATCAGTTCCTGCTTCAGAGCAGTATTTTCCTGTATTCCTAGTAAGCTCTATCAGACTACTCTTTCTGTCTTTCTTTTTAGAATGAGACAAAACTTTACCAATGTGTTATTTGGTTGTCTGAAGATGCATTTTCCAGACAGGCAAAGTATTTGTAAATTAAAGCAGAAATTTCCAGCCGTTTCAGTCAAAGAAAATTATGACCCTTCCCCCAACTGTTAGAGTTGACCGATTAAACAGCATTTTTTATTTATTTCTAACTGTATTTATACGGACCTGGCTTACCAGGACACCTGGTTCACAAATCAGGAGCCATTAATGGCTGGTAATTCTTCTTTCCCTACCCTGCTCCAATGTATCTGTATGTATCCAGACATGTATTTTTATTAAAAAAAAAAAAAAAAGTCTAAGAATAAAATGTTGGGTTTTTTTTTTCAAAGCTCTCAAATTTTAGCTTTCATTTAATTTGAAGAAAATTATTTCAGTTTGGCCACCGAAGCAAAAATCAATTATAATCACAGCTTTATCTCTTTTTCCAAAGAAAACAGTCAAAACTTAAACTTGGTCTTTAATTATATATTTGATTCATCCCAGTAACAACCCTTGACTTCAAACAATGCAAGAGCAGGAGGAAACTTGCTCTGAATTCCTCTCTTCAAAGGGCAGAACTCTTTCAGATACCATGTCAGGAAACTCTTTCAGCTTGTACCTAAAAGAGTAACTGTGAGAAGACTGAATACAAGGGGCTTTAGCTGACCACAGTAATATGTGTCAGTACTGAGAGGAGGCCTCCAAAATTGTTTTTAAACAAGTCTCCCCACATTTGGAAAGGGAAAGTTGACTTTGCCTGATGAGTTTATTACTTCTTCCCCTTCCTCCATTTTAATATGAAAATAACTTTTAACAGTACTAGTAGCAAATTATTATTTGAGGAAAATTACAACAAGATGAAAATGCATCCGATGTGAAGTCTCCCCAAGGCTATAAATAAGTCTGATACCTACACTTGGTAAGTAGAAGATACCATACGTTAAGGTTATGCATTGTATCGCTATTATGACAACTCCTGCAAGTGTACAAATTAAATCAATTAAAATTTCCTGAAACATTTCTGTGCACTGTCACCACTTTGTTACCGGTGTAGTAAAGTGCTAGAAAAGAATTGGGTTACGTTTGCTTTACCTGTCAGTTGCAGCTGGGCATGCAGCCCTGTCTGAGATAGAGCTGTCCCCCTATTTTTCATTTGTTGCTTGTTAGACTAGCTGGAAATCTGCAGTCAAATATCTTTAGTAGGGTATAATCATGCGGAAAGCCAGAGTGAGGATCACCGTGGTCGTGTTTGGCTCCCCCCACCATGTTCTGCGTTTCTACTTCTTGACCTTGTTTTTCCCCCTCATTGCTTATTCCCGTTTGTCTCTTGTCTCAGATTATGCCTCTTTTTCTCATGTCTTTTTTAATGGAACAGATTGATATCTAAGGCTAGGAGATTTGTCTAGACTAGGAGAAAGGTTGAGTTTAGTTCAGGCATAGGTTAATGTGACTTGGCCAGCTATAGCCTATATTTGACCACTTTTTTATAGCTGGAAATGCACAGCCATCATTAGTTGAGCTTTTAGATGGTGGAATTACAGTTTATGCTTCTGGCTAGACCTTCATCTGCATTTACATCTGATAACGCAGGTAGATTTTTTAGGTTACGCTTAGCTAAGTAGTGCTAACCAATCTACCCTAACCTCAGTCTCAGATTGGAAAAGTTGAATGATTCCAGAAGTTCTCCATACAGTTTTCTGGGTTGAGGATGAGAACATGCTCTATTATAAGCCTCGTGTAGGTTGATGAGTAAATTGCTAGATGAGTAATATTGCATCATGAAAAATATCTTAAATTTTTATTAGCGGAGTGCTCTAGGCCAGTTTTTTTGCTCTTCCTAATTTTTCCCGTTGTTATCAATCCATCAAGGAAAGGTATCAATGGAAAGTTGTAGTTCCTGGTGTTTTCTCGTGCAGTTGGAAGGAAACGAGGCTGCATGAGAAAGAATCCCACCGTATTTCACTTTCCAGGTTCTCAGTGGGTTTCATTCATGTAACTTCTACCAGCGCGAAAGGGACAGTTGCAAATGAAGGCCTAGACGACTCCTGAGCGCGGGGAGAGCGGAGGCGGCTACTGAGGTGATCGCCCCTGGCTCCGCCGCTGTCGGGATGATGGCGCCAGCTCTGCGGCCTTGGCGTCCTTCCGCCATCCTGGCACTGTTAGAATTTTCAATTACTGTCAAAATTGCGGTTCCCCGATTCTTCCATGCTTTTAAAAACGTGTCAGAAAGGTTAGCTAATTATTAAAAAGCGGTAAATACGAGTAATTTAGCCAAGCTGCAGCCGCCATTCCCTGGGCACCGTGGCACCGCCTGGTTTCGCAGCTGCCCCGCGGGGAGGCAACGGCCGCAGCCGCCACGGCAGGAGCCGCGAGGCGCGCGGCGGCAGGACCCAACCGGATCGTGCCGGGCCGGGCCGGGCCGGGGGGGGAGGGGCAGGGGCGGGAGGGGGCCGGGCCGGGCCGGGCCGCCGGGCTTTGTATGTAAATGTCGGCGCTGCTCACAGGCCGGGCCGCCGGCCGAGCGCCCGGGGGCGGCTTTCCCTGTGCGGGTGCGCCGCGCCGCGTAGCATGAGCGCGGGCGGCTGCCGGGCGCGCCGAGGCGGAGCGGCGGCGGCGGCGGAGCAGCGGCGGCAGCGCGGGCAGCGACCCGGCCCCCCGCGCCGGCCGCCCCTAGCGCGGGGTCGGCGGCCGTTGGGGAGCGGGGGGGGCGGCGGCCATGGCGAGGCGCGGGGCGCCCCGGGGCCGCGGGCCGCCGCGGGCCTGAGGGGGCTGCGGCGGGGGCGGGGGCCGGGGCTGGGGCCGGGCGGGCGGAGAGCGGCGCCGCCGGGGCCGCCTGCGCACCCCCCTCCTCGCCCCTCCTCCTCCTGCTGCTGCCGCCGCAGCCGCGGGGCCGGCGCTGCCGCCGCCGCCTCTCGCAGCGCGCTGGGGTCGCCACCGGGGGCCGCGGGTTTTTTTTTCCTAATTTGCTTGGGTCTTTTGTGCGGCGGCTCGCGGCTGGCGAAGCGCTGCCCGGCTGAATCGGGCTATTGTTCGGGATCCCGAAGCTTTCACGCTGCAAATCCCCCCCCACCCCCCGCCCGCCCCGCTTTTTTTGCTTGAGAAGCCACATAATGTGCCTTTCCTCCGCATGAATCTGGAAGCTATAAGCTGGACTGATTGCAAATGAAGTGTAATGCATTGTGGGACGTGTGTAAAATTGGATCATTCGAGGGGGAAAAAAAAAAAGAAAGGAAAAAGGAAAGGAAGGGACCTGCAGCTCGCGCCCTAGAAGAGGTAGTGGCAAGATGCGGGCAGGTTGTGGCCCCACGGTACCTGCGCTAGGCTGATGCCAGGCCGCGCGCCTCCGGCGAGCTGCAGGGCCTGGCCCGTGTCGCTGCGGGACGACTAGGCTCAGGTGTCCTCAGGATGAAGAAGACACGGAGCACAACCTTGCGGCGGGCCTGGCCTAGCTCCGACTTCTCCGACCGGGCCTCGGACCGCATGAGGTCCCGCAGCGAGAAGGACTACCGGCTGCACAAACACTTCCCACCAGCTTTTATTTCCCAGGCATCACGGGGCTACATGACATCAGGTTTGTAACATAATTTGTGTGTGTGTGTGTGTGCGCGCGCGTGTGTGTGAGCACTTTATTGCGAGGAGGCCGGTGCGGGATGTGTGTGCAGCTCGGGAAAGGCTGTGGTGGTAGGTACGGAGGGGAGCCTGCGACTGAGAGCGTAAGTTGTTATGAATAATGCGAAAAAAAAAAAAAACCACATCCACCATTTTGTACCTCAGCAAGATTCACAGCAGGGCCCTTGCAATATGGTGTTTAAAATCGAGTCGAGTAAAATAAACGCATGAAAGAAACGGTTGCATCGCCCTGTTGTGGAAGGGCAGATACAAATGACCAGGAGCACAGAGCACGGAGCTCTTTGCTCCTTTTGTACAGAAAAGCATGTGCTGGATATTTAGTACTGCCCCACACGTTTTCCTTTTAATCCAGTTCACTCTAGCTAACTCACTGGGCTTTCATGTATTTCCATTTTGGAAGGGAAAAGGGTCACCTGTGATTGCAAATGCTCTCGCCTTGTTGCAGGCTCTTTGGATTTCAGTTGCGTGTTTCTGCAATGGCAAAGCATATTTGTGGTGAAAGCGACAGTAAACATATTTGCATTTATTTTTTGAGGTGTAGAAGGAGAACAGACCTGTGTATGTGAGGGAACACACACGTGCATGTATACTAACGTGTTCATTGCTTTAAAGGGAGGCTGCATAGAAATGTTGGACACTGCACCAACATGTTTTTGCATAGGAAAGAGAGAGCACAAACAAAACAAAAAACAGCACGGGGAAAGGCAGGCATAAGGGAGAGGCTTGGCCTCAAACAAGTACTGGTGCATTTTCAGAAAGCCTCAGTAATGTTAATGGCAGCTTCTTCATCCTGAAATTTATCTTAATGGCTTTGGAATTTGGACATTTCGTAAACACCGGAAAGAATACTTGGGCAAATGCTGACGGCAAGGGGGACAGGGCAGAAAATCCTAGAAACCTTTGTTGTTCTGCTGCCTGGTGACTGTGATGCTTGGGCATATAGCATTTCATTACTATGATGTCAAATTCCAGTTTATCATAAGGGCACATTTTCCCTCTAAGGCTTTATTTAGGTTGAGTAGGCAGATTTCTTTAAAGGAGAAAAGGAGAGGGAGAAAATGAAGGTACTTATTGTGCACAATTGAAAACATTTCCAGTCCCCCCCATCTCTGCTGCAAAGGTTCAGCCAGAGCTTGTGGTTGTCAGTTATGCCCTCACTTTACTATCTCTATGCCTAATAAACATGTCTCTTTAGGCAGGATCGGTTTCTCATGTTTTAAAAATGTCTCATGACCATTCTTCCATTAACCTCCAAGCACAAGGGAAATAATATGTATTTTATTGAAAAATCTGCCTGCGTGAGAATATTGTGCTATTTTGTCAATAGTTGCTTTGATTTTTCTCTTCCCTGGGAAGCTACATATTGAGAGGAAATGGCAAGTATAATTTATGCTTGAACAGCTGAAGAAAACTAGAATGGTTGCTGGGTTTGTTTTGTTGGTGCTGCAGATTCTGAAAGCGACTGGAAGGCCAAATCTGATGGTAATGCAAAGATTTCTGTTGTTCTGTATGAATGTTCTGATACTCCTCCTGTCGGAAATGCTGTGTCAGTTTCGTTGAAGTCAGTACTTTCAGGCCTTTCTTTCAGTGTGGAAACCCGTATTTAAAGGAGAGGTAGCTCACATGAGCATTTCGTGCCAAGCGTGGTGTGGTTTTTGCTTGTTTTTAATTCTTCAGGGAAACAATCTGGCTCTGTAAAAGCTTTATCTTGGCAAGATTGGTACAATCCAACGAGGTGCTGAAACACGAGCCATTTTTGGAGTCAGACACTCTGCGTTTTACAGTAGATACCTGTGTCTTTTGGGGCCCATATATCTGAAATCAGGTATAAATGTTTTAAAGTAATCACCTCTTCCCCCCAGAACATTGTGTTTATGAAGATATGGGACATTGATTTAAACTGCATCAATGGAAGAAGAGGAAAAAATGTCACATTTAGTTCAAGAAATCTGCTAAAGCTGTTAAAGAGATAATGCATCAAAAATTAAAATCAGAAAGGTTTTAAAAATACTCTGTAGTCTTTTAGCTGGAAATGCAGTTTTTCCTGTCATGATGGATAGTTTCCACATTCATTTATTTTTAAAGGATCCTTGTCTACTGCCTTTCTAAATATTAGTTTTGGGAGGAATGGCTACTGTATCTAAACACTTCTCACTATTTGAAGAAAGCTCTCTTCCTCACAGGAAGTCTATACGAAATCTTCTGGCATAGAAGTTGTGGGGATCAGGAATACAAATACATTCTTTGTCACCCAGAATGTTGCACGGGAGAAAGTGTCTTGAAACGCATGGGCTTTTCAGAGTGCTGCATTCTGTTTATCCAACCATTTAACCTCATCACCATTAGTATTGTTATGGTTCTGTTTTAATTAAATGCTACATTGTTTGGGGTGGGGGTGGAGGGTGGGAAAGAAACCTTGTCTTTTTGCCTCAGTTACTTTGGTTTAGGGAAATACGATAAAGCAAACAGTCATGTGGTCTTTACTAAGATGCTAAAAAGCTTGAAACGTTAATATTCGAGCGTGTCTGAATTGGGCATGGAAAATCATATATACGTACATTTCTTTCAGCAGCACAAAAATCCTTAGTAATGGTACTGCAGTCAATGCCGCGGTGTCTTATTTGGGGAAAATACTGTCTTTAACAGAACCTTATTTAGCATGCGACTTGAACTTCCATTATAGAGTGATAAAGCACACCTGATTTTTTTTTTTTAAGCAGACTTTTTGGTAAAACTGAGTAGGGACCAGTTTGATATTTTGTTGATTAAAAGCAGCATTGATGCCTAGCAGTCACATTTTTCAATACTTTGCCAACAAACTGCCCATAATTATAGAAGATTATTGCAGATGCATTTATGTGAAACTTAGGGATTGTTTGACAGATCAGGGGGGATGGAAGTAAGAAAAAAAACACAGGAAACTTAGAAAATCACACATTTTACTGTTGAATAATCTCTTGATACATGCTATTAAAGCTGCTGTAATCCAGGGTTTCTTTAGGCCTCCTAGCAACCACTAGGTTCAAAGGCCATGCAAGGAGTTCATTGTTCATGCTGAATATTAATTTCCCAGTGGAGGACTGACTAGGAGAAAAAACGCTGAAAAAGAAAACTACAACAATGTAGAGCTTTGACCTTGTATGAAAAGAGATGTTGAAAAGTTTGAATCCAATAAATTTCATACATGTTACTGAAAATGAGAGGAAATACGCCTAACTTTTTGATAGATTGTTACTTAATTGAAGGGAAGATAAAGAAATCATATAAAACTGCCTGAAATTTACTGAGTAAAACCTACTGAAACTCGGGAATGAGAACTCTGAAAAGTCACATGAAATAATATGTATAGGTTTTTTAGATGTGAGAAGCTTTTTGTTTTGTTTTAATAAAGAGAATCCTGGATTTTCTTGTAGTGGAGAGGTGATCTGCATGTTGTGGTTGATCCAGCTGTTAAATGCTATCAGAACTGAGTAGTGTTCCGAAAAAAATTTTTTTTTTTCTGTAGCCTTTCTCGAGCTATTTTAATTGAAGTACTTGGTGTTCGAGGTAATGTGTCAGTTTGAGATGGGGGTGGTGTAGAGTAACAGTCTAGCGTACACAGCACGAAGGAATGTCTGAAGAGCTCTCTGCAGTGGTAAAAACTGTAATTCCAGACCATGCTTGTTTGAAGGTTACCCTCTGAAAAGTTTGTAGTTACATTATTGCTTTTTGCAATGAAATTTTATTGCAAATGTTTTGGTGCTCAAAAGTTTAACAGTAAAATTCAGCATCAGTGTTACCCTACTGTTACTGGAGTTTGATTACCAAGTTGAGTCACAGGGGAGATAGAGAGGAGAGGAGAGAAGTATACAGTGCTGGACAGCTATCCAACTGATTTTATCTATGTGCAGATTGAACTGTAAGAGGAAAAAAAAAAAACCTGCTTTCCGTATTTGAGGGATCTTTGACTCAAGGTCTAGGACTTCATCTTCAGCCTCCTTGGACAGAAAGAAGTATCTTAGGAGTCATTTGAGCAAATTTGAGTGTCATGAATCCTTTTTTTTTAAACTTGAACCTCCAATGCTAATTTAAAAAAGTATATGTATTTGGAGATAACCATAGATGATCAAAAGAAGGCACACTTCGACATACTTTAGAAATGACAAATACACACAAAACCTTGAAGCTCATTCATTTCTCCTGTCCCTTAGTTTGCTTATCTAAAGGAATATATTCTAGCTTGAAAGTAGCCATATTGTCATTAATATTTAATAGAATAATCAGTATTGCATCACCTTTTTTTCTCTCAGTGCGGTATTAAGAAACACCGTCCAACTCATCTATGTAACTGTAATGTGATCTTTTCACCTCCCTGAATTCTGAATGGTTTTCAGCTCTGTTAGATGGAGCCGTAAAAACTTAAGAGCGTTTGGTGTCATGGTCAGCAGAGCTGGCTTTGCCTCAGAGCTCCGCCTCTGCTGAATTGGTGGACCCAAATTGGGTTGTTCCACCCTGTTGCTTCAGGAGTTATTCTTTCCTTATTGTGTGCTTTTATCCTAACGGCCCTTTCCTTTTGGGAAATTGCTTCTAGACTCTCTCTGCCTTCCAGTCCTTTTTCACCTCCAGGGCATCCACTTACCTTGAAAGAGAAACAGGAGCTTTCACTGGATCCTGATCTGGGGAGAGGGTCTAATTGTGCTTCTGCCTCAGACCACAAACTTTTCTTCTTTTTCAGTCATTAAAAAGTTAGATTCCCCTCTTTGCCTGAATTTATGGACTGGTCATTTTTGCACTGTTTCTAGCTTACTTCTGTTTCTTTTTCCCCTAGTTTCTTCCCTGAAAGAATACAAAACACAGTCTTCTCTGCCTTCCCTTTGTTTTTGCTAATGTGATTGCTTGTGTGGTATTAGCTTTAACATTGTCCTACAGCGCTGTGCCAGTAGCTGTCTGCTATACTACTGTCTGGTCCTTTCCCACCAGATACCAAGATGTTTCCTACATATCTTTCTCTTCCACTTTTAGACCAAGCTCTGGACAGTGTGCTGTGTATGAGTTGTGCATCCTCCCAGCTTACCAAACCTGTCGTTCTTCCTGGCTGTTACAGCCTATGACCAAGGGGATCCAGAGCAGCTTTTATTCATGGCAGTAGAAATAAAATTTGAGAGAAAAAGTATGAGAGAGAAACGGAAGCCTGTGTGCATGTGTATGTTACCTAGATCTGTTCAGTATTTTAGCTCATTTCAAAGCACCCTGTCCTTAGAGGACTAAGTTTCAAGCTATTTTTCCTCACCGATCTCTGTCACTGCAGTTGAGAGCCTGCTTGTATCCAAAGACCCTTTGTTTGCTTAGCTCACTCGCTTGGACCTTCAGCCAGGTTGGGGTGCTCTGAAGAGCACCAGCATCATGCCACCAAAGGGTTTTGTTTCGTTGGTGTTTGCTCAGAGGTCTCTGGTTTTATGTCTGGTTCTTAATCTGGTTCTGAGTCTGATTGCATTTCTATGTGCTTTTTCCAAAAGTCCTGTGATTAATTTAATATATGCATGCATTAGACATCATGATAACCTGCTGAAGGTACAGGAAGCTCCTCTTTCAAGAGCAGACAACTGTTGAGAACAAACACGGTATTGATTCATTACAAATAGCTCCGAATCTTTCACAGGCAGAAGTTATGCTCTGCCTTTGTTGGCAAGTTTTGATAAACCTGAAGGGTATTGAATATCTTGCCATTTTGAAATTGAATAGCAGCCACATCTTTGGAAAATGTGTTACTTGCTGGAGGAGGCTGAAATGTGAGGATTTTGCAGCTCACCTTGGTTTAGTCCAATGACCTGCTCAGTTTTGAGTAACAACAAGCACTCAGTTGTATGCAGGAGCATTAATCAGAGATGCTAAACTAACACCTTTGTAAAGTTCTTTACACAGTTATAAGTAGAATCTGGTATGAAGAATAAAAAGATATTTTGCTTTGCGCATTGTAGAAGTCCTCCAGAATTGTGGGTTTCCTGTTAGTGTTCTGGGGAGGTTCTGTGGAGTGACTCAGTTCTGCAATCTGTAGCAGTCTGCAGAATATCCCTGTGAACAGTATTAAAATCAAGCCAACATCCTATCACCTAAACTCTGGGCTACAATATGTAGCCCATGATGAAAGAAAGCAGTACTGTAAATTTTTTTTCAAATACAGTTTATTCCTGGCTCCTCCTGAAATGTTTTTGCTTGGTTGGTAGAGGCCAAACAGTATTAAAGCCATGACCAAAAATTGTCAGCTAATTTAGACCTTGCGTAGGAATTGCTAAATAATACAGTGCTAATTGTCAGGGGGTTATCTTCTTGAAAAGTGTGATAATAGTAGTTTGATCATTTAAAATAATGTAAAACTATCAGAACTGGATGGTAAATGTCTTTGGTGGAAGAGATGTGAATCTGAGTCTGGAAATAAGGAATACCCTTTGTGAGAAGTGTCTAAGGAATACTTCATGCAAATTTGTTTAACCATTGGGTTTAATTTTCACCAGAAAAAGGAGAGTAACAGCTGAAACTGAGACCTGAATGCCTGAGCTTAACCAGGACACTTGCAGTAATAAGCCTTTTCTTTATATATAGGTAGATAGATGAAATACGAAGACAGGAAGCAGAAACAGGGATTTAAAGTTTCTCTAGAAGTCTCAGAAAACCGCCTGTTTCTGTATTTGTCCTTGCAGTAGTTCTTGGTACTAAGGCCAAAGACAGCTAGAATACTCCTAGGGGAAATGCTTGAATATTGAAACTACACAACTCCCCCAAACCAGCATTTGCTGCTCCCAAGTGACTGCCTGTAACTAATTATGAGTGGGGTGTTAAAGTTCATTGCAGTCAATAGCCCACTTCTTTCAACACATTTATTCAGATGGCTACTCTACTGGTGCTGTTTTGTATTGCACTCTTGGATAGACATGTAAAGGCTGGAGTTATCTTGCTCTTGTACAGACAGACTGGTGAGAAGAAAAAAAGACAACCTGACTTTACAAGTAGCATATTTAGGCAAGCTGCATTTTGGAATGGGTACAGCAGTCTAACTTATGCTCTGCAGAGCTTCTAAGTAGTCTGCCAAAGGTAATTGAAAGAAGAAAACATTTTCAATAAGCTTACATCAGTATAGAAAGGATTGCAAGTTCACCTTGTTCCTTCCACCAAAGAGAGATTAAAACCACTGGGTTTGAAAAGCAGGAGATAAACGAAGTGTTTCCAGTTATGTCACTGGCAGCTTTGTTTCCCTGGACAGTTTAGCTGTGCCCATAATTTAGTACACTTAGATAGTAATCTCTTCAGTAGGAGAACTGTCTTCCTTATTTTCTACTAACATGCTGTCTACCACAGAAGAGGTTCTGTCACAACCCAGGCCTTGAATTGATAATCCTAAGTAAACATCCAACATTGGTGCGTTCAGTGTGAAGAGAAAAGTCCTCATTCCACAAATAAAATTCTGCATTCAGATCAACATTTGGACACCATGACATTCATAGGAATTTTCCATCTCCCCCTTCATGCAGGCTGGATAAGAATCCTTGTTCATAATACCGGCAGTAAATGATGTGGAATGATTGCTATTAAGTACCGTTATCACTTTTACCATGTCAGCCAACTCTTCACAAACCAAAAATACCTCTTATTTTTCATCAAATTGTAGAAGATGTGATTCCTATAATTTTAAAAGTATAGGAGTGGCTCCTGTTGCTTCAGTGGGAAACATTTTCTGTAGGAAATAGCTACAAATACACAATTTATTAGAAGTTTCAAGTTTCAGTGTTGAACAAATAGATCTTGATGGTTTTATTGGATCTGATAGGATACGAGAGTAGAAGACAAAAGAAGAAGATATGGAGGTAGCAAATGAACAATTTATTTGATGAATTATTTTTTTATTTGTAGACTTCTATGTGGACCTGTGGTTCTTAAGGGTAATGATGGCCTATGTGTGGTTGTATTGCACAGAAAATGCAGGTCCTATGCATGAGAATAAATGAAAAATTATTCCTGCTTATGCTATGTCTCTTCTTTAAAGAAAGTAGCAAGAAAGAGAAGTTTTCTGAGTCGGAATAAGGTTTAGGCAACAGAGGCGTCTTCTGAGTCTTTCATTTTGTACCCATCTTATAAAATTACTTCTGCTAAGTTTTGTACCTTTGTGATCAATTAGAGGTACAGGAGGCTAGGCAGCACACTGCACGTTTTAGCTTTCAGTAGAAGCAACTTTGAAATGGTTAAGCAGTAAATGGTGTTAAACTTCTGTATGAAAGTTGTCCTATCTAAAATTCATTGTCCTATCTAAAATTGATGTTGTCCTAGCTAAAGTTGATATCCTTCACTGGCCGTAATCGTTTCTCTTGCTTATGCTTGTATGGCCACGTGTTTTATTTTGAAAGGGAGAAAGTATGTCTAATAGAGGGAAACATTCCCTGACACTGATCTTCCTCCTCCCAAACTTGATGGAGGCTACAGCTGCAGTTTGCCTGGGACGCTGCAACTGAAGCAGTATAAGAGTCTCTTCTTGAGTTAGAGTCCTGTCCTAAACGTGATACGAGTGTTTTTGAAGCATGTTGCACACCCATTCTTGGAGTGCTCATAGCCAAGTACAAACCTGCTACAAGCACTGCTCTGGGAAAGATTTTAGTGATCTCCAAACACCTTCTGCCACCATTTTCTCTCCCAGCTGCATCATTTAAAGAAAAACATTGAATAGTCCTTTGTAGAGAATTTGACCTCTATGTTTTGAGGCATGAAGAGTATAATAGACAATTCAGAAATACTTATTTAACGTGGCCTAGAAAAGGCAAAGGCAAAGTTATGTAAGAAACAGCTGAGTTTATCATAACACAGGAAGCGGTGTTGGGAGAACCTACGTTATATAAACTAGTTTTCACACCCGTTTGTGTTTTTTTGAATTTCCTCCATAATTTCCGATGAATTTCCTGTTGATGACCTGTGACCTAGTTTCAGAAGATGAACTTCTGACCATCCGTGATAACGTTTTAAACACCATAAGTTGGACTGTTGATCTTACAACCGAATAAAGATGAGGTACTGAATTTCATTGGGGTACTTAACTTTGCCTGTTAAATTTCCATAGCATTTTAGAGCAGAGTATCAATCTTCATTTTCATAGCATATTCTAAATTCTGCTCCCCTGGGAGTTTACATTCTTGGATAATACAGGGACCTGGTTTTACTGCTCATAAGCCTTTATCTAAATATTTGTTTTAAACAGGATGAAACGGAAATATTACAAGGTTTTCTTGAGATCTATGTGTAAATGCTGCATGGCTGTCTGGGTGGGTAAAGGGAACAAAAACTTCAGAGGAAAAGGTTTACTGGCTCTAACGTTAGATTTGAAATAGCTGCAACACCCAGGTGCAAACCAAGTGTGCCAGCAGAACGTCTCCCTTGAAAGCTGGAGTGCGGATAACACTGGCTGTGGGAGGTTCCTCAAGGCCCGAATGGGCCTTTGGCCTCTTGGGGTACCTTCAAGGCTGGTTTGCTAGTGCAGATGGGCGAACAAAGGCGGCAGCAGCATGGCTTGCTCCTGGCACGCAGCCTGGCTTTGCTGCTGCTTGCCTGCTTGCTGGCGGGAGTTACAGAGGGAAAATCCCCCCCCCTTTACTGTGGTCCCACCTTGGGAGTGACAGAGGAGCAAAAGCAGGACAAAAAGTTAAGCCTTAGCGTGACCAAATGCTTCTGCCTAATTTCAAGTCTTATCTTTCTGTAAAGATCATTAAAATAGTTGTACACGGGCAAAATAGGCTAACCAAACAAAGAACAGCACAACATTAATTTTGTTAATGTAGTTTTTAGGGTTTTTTGGCTGAAATTTGCACAAGCAAATCAGCCTGGTAGTGACAAAAGCTCAAAAGGTATCCGTCTGAATGTTTTAAGGTTTGGCAAAGTTATGAAAGTCATCTTTGGGGAATGTTTATGGGTTTGTAATACATTCCTAGGTCTTGCCTGTAGGCTCCACTATCACTGTGAGTGGATGTAGTTAGTTTCTCTTTCTCTAAATAAAAATTTACGTTTGTACATGTTGCATTGGTTTATGGTGGAAATGATGAAAAATCCTAACGGACATTACAGTAATAGAGTACTACACAGAAAAAGAAAAGGGATGAGGTGTAGGGAGGTGGTATACGGGCACATCCATAAGCAGTAGGATCGTTGTGAGGCACCATTGCCAGACCATGGCTTAGTGAAGTTGCTGGGGTTTCTGCATGGGACAGCAGTCCTTCTGTAGGCATTGAATTTCAGGAGTGAAATCTTGAAATCATGTTTGTATGGGATCTCCAGATAAGAACTTATCTGGTTGGAGTATTTTTCACAACAAAGAGAAGCAAAAAATATTTTTCTGCATTTTTCTAACCAACTCTAATACTGTCTCAATCGCTCAAGAACTTTTTAGACCTTCTCTAGAAAGAGATGTAACCATTGCTAAATTAAATGTTTTCTAGATGCGTGGGTTTTTTTTGTTTGTTTTGTTTTTTTTTTTACAAAAATCATGGAGTGTTTTTCTTTGAGTCAGTCTTAGGTTCAGTCTATTGAATTACTTTAATTGCAGAAATATGCTCTGGTAACCACAAGTGTAAAATTAAGGTATCTTTTGGAAACCTCACTTTAGAAAAAGCATTCTTAAATAACTCTTTTCACAAGAGTGAAATAGCTGTATAGGATAATGTTTATTTTATAACCATGTACAATAACTTTTCATCATATACATTATCTGTCATATTGCCCTATCCAGCACTGTAAAGCATAGTTTATATAAGTTTACTTACTAAATATTGTATGTTGCAAAACTTGTCTCTGCACCTGTGTGTCAATCGTTATACATCAGAATGCACATTAAGTCTCTCGGGGTCCAGTTCTGTCCTATAATAGCCAAAGTGCACAAGTTTTTCTCTGACTTTTCAAGTAGGAAACCTTAACACATCAGTGCTGTGGCTCTTCCCTTGACCATGTACCCATCTGTCTTGTGCGCATTCTTTTCCTGCTTCAGGGAACGGTAAAGGCTAAGGAGGGAATAGCTCTAACCACTGAGTAATGTTCCCACTTAATTGAAGTCTGCCTTTGAAGAAGGGTCATGGATTGGACAGCTAGAGAAACTGGGGCAGGGTTATCACAAGTCAGGGCAAGTGTGATGGAAATGAACAAAAAGAAGAAACATGGTCAGAATTACACAAATCTATGCCAGCAGGGCCAGTATTTGTGTTCTTGCGTTCTGGCTATCAGAAATGCTTCCCCAGCTCGCCTTTAGATTTTAGTTCAAGTCATTTAGCTCACTGGATCTAAATCAGGACCATAGCTCCTTCGACTGAGCATCTCTAAGCACTTTTCAAAGGCTATTACTTGATGCAATTTTTCTGCCTAGCAGTTAATAATCTCCTTTAGTTTTCAGCCCATTGTCTATTGTTCCAAATAGAGTAATATGAATGTGACAATACAGTACTCTCAGCTTTTAATAATTATCCTTTTTTATTTTAACAGTTTTTATTTTGATATATCTTCAAGAAATATACTAAAGTAAAATGTTTTGCTGTAGCATACATTTAGAGTTAAATAATAAAAATGGAAGTTTAAAAGTTGAGGAAAAAAGTCTTATCTTGTTGCATCATTGTAGTTCATTCACAGGTTAATGGGACAGTTGGATAGGATGGCAATGCTAAATATTCCAAGCAATTACAAGCAATGCTAAAGCACACAAAAAATGATGTTGTCTGTTGGATTTTACTTGTGGGTTGGTGTCAGTCCAAGGTCTGTAAATACTAAGTGTGAGACTAATACAAGTGTCTGGCAATGCACCTGCCCCTGGGAGCTGTCATTTATCACTGGTAACAAGTTCACTTCAAACCCAGCTCTTACAGACCACAGCATTTGACCTGAGTATTGTGTCCCTAAATGAATGTGTGTATGTGATTGCTATGGATAACATTAGGAGGGCTATGTTGTCGTGGGGACCAGTGAAAGGAGAAAAAAAAAACCCTGAAACCTCGGTAGTATGCATTGTCATGTAATGGCAGTTTTTGGAGCAAGGTGCAAGATTTGGAAGGAGTGTTGATAGGACGAGGAGGCTGGCTAGCTAGAGGGATTAGACAGGAACAACAGTGTGGAAAAACAAGATGTTGCTTTAGGGAAATGCACAATCCAAAGGTGGGAATTGTGCGATGACATACCAAGGAAATATTCCTTTCTTATCATAAATAAGGACCTAAGAGTGGTTGTGCCAGTTAAGACCAAGGTCCATCTTGCCCACTATCCTGTGTCCAGCTGTGACCATAAACCAGTGCCTGGGGAAGAGGAAGAAGGCGGCAAGTGCCTGTGATACTTCCTTGAGTGCTTTCCAGCCTCCAACTGTTTTCAGACAAGACAGTTTGTCTGTTTAGTAATCCTCAATAGTTTTCTCTTCCAAATATGTTCTGTGATACGTGTGGGGGTATTATGAGCATAACAAATGCTCACCTTGTACAGTAGGAAGCTGCCCTGAGGTAGCCTTGAGTTGCGTACATTATCAGTGCTATACTTGCATTAGGTCTCATCCAGTCCTGTTTTACAGTATTTCTCACAAGTAGGGAACATGTGCAAATATGAAGAAGGTTTTGAAGCTCTCTGTATTTTTTTGGTGACTGAAGAGCCTTAGATTGGCTGCTGGGTCAGGAGGTAAAATCAGTCCCCTCTCCCTAGATATTATACATACAAATTCCAGACTCCTGTAACTGGAATATTAATGGTATTTAAATCATCATGCATTCTCTATTTACATAAGATAAGTTGGGAGGTCCTGAAAGGAGCATTTATTTTGTGTGATTCCTTTCCACTTATTCATTCTTTTAGTTAGTTTTGTTCCCTTAGTTCCTCCCTTTCCTTCCCCTCTGAGTCCTGGGCATCACGAGTTGTCTCATCCTGGAGATGACACATGCCTGGATGAGAGACTTGCATTTAAGCAGAAGTTTCCTGTGTTACCAACTCCTGACGTTCCAAGAATGTCAACTCTTGATTCATGTTGCTTGCAGAACCTGGTGCCAAGACATTACTAGTTTCCAAGTCTTCCACTTATTAATCAGGCAAAACTACTGTTTCAAGACAGAGTTGTCCAAGGAAAATACCACAGAACTGGACCCTAATGCTTCATAACTTTAAGGTACCTACCTTCCTTATTTTGAAGGTGTTGGCTGTCTCACAAGACTAATCTTGGGAGAGAAGTAACTGTTCAGCTAATAGCCAAAGGCTATCGCTTTCCAGTGTGGTTTTCTGAGGTTGTGATGTGGTAGGTGTCTCAGTAAAGTGCTGATTTTCACAGAAGCTGAATGTTCAACATCTATGAAGGCTGGGCCGTTGAGCTGTGCAGGCTTTGAAATCCACATGTTGGATAGTAATAGTGGTTTTGCATATGGGCCTTAACTGATTCATGTGATTTGCACACAGGCTGCTCTTGCAAATGGTAACAGAGCATAGAGCTGAATACCTGTCTGATTGCATCTCTTTATAAAGTAGATACATCAAGCTTATGTTCCTGTCCCCCATCAGTTCATAGACTAGCATCATAGAAATGTGCTTTCTGAAATAGATTTCAGGTGTATAGTGTTAATGTGGTTGGAGGCAACTATCGCAGAGTAAGCCTGCTGTATGCATGCTATGGGTCCAGTGCTGCCCAGTAATGCCAGATGTGCTGTGGGGCACAGGGGTCCTGCACACCCCGAAGGGCCACTGTGTGCATGTTCAGTAAATCTAGCATTCATGGGAATCATCCTTTTGCTGCGGAGGCTGAGGAGCAAATGTGGTGCTTAGTTGTGCTGGTGGGCCGCGTCCACCTGAAGATGCAACTGTTTCCTCCTCCTGTTACTTCCCCTTGTACCCTTTCCTACCTACAAAACTGCAACGTTTTTTCTGCTTCCCTCAGGTATCCAAGGAGCTTACATGGAAAGCAGGTACTCCTGGCCATGCCTGCTGTTCGCTTCTCAATCTTGCGTACCAAGACAACATTTGTGGGGAAATGTAATCAGAAACCTGCAGGCTGACTTCACTGCATAGTAAAAGATTTGTAACTGGTAAAAATGCAAAGGGCAAATGCTAGAAAGCAAAAGGTGCTCTTTAATCTCACTTTACAAACCACGTAAAGATTGTATGCTTGTGTGTGCACATATATGTATCTATATATATTCACGCATAACTGTATTTTAGAGGTTATATAACATTTTAGCTTATATTTACATCCTTTTAACTGCTGCTCTTTGGTCTTCACCTTTCTTAAGTTCTTATACTCTGCTTGTTACTGTAGCATCTGAGCATGTCTCTTTCATGTATTGTAAGTGGGAAGGCTAAATTGTGTACCAATGGGAGTTTATTTTGTTTATGCTTGTGTATGTTAGCAGGTGTTTAATTTAGATGTGCTTGCTGTTAGTAATTATAACTGATGTTGTAGACATATTTTCCTAGCAAGACTCTGAAACATAAACGTTGTTTGAAAAAATAAAGCAAACAGTATGAAATGCATACAGGATGTGACACAGTAAAAAAGATTTAAAAAAAAAAGTAGTGAAATTTTAGGAAAAGAATGTAGTTAAATATTAAGAATTCACTCTCAGCAGTCTTAGAATTTGCCACTGCTTGTTTGTGTGTAGAAGTGTTGCTAACCACCATTGTACCATTTAGGTTCCCATGTGAGATTGGGTTCTGTCCACTCCAGTCTGCAGTCTAATCTCTAACTCTTTCCAGCATGTACTTAATTAGAACAAACTGAGTAACTCCCAAGTAGATGATTTTAGAGTTGGAAGCTACTCTTACATAAAAGTTTTGGCATTCTGAATTCTAGTGCACAATAAGAACATATCAAATTTTCTCTAAAAGTAACTTTTCTGTTATGAACTCTGGAAAAAAGCATGTATTTTTAATCTGTAGATAGGGAAAGTGAATTGCAAATTCAGCAGCTCACCTAGAAGTGACAGCACAAGGTCAAATGCTAAATGTTTAATTTGGCTTCCTTTATTGTAGAGTCATTGCAAATGACCTGAGAGACCACGGGGTCTGGTTCCTCCTTATAGACCAGTGCAATTCTGTTGATTTTAAGAGTTGTTCTTATTTTATTCTAGAATAAGAGCAAAACCAAGTCTTTGAGTCCATTGCTGACAAGAGTAGAGCAAAAGCAAGGTCTTTGAGTCCACTGCCGGCCAAAGTAGAATACTTTCTCTAGAGAGAGACAGGTAACAAACTTAGACTTCACTTGATCACAGTCAAAGTGTCAGGGAATATCAAGGATCATTTGCAGTATGAAAATCGGCACTCTTCAGTCCTCTTTCATTACTGGTGTTGGTTTATTCCTCATTCTCCTTTATTTAAAGGAGAATATTCACGCTCATGTAGAGTAATACCATGTCTTTGCAGTAGTGTCATTGAAATGAATGACATTACTGCTGCAAAAGCAGTGGGTTCAGTCAGCTCCTGCATGTGAGTGTAAGCCAGTGATCTCCCTGTTTGCACAGGGAGTGAGAGGAGACCGAGAGCCTTGGTGCTCACGTGGAGGGGAAGAAGGGGAGCTTGGGCCACTTGCATCAAAAGCATGTAGGGGAGGGAAGGGAAAGAGCAGCAGTTTAAAGTGAATACTGCTAAGTATTCTTTTTAGGCAATTATAAAATCAGGGTAAAGTGGCACATTTTGTGGTAAGATGCCATGCCTTGCTAAAATGTGCCACAGTGCGAGATCATACAGGGTTTACCTTTCTCTCCTATGATGCTGAGGTGTATCTTGCTGTCATTTCAGTATTACAGACTTCCCCCTTGATTTTACTGAATAGTTTTGTGGGGGGTTTGGACCAGAGGTGGATATGTAACTGAAGCAAGAGTACTTCTAGATTTGGAAGTGGTCGTTAAAGCCATTGTTCAAAGGGAAATCTCTCCCAGTGGAGACTGCAGGTTTCCCCCCGCCCCCGGTAGTTATTCACAAGTAGCTGTTAAAGTGGGTTAAAGGAGCTAAGAGAAAGACAACACTGTCACCTCACTTGTTCTACCATGAAACCAGACCAAAAAGAAAAGTTTACAAACAAGTCTCCAAGAAATACATGGAAGCCCTAATTTCAGACTGTTTTATTTGCTTAATAATTAGATTATGGAAAAAACTGCTATATTATGTTAAATGCAAACCATTTTATTACAAGCAAAAAGTTTGTTTTATTAATCCCAATTTCAGAGCTCTTTAGGAACAAATTATTTAAGATTTTCTCCCCTGCTTTTTCAGAAGGGATGAGCTGACTAACTCATGGAACTCTAGGCTATACTCCGCATTGCAAAGTGTAACTGCACAATTGATACTTTGGGGGTAGTATAATTTATTTAATTCTGCATCAAGGGGATGTGTTCTGTATCAAAGGAATGTATCACAAATAAAAATGGAACATTCAGCAGAATTTCACAACACTGAAATGAAATATATGAAGTGCAGTGTTAGCAAAAGTATATATATAAAACGTACTAAGGTATTACATTGAGCAATTATACTTCTCTTATCTCAAACACTTATCTCTAGCTAAAGCCAGGTGTCTTAGGTTTAAATTGCTCAGTATTTTTGAAGTCAGTGTTGTAATGAAATATGCTAAGGAGCTGGTTTTTCTGTGTGAGAGTTTTGGGGTTTTTTTTTTACCTGAGTACTTCTATCTTGGAAGATTGAATGCACAAAAGTGATATGGTCAGAAGGAAAAGGCCAAAGCTTAATGAGTTTAATTGCAAAGAGCTGATGCTCATATCTGCATTTATACCTTCTCTCCAGCATTTGTGTCTCAACTTAGCCAATCTTGGAGCTCTTTTTTGTAGGAATATAATTAATATGAGTTGTTGTTGTTGGGGCCTTACATTGCTTGTCCTCACTTTCATGATTACAGAGGACAACATTGTCTCTTGTTTACAATGATTTCTCCATTGTGATTGCAGCTATAGTTTGTGTGGAGCAATGACAGGGAATAAACTAATATTGGATGTATAGTTTTTTTTAGGACAGTTTATCAGACAGGACCAGCTCTTCATTGGACTGTGGCTCTCCATAGAGCACGTGCCATAGTGTGGGTACCTTGGAAACAACGCAGTCCAGCTTTGGAGGCCAAAGCTGGGAAGCAGTTTCAGATGGTTCTCAAAGCATCAACTATAAGGAACAAGTGAAGATTTTTTTTTTTATGGTCTTAACTACAAGCGCACATGCATCTAAATGGTTTCTTTTTTATTTCAAATCCAGCACTCCTGAAATTCCTGAGCTTCCCATCTTGACTTACTGAAGGTTGGCCTTTTTCCTTCTATTCCTCTCACCTATTCCTTTTTTTCTTCCCTTTCACTCCCCACATTGCATTTGGGAATAAACAGAAAGATAAGTGTCAGAATTCTGAAATTTTATTTCATATTAGAACCAGTGAAGCCAAGAAGCAAATACTTCTTTATGGCCAAAGAGACAAGGAACCTGGCAGTTTGGTGGCATTTAAGTGCTTGTGCTGGTCCATAGCTTGTAAACGCCATCTGACATCCTGTGTCTGGCAGTACTTTAACAGCTTCCATGACATGATTTTTATTACTCCTCTAGCCTTGCCTCTCCAGACATTGGTCAAGTAGATCTCAGGTCCAATATGATATTTTAGAAATTTTCATCATGCCCCTGGTTCTTGAGAGAAATGACTTAACAGCAGTTTTGGAGAGAGCAACAAGTCTGTGCCTGGAAATAACTGAGTTGTGGCACTTAAAGGAGCAGCTAGGCGAGTGAGAGTGGAGAAGTAGCTCAGGAACCCTGAGGCCAGAAGTACTGCAGATGCAGGGAATCTATGAACTGTGTTTTTGTAGGGTTTATAGCCTTTCTCCTAGAAATGTCACTGATGAAACTTTTTCATCCTGGATAAACAAGTTACATTTTGAAGGTTCTGTCACCAAGAAAGACTGTGGATTTTTTTTTTTTTTTTTTGGGTTGGTTGGTTGGGGGGTTTTGTGTGTGTGTGTGTGTGTGTGTGTGTGTGTGTGTGTGTGTGTGTTTTTTTTTTTAAATACTTTGTTGATATCTATGATCTCTTTTAAAACCTTTTCAAACACCTCAGGACCATCAGTGTCCTCACAGTGAATTGTTCCATTCTGAGTTATTTCCAAAATAAAGCTTTTAACCATCTTTTCAAAATTCTCCTCATACTTTTTGACATTTCACAGTTCGAACTTCCTACAACTGCAGAGGAAGCTATTTGAAAGTTCCAGCCAAAGTGCACAGGAAGAGGTAAAGACATTTACTTTCAGTCTGAGCTCTCAAAACCAGCACATCTGTATTACCTCTGGTTCTTTCAGATACAAGTCCATCTGTGCTACAGTAAGACATTTTTGCTCCTGGCAAATATTCCTCCCTAGGAATACAGCTTCCTACCTTTACTCCACCCTCGCATCTTCTGGGCACTCTGCCTCTGACTTGTGATCCTGCTTTCTGGAAAGGTCACTCTACCCTTACCACAGCTTTATTTTCTACTATCATGTCATGTAGGCAGAGCTTGAAGTTTCTGAAGATTTCAGAGAGCAAGACCAAGCTTCTTTTACAAGCTCTGACTAATCAATGTTAAGCAAGGTATCAATACCTACTGAAAATGGGGGTACAGGTGATTGCACTTCATGTTACTTACTGTTAAAATACTATAACTAGAAGGAAGACTTTTTTTTTTCTACGTGGTGCAGATACATGTGGTATATGTATTGTCTCTGTATAGATACCTTTACATGTTTCAACATATAGTGGTAGTGCCCTCTCTTCTAGTCAGAACATTTCACTGGAAACTATATAGGGCTTTCAGGCTAAGCTTAATGTAAATGAGAGATTCTTATCAATAATGATGCACCAGGAAGTCTTAGAAAATTGAGTGCATTTTGACTTTCTTTTGCTACCTTTTTATTAAAAACCAACTTAATCTAATTTTAAATTTAACATTAAAATTAAACTTTAAACAATTTAAAAACTAGCTTAATATAAATATTGTACATTGATCATTGGCACAGCCTATTCTGTTATTTGTGATAAGTTGTTTTGTTTTGTTGTTTTAACTGATCTGTAGCATTTATGCTGGGGGGGAAATAATGTACTCATCTGTTATTTTTTTGCACAAGTAATGTGATGTATTGGTTTCCGATATGACAGTGATATTTTGAAGTAACAGTTTAAAAAAACATTTACAGGCAAATATGTATTTGTTGTGTAAAGAGCACTAGGTGACAACTGTAGAAGAATATTCTTGAATTTGTTTACCTAATTTTATACAGTAGATAGCAAAGTAACTTTATCCGAGAAATCTAAATTCATGTTTAAATGAGCTGGGATACTACCTTTTCCCCTTTCCTAAGTCATTCATTAAAAAGAAGGAAAAGAAAAAAGAAGCTAAGGCTGAAATACTGTCCTTCAATCTATTCATTCTTCTGTGCTTAAAAAAAATAAAAGTTTTTTTTTTTAAGATCATGTGGTTCACTTATGTTGCAGTATGTAGTTTCAATGGCAAGAATACTTGTTCTAATTCAGAGCATTCAGGATTTTTGAAGGAGTTTAGTCAGACTTTTATATTTGAACTAAAATAAATAGGCATATGGCAAATAGAAGAACATATAATCACTCTACTGCCTTGAAATTCTAATGAGGCCAAGAATTTCAAAATAGGAGCCTATAGTGAGGCTTGTGAACACAATAGGAACAGCTGGTGCTCAGCACTTTTGAAAATCAGGTCACTTTATTCTTGGTTGAAATGTGCAAAATGGGTCATATGGGCACAGGCTTAAGACAGAAGCTAAGCATGAGGCTGTTTGTAACCAAGTTGTCCACATTTGCAGAACTAGTTGGTTAAAATGATTCTGTTAAACAAGGAAACAATGCCATAGATCTGGATTTCCCCAACTTTTGGAAGCATAGCTCCCACCAGGAAAATAAATCACGGGCATATATTATCAAAGAGCTCATCCTAGGGATGCATCATCCATATTTTCCACAGTCACCCCTCCCTCTTGTGCCTTTCAGGGCATCCTTCAAATAACCTACTTTAGGAAACACTGCTCTATTGTACAGTCCTTGGGAATGCTACTGCTCCATCAGTCTCAACCCTGAGACTTCCCTGATCCTGCCCTATTGCCAGCAAAGCAAATAAACAAAGCCCAAAGATGCACAAAACCCATAATGTCATCAGCAAAATCTAAGGATGCATTAGGAAAGATAACCAAAACCCAACTTCGTTATTTACTGTTAAATTTTCATTAAAATATACTGCTCAAAAATATACATAAGTGATAGCATTAAGGCCCTCATTCTGCATATTTGCTTAATTGTACTGCTGTTGGTAATGCATCCAAGGTAATGGTGTGAGTCACAGGATACATGTACGTCAGAGTTTGCAAATTTGAGACCTGACATTGATCACTGCTGAGTATTGCATGACATGCATTAGAAGTTTAGCATGAAAACTGATGCACATTTTCTATGAGTATACAGGTCTCAGATTCCAGAGTCTCTGCCTCCAGTGACCCCAGCTAGTTTGTACAAACTTGCATCTGATTCAACATTTACATACTGTAGTGTCAAAATGATAGGAAAATTCAGGTTGGATGGGACCTCAAGAGGCCATATAGCCCAGTCTCCTGCACATATGAATACAAGCCATTCTTCTCAAGTGGAATTGAATGTTTGTGCACAAACATAACACTTTTAAAAGTTAGGGAACAATACATGCAAATCACACTGGCCTGAAGTAAAAGCTTGTGTTAATATAAACTGCCCCTCTGCTTCAGAGACCACCCATTTTTGTCATTAATGACCTTATCTAGAAGTGTATTTTATTAATCTAGGCCAGTCTTAGTCATTTCTTGCTTTAATTGCAAAAAAACTATTTTTATGTTGATTACACAATACTTCTGTATTTTTGTACTTGTTCTTTTGTAGAGTTTTGTGTCCAGTTTGTGGAATAACCTGAGAGAATAAGTAGTGACATTATTGGGAATAAACAAAGCAGAAGGGGAAAAAAAGCTGCTCACAAATCCTTTCTAGTTTGCCTCCTGATGTGGACCTGAAATTGAGTTAGCCAGGGCTGTATATCATAACTAGTACCAGACTTCAGATGTGCTCAAAAGAATGGTTCTCATTATTTTATTACTATCGTAAATTTAATTTACTGAAGTATGCTTGGTGATTTGCCTTCATATATGTTGTTAGTGAGATAATTCAGCCTTCTAAATCAAACTTATATTTTGGCTAGTTTTTAACAAGATCTGTCACAAAGAGCATGGAGGAAGAAGAGAAAGTGGTGATAGCAGCAGGGCAATGAATTCCCAGCTGAAAAGGTAGAACATAAGAAGGCAACTCACTGGTTGGCAAAGCGAAGCTGAGGCTGGGCTGGGATATCAGCACACATTGCCACCAAATACCATGTTGCTTGTACAAGATGTTTGTTATATGTTTGGTATTGAAAGATGTCTCGCTTCCATCAAAGAACTTCTCATTGAACTATTTGTATGATGTGAAAAGTGTGTTCAATGGCAATGAAGTAGTTAATATTAAGAAACATAACTGGTTTGCTTTTTCTCTTTGCTTCAAGATCTTGGATACCTTTCAGCAGTTAGAAGTCCTATCTTGTGATTCCACGTGGCTTTACTACTTTCAGTTTCACTGGTAGAGCACTTCAGAAGTGAAGCATAAGATTCCCACAGTGTCTTTCTGTTTCCGAGGTTTGCCTTGGATGAATTGCTCTACTGAAGAGTGATTAATCAGTAGCTGGGAGATGGAGCAAGGGTGGCTGGCATACCAGACAGAAGCAAAATTGTCTGCTGGATGTCCAGATGAATGGACTATGTCTGGAGGAGCAATGGTGGTGTCTGTCTTGTTTGCGTGTCTTCAATTGTTTCTCCCTTTCGACTTCATCCCAAGTTTTAATAGATGGTTTACAGGTCGCAAGAGACTACCTCTGGCTTTTTCAGTCACTGTAATTGATTTTTGCTTAGTAAAAGAGATATTTAAAGGGAAACAGTAATATTTACTAGTCACTCCACAGCTCATTTTGCATTTCATTTCATCCTTAGTTCAAACTGTTGCTGGAATAATAAATATAACATGTTTTAGTTATCTCTCTAGGATTTCACATGTGGTTATTTCTATGCTTGCAGGAATTGCACGCTAAAGAAAGCGGGTACAATGTGGGTCTCATTTAGAAAAGAACTGTTTCTAACATCCCTGTAGTATCTTTTACATGATGATGTTTTTCTTTCTTACTTAAGGCTGGAAGCTTTGTGAATGTGTTGTATGGATAAAACTATTTGTGTGTCCTATAATAGTGTAGCAGTGGTCTTGGAACTTTGTATTAAGTTGCAAATTTCCCTTGAAGTGGGTAGTTTTCTTTTCAACTGTGTGCACAGTCAACACTTGAAAGCAACCCTCAGTCAAAGTATAAATATCAATACAGTTAGAATGCAAAACAGTTCTAGTTGCACTTTAAATACAGTCTTTGAGAACACCTAGACTGGTTGTGGCCCCTCAATTTGAAGCAAGATGAATAGAGTGGCAGGTAAAAGCCCTTAAGCCTGGGGGAAAACTTGCCTCAGTGCAGATACTGCAGAAAGCAACCTTAGGGATGCCTTTTGAGGACCATGCACAAGCCCTAAGTAGGGAGACTATTGGAAAAAGAGAATGTGTTCCTGGATAGGACTTCTGCATGCTGTGCAGCTTTGGGGAGACAGCTGTAACCAAATCCTACTTGAGAGACCACAGAGCAGGTCATGGTGGGGTGAGCCAAAGGGGATTCAAAGTCACCTTTGCTAGGCTTGGGCACCTCTGTGTAGGCAGCAAAGAGAGAAAACCAAAGCATAGCCTAACATGCCAGAAGTCTCTGCTGCAGCATGAAACCCTGCAAACATTGAAGCAAAGTCTACTGGTTTTTAAATTTGGACATTTTAAACAGAAAACAAACAACCCCTTTCCTCCAACCCAAACTTAAGGCAGTTTTGCTTCCTTGGCTGTGTAATGGATCTAATGTCTCCCCCTGAGAAATGCAGTATTGCAACTTGCCATGCTTAGCATTGGATGCTTTGTCAAACCTCTTTATTTAAATAACGTTCAGGGCCTAATTAACTTTTATCTGCAGATATTCTAGTATTAGCTATCATAAGAAATGACACTGAACAGTTTACCTGTGCTAAAGTCTTTCTCGCCTTCTCAGAACCTCCCCCCAAACGTTTATGCTGTCTATAGAAAAAAAGCTTATTCAACAAGCATGCATGTGTTGTCATGTGTATGTATTATATATCACGCATACAGAGACACGTCTTTCCATTTCTGATTGAGCACTTGCTGTTTTTTTTTTTTATTATTATTCTGTGGGGTTTTTTTTGTTCTTTATCAGTTAGTTTAGTTTAACATTGTTTTAGTAAATTTTTTTTCTTTTGAGCTCCATAGTACTGGACACTTGTCTGCATCTGCTTTGTTAGATTTCATAGTGTTTTTTGATTTTTAAGTGAAAGCTGTGGGAGCATGTATAGATTCTTTGTCATCCATATGAGCACATTATGCAGACTTACTTTATTCTATCTCTCTGAGTCTTGCTTTAAATATTTACTGTCTGTCTTTTGCTCTTTGTGCTATGGGATAGATCACATGTGACATTCCTTTTTTGGCTGTGTGGATAGATGACTCCCAAACCTTCAGAGACCTTTCATCATTTCCCCATGAACACTGTCAATGTGAATATATATTTTTACAAGGATTTACAATGCTTCCTCTTTCTTTGAGCAAAATTCAATTGATATATTCTTGGACATCAAGTACAATGTTTTGTTGATACCTTTACAACAATTTTCATTCTTATTTCACTGAAGTAGTACATTAACACTCTTTTCCCCAAGGATAATACTGAAATCTTCAAATATTGACCAGATATTCATTTTGTCTCAGTCTTTTTTAGAGGGTATTTTGGCCAACAAACTCAAGCTTTTATTCTGTTAAAGAACTTCTTGCAATAACTTGTAGGTATCCATCACAATGTAAAGATTGTATTTGTGTTTTAGTTAGAGAAGATAGTCTCCATCTTCTTGTACCAGTTGCTCAAAGTTGTTTGGTTTTTGAGGGAAATGATGTGGAGAGAAGAACTTGGAGACAATTTCTAATAACCAATAATGATGGTGAAATTTTGGTTTAGTCTGACCTCTGCTGGGTAGGTCTTCGACTCGATCCTTCTTTTGCATCCCAGACAACCCAGCCCAGCTCCCTCTGTCTTTCTATTGACTATGGCCTGCCCATGACCAGAAATTCAGAGCTTGGCTCTGTATTCACCAAACTTCACATGCACAGTGTGCAGCAGAAGACAAGATGCTCATTATTTATTTGTACTGCAGTTGTGCCTAAGGAGTACCTATTGTGCTAAGCACAGAAAATAGCAGATAGCAACTGCCTTGAAGACTTAGGATCTAAACAAAAAATGTACTTAAAGGGTAAGAGAAGGAGATGCAAAATATATGCAGAATGAAACATTCTGTTGCATTTTATGCTGCCAGTAGATTCTGTTAGTGAAATAATAGTGCAGCAAAGAAGATGAATCCAGAATATTCAATGTAGTTTAAAAGGGAGATCTTACTTTGGAATTTGGGGTATATGGCCCTCTGGGAGTTTTATTCCCTTTTTGCAACAGAGCTATTATCTGTCCTATCTTTGTAGTTTTGTGTAAAACAGATGCATTAAAAACAACCCCCACAAACTATACACAAAGTGTATTGATTTTTGTTTAAAAAAATCAACAAGAAAAAGAGAAGTGATTCTTAATGTTCTGTCATTCAGTCCTTGTCCACTGATGAGAACCTACTTGTGTGTGTTTGTATCTATGTATATAAATGGAGAAGAATCTTAGTAAGAAAGAGATAGCCCCTCCATTCTGAAGTGAACAATCCTGTTAGTAGCAAGGATGTAATACATTTTTTAGCATTTAGGTCACCTTTTCTCACTCTAGCAGTTTAATGCTAATCTGTCTGCATTTTCCTAAGACATTGGGAAGGCTAAAGGCAAAATTGAGAATTGCCTGCCTGCCTCCAAATCACTTTGGCTACCAAAGTAGCCAGAAATGTCTCATCACAATGGCCTGTGAAGCTGTACACAATGTCTGCAAGGCTAGATTCAGTGATGTTTGCCTGGGGGCCTCTCAAGACAATGCGGGTTTACAGGCTTGGTACCTGTCATCACTGAGGCTGGGGAAAGGTAAAAAATGGAAATGTAGGGTACCATATTCTTGCATGTCAGCTTGACTTGACTAAGCAGTGCAGCAAGGGAAATGGCGTGCATATGCTGTTGTGGCACACGTTCAATATGGATCACTGTGCTAAATGATACTGTTTTTATGGGATTTTAAAGAACTTTGAGATCTCATGAAAAGCTGTGACTGTAACTTCTGATCTTTTCCTTCTTTTCTAAGTACTCACACCCGTAGACTGTGAAGCTCTAACCCAATTTGTTAACAAGCAAAAGAGCTGAAAGAAAAAAAACTTAATAAAGCTTTTGAGATTATTCCAGCTGCTTGTACTCAGCTGTATCATATTTAAAATATAAACTGAAGGATCTCCTATTGCATGCGAGAAAAGGGTTTTGCATTTCTAACTGGGCTCATATCCCACGTGTTGGGGATACAGACCCTGAAACTAGTAGGATAGGGTTCGTGGAGCCGAAGTATAATACCTGGTTATCTATTCACAGGAGATTTTATTTGTTGCCTGGTAAGCGAATGTACACCAAGAAATGGAGGGGACTGGTAACATATTGAGGCAACCACTGGAAAATTAATCTACCCAAGGTCTCATAAACTGTCTTGAGTTTGTTCCTCATGAAGAGTTCTCAGATCATACATGCCTAGACTGGGAGAGATTATGGGTGGATATTAACAGGGTGTTGAGCTAATTGCTGACATAGATCTGGTTCCCCTTCTTTCTTCACTTTGAAACTTAATTATGTCCTGAAAATGGAGAAAGAGAACTAAGAACTTACCTCCCCCCCCCCAAAAAAAAAAAATGTTCTTAGGAATCCATCTTGGATAGCAAGTCACGGGAATAAAATGAGGGAGGTGTTGCCTGGAAGGTATTTGGGCTTTTGTCCTACACTAAGCTCATCCTGTTCCTTGCAGTAGCCTAGATAGAAATCCATCCTCTTTGGTCATCCATCCTCCCATGGTCAGAAATGCTGAGTGGCATTCAAAGGCTGTGGATTCCACTCCTTTCCCAGCGCTGTTTTTCCTCAAGACTGCAATGTAGGCTTATATTCAAATAGATGCTTGGAAAATTTATTCAGGATGCTCAGCCTGTCCTGGGCCAGCCTGGGGCTTCTGCCATGGTCTTTGTACTGTCGCCTCCCCGAGGGCCATCCCATCATGCCTCATGATTTGATTAGTTTGAGAGCGTCCTTTGACATCACGGTGTTTGTGCTCCTCATATTGGAGGCTCAGCAGGAATCTAGAGTGTCCTTTTGGGTATCTTTCAGTTTGCTGAGGGGGTCCTGCCCTGCTATTTAATAGATCTGGGTTATGCTGTGTAGAAACAAGAGCAGGCCTTGCAGGAATGAAAGGTTAAGGCAGTCTTGTGGTGGGAGTATGTGCTGAGGCTGTGCAAGGGCCTGTTGAGAGCTGGGAAGAGTGCGCTGAGAAGGATGCAGCTCTTGAGCCTTGCCCACCATTGCCTCATGTTGTGGTCAAGTAAAGAGCTCATTAGTTATGTCTGTTTGGTCTGGGTGGCCAACAGGACCATTGTGCTGATATTGTCTGCTTGCTTATAGGTCTCCCATTTATTGTAGACTTCTCTGGTTTTTCTTCAGAGGAAAAGCATTTTCCAGACATTTGTCCCTTCAAATTCCAGAGCTTCATAAAGGATACCATGAATGTCTGTTGGGAACCCCCTCAGTATAGATATATATCCCTCATTTTCTTCTTTAAATCCATTTTTGTCTTCTAGCTTAAATTTTTTAAAATTACATCCATTTCCCTAATGCTTGAGATGGTTGTTCTCTCAGGAATTCAGAAACTGCCAGTTTGCCTCTGTTTTCTTCATAACTCTTTAGATCTCTCTCTTCCCCCCCCCTTCATCTTCTATCTCATTCTGAAACAGTATTTCCCCTTTCTCATTATATCATCTATGCTCTTTTGCTTCCTCCCATCAGCCCTCCCCCTGGCCTCCTCGTGCCTCCCCCCCCACCCCCCATCCTTTCAAGAATGGTAGTGAACACTTCTAATCACCCTTACTTTTTATCTTCTTTCTGAATCTTAAGCAAACCCTTTCTGATCTCGGTGTGTGTTCTGTAGCAGAACATGCCAGGATTAGGACAGGGTGAGGCTGAAAGCAAAATCACTGAACCAGCAATCGAGACCTCTTGAAAGCACAAAGTTAACTTTGTGATTCATTATCTTCTTATGAGAGCTAGAAAGTTCCTTCTGTATTTGTAAGTTTAAAATGCTTGCATTTTGAATGAGCCCAGGAAGTTTATTTGAAGAGGTAAGGTACTGAAAAGAGAGTTTTAAGTGCCTTGTCGAGTACGTTTAGATCAATGTTTTGGGGCTGGCTTTTGTCACATCAAAACATTTAAATAGTTTTTTGTCTTTTAATTTTTAACAGGGTGCAGGGGGAGTAGTCAGAGAATCAGGATAAGGGCTTTAACAAATGAAAATAGTTTGTGTGAATAACTCCATGAGCAGCTTCTCTCATTCAAGTATAATTATGAACACGTTTTAAATTATTTTCACCCATGCAGTTTTGTGGACATCCTTTCTGTTTGTAAATAGAAGGCAGCACAAAATTAACTCTCAAGGTGAGGGATCCTCTTCTGAAGAGACTGCATGGCTTCAACCATGGAATTCCTGAGAGCTCATCATTTTAATTTTTTAAGTATTCAGAATCTGCCTAGATTTTTGTGACACCATGCTGCCAGGTGTGAGGTTCAGGTAGATAAAGTAGAAGCTCAGAATGAAGTTTCTGGCTAAAATCCTTTAATTTTCTGCCTCTTAAAGTTTAGCTGCATCTTAGTTTAACTGCACTTTCAAAAAGTTGGTGCTACTTTAAAATGGGTGTTTTATTTTATTCAACTAATAGTTGGTTAATAAATAGCCCTAACTGTTACAAGAGCACATCCAATACAACAAAGGCATGGGGACATTCCCTACGGTGTGTCTTCCTCATCTTGTGAGGCACTATATATCATTAGTTTCCTTTGAAATCAGCTGGTATTAGGTGATCCTCATCTTTGTGAGGGACAGTAAGAAAGTCATAGGACTTTTTTATTTGCATGTGAGTAATAGATAATAAATAGTAAACAATGCTAGTAAGGATCTGCACTCCAATGTGAGAGACAATAGAAAGACAGATAATCAGTATTCTTGCCAACAGAGGTCACAAAGGCAGGCATATAGTGAGAAACAAATACCTAAATAGTATGTCCAGATTTCAAGAATGTGTCCACCAGTTAGATCCTCTTTTCACAGTGCTTATTTATTATTACTGTTTTATGCATTCACTAGCAGCAGAAAAATGACAGCCATTCATGGGCTTTAAGAATCTTGTTGGACTTAAGGTAAGTGCATAGCAGATTTTTAAGCAGTCTTGGAGTTTTACCATGCAGCAACCAAAACTCAGTTTTTCAGGATATTTTTGTATGCATTAGAAATTGGCAGCATGGAATATTTTCTTAGTATGACTTGTTTACTTATAGAAACATTACCCTCTCTAATGCCTTAAACATCGAGGTAGGAACAAACTGAGGGCTGCCAGGTCCCTTCTACAGAAATGCTTGGTTAGATACTCCAGATCTTATTCCCAGGAGCAAGGTTTCTGCTCCTGAGAGTCCTGCCTCACTTACGCAAATTGCTTAATCCACAGCCTTGTACCAGATCCCAGCCTGACCTGAAAAGCCCTGCTAGCTCTACATTCTTCCAGTGGGATCATGTTCTTCCAGCAGCAAGCCTGGGCTGTTAAGCCTTAGGATGCCCCTCTGAGCTGACAGGCAATTCGTGAGGTGGGGAAGATGAAATCATGTTCCAGACGATATTACCATTCCAGTTCCTTTGCTCAGGGCTTCTCTTTATCAATTTAGAGTCAAGATTTGAAATTAAAATAAACATTTCCAAAGCAGTCCTGCTGCCCCTCAGGCATTTGTCTTAACGCTGCTCCTTTGTAGCCTGTCTTCCAGGTATTCAGATGCCTCTTCAGCTAGTGCCTTTCCCACAGCTGTCTTCTGGTAGGGAACTGGATTTGAAGAAATAAGCTTTTTGGGTCTTAGAGGCCAATCGCTTGTTGCTGCAGGTGAATGAGTATTACATCCTTTTTCAAAAATGGCTCTTGATCCATTTTAAAAATTGGTTGGGGTTTGGCCCCTACTGCTCCTCTTAGCAAGCTATTCCATTACCCTACTGCTGTCATGGTTAGGAATCTTCATCTGATTTCCTGTCTGAATTTTCTGTTTGCTGAAACAATTCTGTTTTCGGGGTGACATGTGATGACAGTCTCCCCCAGCTCTGTCTTTCTTGGATCTTTACTCTCTGTTCTGCCTAAATGCCTAGCTTGGCATAAAGAGTGGTAAACTTAGGCGGTGCAAAATGAGTTTTTCTGTTTAAGGTTTAAATTTTAAATTAGAAGAAAAATTATTGTGACAGTCATATACATTAGATACTGACTAAGCAAGCCTTTGGAAATAATCCATTCTGTAGCTTATCAGCTGTTTCCTTTTGGTTTCTTCTCAGTTTGTTTTCTCTGTGAGTGTGATATATGAGATCTGTCTCAGACTTAAAATACTTCTGCTTTCTTTTTGGAACACTTCTTCAAGTGCTTTTATTTATTTATTTATTATGCATGAAGTGCTTAATGCCCTCAATCTGCATGAAACTGTTTTGTATATAGCTCTAAAAGCTCCCTTAGGACTGTAGTTTTTTTAAATGGAACAGTTTAAACATTTTCCACACAAATGGGCACTCAGGACAAATGGCTTTTTAAAATTTATAAGAATATTTGTTAGTTATTTCCACTGTTTTCTTAAAGATCTGTATCTCTGGTCACAGTGGAAATACACAAATCAAATGGAGTCAGCATGATTTCTGTTATTAGCAGAGAAGAAAAGAGTTTACAAGGCTAGGAAGTTAGACGTTAATAAGAGAAACAATAGACATCCTTCTCTGCTTCAGTCAACATGGTGCAGGTGTTTAGGCTGATGCAATGCTTTTCTACTCTGAGTTCTACATACATGTATATATAAACACATACAAATCAATTGAGTATCACATTCGCAAGGTAAATTAACAGAACAGGGATCTAGATATAAACAAGGCCACAGAACCACTTCAGGGACAAATCCTGCTCAGACTGAATGAAAATTTTCATGTGGAGCTAGTATGTTCAGACTCCTAAATTTCTCGTGAAGAAATATACGATAGCGGATATTCTTGTTAGGACATATGTTGAAACTCATGTTGTAAAACTTAAGTCTTATATATGGTTGTCTAGTAGACAGAAGCTCTATTTTGTGGAGCTCTTTGGGGTTCTAAGGAAATTGTTTTCTGATTTGAAACAGAGCTCCACATGGAAAAAAATTCCAAAGCCAGTAGTTTTAGATCAGATGAAATAGTCCAGCAGAATCAAGTTGTTTTGTTTCAAATTTGACTGTTTAAATGTTGTAATGCAGCCTTTTAAAGCAAAGTAGTTTGAAGGGAGAAATAGAAATATTTTATTGAGGAATACCGTAACAGGAAGTTTTGACATTTGTGAAAATATTTCTCCCTCTTTCCAAAATAATTATTTTACAATATCAATGTGATTTTCTGATACAATTTAATTTCATTGGAACTGTATTCTATAGTAGGGCATTGTTCCTGTGAAACCATTCTTTCTGGCTGTGTGTAGTCTGCATTTTGGGGAGATATTACAGAATTACAGAATCACAGAATGGTTGAGGTTGGAACCTTCAAAGATGGGTGGAAAAATACAGGATTCTGTCTTATTTCTCTTGCATGTTATTTTTTTCCACTAGAATGGTTGATACCTGATGTCTAATAGACCATATTCCTTAGGAAATTCAATTAATGCTGGTGACAGTTTTTAACAGGTCCTTGGTACTACTGCTGAAAATGGGTACATGCCATTACTGACAGAAAGCACTATTTTTAAACATATTCTTGGAAAGCATGCTTGCTATTTACATCCTTGTTTAGTCCAGCTATGCATCCTTATTTTATTCAAGTCTCAATGGCCTATCAGATAAGATAAACTATGCTTGTCCACCCCAGGGAGCTTTTGCAAAAGTTGCTCTCTATTGATGAAATTAATGCTGATAGACCTAAAGCCAGATGCCTTAAAAAGTGATGGAATTTAGTATGCCTTTTCAAACTCCTTTGAAAATTCTAGCTGTCACATGGACTTGCTATGAGGGTGGTCAGCACTGCATCAGTTATTTTTGTGGTGTGTGGCCATATTACAGTGCAGTTTTATGATACCATCGAGCAGTTCTTACAGCCAGTGTCCCCCAGAACAGGAGGTCCTGCTTCCCATACCCACATTAGCCCTGTGCTCCTACCGCCTCCTTTGCTGTAGATGGGTCCTCATCTGTTCTAACAGTGTGCTGGTCCAGGGATTGGCATAAAAGTATTCCATTCTTTCGGCAGGATTATCCTTCTGCTGGATTAGCTCTCTAAACAAACTCACATGGTGGGGACAGACAAACGTAAGTGCTGGCTCAAGGCAAATAGGACTGTCCTGGGATGGCTGGAGAGAGCAACAGTCAGCCGTTAGGTTGGGTCAGCTCTGCTGCGCAGCTGAGTACCCACAAATGCTATGGGCAAACAATGGTTTGTCTGTGTAAGGGCTTCCAGTTTCCTAGAAACAAAGGGGAAACACTGCAAAATTATCTCTAGCTTAGTGTTGGACTCTTAATGCCATCTAAAGTGGCACTAAGATGGTGTTGTCCTGTCAACACCATTTTCAGTATTAGTCTGGGGGATCTAGCTGAAAACTGCTGTTAGCAATGGCTTTGTTTTCTGTTGTAGGTCAGGCTGGAATTGTTTGATCTTTCAAGCCTTACCTGTACATACCTGTTGTCAGCTTGGCTGAAGAGGGGCTGATTTTGAACTGATTTTGAGAAGACAGGTCAACTTTGATTTTTCCAGGGCTGTTGAAGAGAATTGGGTTCTTTTTATACTGGTTCCACTGCTAGTTTACGTGTGCCTATTAAAAGAACCTGATATGTAGTCAGCAAGCAATTTCCTACTAAAGTTTTAAGGGCAGACAAGAAAATATCATTTCTAATGTATGCCTCTGACATGATTTCTGTCTTCTCTTATGGGCCATGTTTCAAGGGCAATACAGACATATATGTTTATCTATTGCCTGTTTAACCCCAGATCCCTATTATAAATGGAAAACTTCTGGCATAGGAGAGAGCATTTTGCATAGACTAGGCAGTAGGGTTTTCCAGATGCTTAAATTTCAAAATAGAAAAAATGTCTAAATGGGCCAAGCATGTGGCTGGGATATGCTGAATACTAGGGTCTGTAAGCATGCCTTCAGTTTGTATAGACAGACCAGAGCTAGCTCTGATCTAGTCAGCTCTGGTATACCAAGCAGTGCAACTGCTGCACCACAGTGCTCAACACAGTCTGCAAAATCTGCCCAAGAAACTATTTGAATGCTTGGCCAGTTACCCCATGAGTAGCATAAAGCCGGCCCAGGCACATTTCTACCAGTTACAGTCACAGCATTGAATGCACAATAAATGCGTTACATGGCTTTACATCCTCTTTACCACTCTTTCTTTTGGATCAAAGCTGTCTTCCTGGTGCAGATTAGGGAATCCTGATGATTAGGCTGCAGGACTTAGGGTGTGCTGGACCTGTCATGAAGCTTTTCCCCAGTGGCTGGAAGAATTGAGTGTGTGCTGTTTGAGGATCTCCTTCTGGAGTTATTACTGTTCAGTACAGGGCCTCAAATTTGGTTCTTGCCCTAACTAATTTGCTTGATGATCGTCTGTTAATTCAGTTCAGGTTGACATTTTTGAACCTGCAGCTGAGAGAGGTGGGAAGTTAGAACAAATTAAGTGCTTAGCCCAGTTTAAGTGTTGCCATAATCTTTCCTTTTTAGTGGTGAAGGAGAAAAAAGCAAAAACATCTTGTGAGCCTCCAGCAAATGCCTAGAATTTTAGTGTCTGGGCAAATCCTTTATGCAGAGGCAGTAGTTAGATCATTCCAGGCTTCCAGTAACAGAGAGTACATTGAGAAAGCTAAGGAATCCTTTACATTCAGATACTGCATAAATATGTGAGCACCAGCTCTTTCATCATTTTCTTTAAATACAATACAAGAGGTGCTGGTAGAAATTACATTTTTAGACTGTAGGTTTATTATCTTTAAGTTAACAGTTGTGACACTTCTTCTGTGGATTGTGCGATTTGGTTGAGCAGTTGCTGGTTTAGCTGTAAACTATTGTCTGTCATCTTGTCCTCTCTTGTTGTTTGCCAGGTTCCTCCTCCTGCACTTGAGGAAAAAAGGAATCACAGATGTTTAATAACTGAAGATTCTTGGCTGGTCCCAAAGCCAAATACTAAAACTGATAAAATCATTATGAGCTTTTTTTCAAAGGAATCTTTTAAACAGAAGTAATTGGTAAATATGTAAAGCTGAGGATTGAAAGGAGGAAGTGATCTCATGCTTCCATGGCCTCATAGATTGTATCTGAAGCATGTTGGCTGTGTCTGAACTAGGCTGTGAACTCCTTGGGACAGGGCCCGTCTTCTTTCAGATCTTGTAAAATGCAAGACACTGCTGACGTCACCCAATAATGAACCATTTCCTCATACGTGACTAGAGGAAGTCATGGATTTCAATGGTTTTTGGTGAGGAAAAAGAGGATTGCCAGCCTTTAAAGGTCTCATAAATGGCAAACAGACAAGGCAGAAAAATACTATGGGAAATCAGTGTAGACAAGAAAAATGTTGTGGACATGATTTGGTGGTGGGCATTTTTAAAGAACATTTGTACTGTCCCAGTTTGCAGCTTCTACCCTGAGCCTTGGTCTGGGATTGCCTGTTTGCCAGAACTTCCATGCTCACAGGAAACAAACAGCCTGCTGTTGAGTTCTGTGCTGCCTGGCATGGAGAAGTAGGATTTTTAGAAGGTTTTTTTTGCACTCTTCCAGTTGTTTATTTAGTATAAAGGGGCTGTGCCAAGAATCTTGTGCATTGTGTGTGCATTTTCAGTGTGTGGTTGGAGGGTGGGGGAGATCGTAGTGCTCTTGCTGCCATGCAGCAGTTCTCAGTCTTGCTTAGAATGGTAGCAGTTGCCTTTCAAAATGGCAACCTTTCTGCTGCCTTACCTTCTTGATTTTTTTCTGTTGTTCAAACAGAAAGTTTCCACTTCTTTCAAGTTAGCCAGCTCCGATAATGTGTGGCCTATCAATTCTGGGATAAAAGCATGTATGCAGCTTCCATAAGTAATGCAAACTGAGTGAGCTCATAAAGGGAAGAACATTTAAATTCAGCTGAATCAGTTGTTAATTGGCTGCTAGTCCATTCTTAGCTTGCTTTGTTGTCTCTGAGTGCTGGAGGAGGATGAGGTCATCGGGATGATTCTTGACCACAGCATGCTGCAGACCTCCCATGTCTTGCCAGAGTTTGCATGAGCTGGGTCCAAAACACTGAGTTATTGTGACATAAATACTGTTTTAGTTTTCTCCTAAGCATCCATCAGGCTCATGTGGTTTAGCTGTACGTGTTATTGATGCCAGTGGCCCATGAGAGAATGGTGGTGTTGGCATTCACGCCTGGTCGCCTTTTTGACTCAGCAGCCCTAATAACCAAGATGCCCATTTAACAGTTGTGGTTATTGGAGAGAGCCTTCAGCCCAGGTTCAGATCAAAGTTCAAATTCATGCCTCTGGATCCACAACAGAGCACCTTTATTACTCTGTGAGTTGGCTTTATGGACAAATTCTCTTGTTGTTTTTGATGGCTGTATACTCAGACATCATTTTATAAGCAGAACTAAAAGAGATTCAGCAGAATGTTCTTTGTTCTAACCTGCTGATTTGCTTTTCAGTGTGTATACTGGTCACCATTTTAACAAAGCATGTTCAGGACATAGGAGCTCCTGCATTCATTCAGGATAGAGGTAGCTGGTCTTCTAACCCTTCTGCAAAAAACTTATTTCTTTCTTTTTCCACTGTCCTTTTATGCAGTAGCTTAAAAAGATGGAAAATCAGCTTAAGCTTCACTGCAAGTTTAGATTCTACCTTTATGGCATCCATGGGACAGTATTTTGTTATGGTGCTGTTTTGTTTTCTTAAACTTTTTTTTTAACTTGGACCAATTATGAAGTCATATTGAGTTAAAAAGTCACATAAAATACTTAAAGGTTTAGGCTTTTGAAGGAGAGGATGGATTTAGTTACTGCAGCTGTTAATTCTGGACATACTTGGCCTGCATCATCAGCTGCATCTCCAGTGCGTGTTCCATCATGCCGTATGCATGTATGCATGCGTGTATTCAGTGAGACAAATGGTTTCATGCCTATACTGCTTTTTGGAATATCAAGCGTCTACCTAACCCTTGCTTCAGATGGGAAGTTTTCACAAGTAAAAAGTGCTGATAAGGAAATCAGAAATCTACTTTATCACCTTGTAAAAATGACTAAAAGAAAACTCAGACAGAAAAGCCTTACAACTCTAAACCCCAAGAAACCAATCGATTCGCCCCCCGCCGCTTTTTTTTTTCTTTCTTTTTTTTCCTAAGTTCCACCCAGCCTGGATCTGGACAGTCGCCCTTACTGATGCAGTACTGACTTGCAGAGATACATGTCCTGTGAGAACTGCTCATGCATTTAAAAATGTGGAATCACAGGTAGTCTTGGCTGAAGCAAAATGCTGCTACTGTTTTTTGTTGAAACACACATGGAATCTGTTTATTGCAGAGATGGGAAAAAACATCATTTTTTTAAACCAGGTGAATGTTACTTTTCTTCCTTGCTTTGGGGCGCTAAAATGTTCCCAGCTCGCCTTAAGCTCTTGGATGCTCAGGCACGGGAAGCTTGTCTGGAGGCAGGAAACTGGAAACGGGTTTTTGAGGGGGTGAAGGAAGCTGGGCCGCTGCCGTGCTGCTCTTATGACCCGCACTCCCCCTTCCATGATAGCCTGCCTATGTTGTGGAAGTACGAAAATCAAAGTGTATTTGTCCCCTCCGCCCCCCCAAGAAAAAAAGGCATTTTAAGAACAGCGGCGGCAGCAGGCAGGCGGCGGGTTCGGCGCTGGGGCTTTGCGTGTGTTACGGGGTCGGGGTCTCTACGTCCGAGGCGCAAAGCGCCGTTGTAAAGCCGTTAGGAGCTGGCGGGAAGGCGGTGCGGAGCCGCCGGGACGCGTTGCCATGGCGGCGGGGCGCGCGGCCACCGCCCCCCCGCGCGCGGGGCATGCCGGGCCGGCGGCGAGGCGGGGCGGGAGCGGCTGCCGCTGAGGTGGCGGGGCGGCGGCGGCGTTTCCTGCCCCTCAGGGTGCGCCAGGCGCCGTGCGGCGGTGGGGAGGCTGGGGGAGCGCGGCCGGCCCTGTGCGGCCGTGCTCGTGCGTCCTCCGCGAGCGGGCTGGTGCCTGAGCACGAGCCGTGTTGCAGCAGGCTGCTGGAAAACTACGTTCCGGCAAACGCAGTGCCTTTCCTTCTACCGTAGGTTTAAAGAGACAACCTGGATCAAATTCAGCTCCCGCATAAGCGTTATGGTTCAGCTGAAGGCAACAGTGTCTTTACAGCAGGGCTGAATTTGGCCATTTGTTTACCATCCTGTAAAGTTGTGGATTTAGTGGCGAAGCAAGTAAACCTGGTGTATCTAAATACTGCCTTTGGGTTTCTTTATTGCTCCACCAGAGGTCAAAGAAAAAACACGTTTTTAGACACATTACAGAATCACAGAAATTTTAAATGTTTAGAACACTGTGAAGCATATCATCCATCTATGTTGTTTCCTCTTACAATCTTTAACAATCATCTAATTACAAAATAGAGATCTGAGTTTTCCAGACTGGTGGATGAGACTTCTGGTGAGGTGATCAGCTACTGCAAAGTTGTCCAGCATTTTCTCCCAGTCTTAGAATGGAAATTGGCATTAGTGCCTATACTTAAATGCTGAAAGTCTCTTCAAGCTAGAGCAAGATGAAAGTAGGGCCTTACTCAAAATTCTCCTGAAATTGTAAGGTGTTCTCATACCATAAAACTACCTTATGCTTGCATCACTCAGGTTGCAAGTTAAAAACCAGGCTGTTTTAAGATTGCTAGATTGTAATCTTAAGATCTGGAACAGTCCCAGACAGATGAATTATGTATGAATAGCACCTCTGATGTGTTGCACTTGCTGCATATGTGAGAATTGTCTGTATGCATGCAAGACCTGCTTTCTAGACATTAGGCAGCTTGAGTTGCCAGGCACCTGGAAAAGTGGGTAGTGACTACAAAAATATGGGAAAAGTGTTTTTATGTACAAGCATGCACGGGACATAGGACTTCTATGAATAGCATAAACGTTTTCTTACCTGGTATCATCATCCTTTTCATTCCCACCTAACCCCACTCTCCCACTGAAATATAGCCCCCTTTAAAAGCTGAAATCAAATTCACTTCTCATTTGTGCCTCTAGATAATTCCACGGAAACCTCAATGGCTCCGTGAGGGGGCCAGTAAGTGTTCACCAAGCTGTTATATTTATGCTCTTCTTGATTTGCTCCAGGGCTGAGAAGTGGGGAGACACAGGTTTTTGGAATAGTTTCAAACAAGTTTTGAATTAATGTATTTTACAAAACTTTTAAATAGGGTATTTACTGGGGAGTAAACCAGTTATTGTTGAAAAAATAAACTACTAGACGTGTAATGAAATTACTCCTACAAGTATTTTTTTCTCCTAACAGTAATAAAGATTCCTGTGACTGCAAGTACCTTCTCCAGGGAGGATCTTTTAAGTAATCAGTGTTTCTTGTGCTTTAAACAAGTATTTAAAGCACTGTAACTTATAATGCCTTTTCAGTCTTTCTTAGGAACACAGACTCCTGATTTAGAATCATCTTCACAAATTCTTGCTCTAACAATACAAGGTGTAAGGGCAAGATGTTTTCAGACTTCCTGTTCCTTTTTTTATTTTTTTGGTCACCTTCTGGTACTTATTGTCAGGTCTGAATGCCTGTGACTAAACTAGCCAGGAGACAGTTTGAGGAAAGTGGTCTGACTGCTGTCAGCACTTGCAAAATCAAAAGACTGAGGAGTCAAAAAGTATGAAAGTAGTTTCAGGATTGATATCCTTTGTAACAGTTCAAGAGACAGCCACCAGGTCACTGAGTTAATAGAGAGCTGTCAGAGAAAGCAATATCTTATTTTTACAGTATTGAAAAAGGGGAATGTTTCAGACAAAGACAATTTACCAACCCATTTATTTTCCATGGTTTCCTAATTCCTGTTACTTGAAATAAAACCCATCTTCCTGACAGACCAGCTTCTTATTTTCCCTAATCCTGCGGTAAAGTGATAATCCTTTATTTGTGACCTCACAGTCTGTTGCTATGGAAAAAGTTGTGATATCACAAAGCCAGTACCGTGACTTCACTGTCTGTGGAAACAATAGTTGAAGGAGATAGTCCACTTTCTGCCGGGAGGAGAATTTATGTCCTTTTGGTTTTCCATGTCTGGTATTCTGCAAGCACTTTCTAAGATGCAGTATCTGGTAAACAGGCTTGCATAATAGCTGTGTAGGTGATGACTGATATAATCAGAGCGTGTGTGAGGGGAAAGTTTGTGATGATTACATTTAAGGCTGCTCCTGGCCTTGAAAGAAGTTATGTTATCAGGAAGAAAATGTCACTGGGAAATTATGCAAGGCTTTCTCATCCTCACTCCCCAAAGGTTTGATGAGGAGAACACACTGAATAGCAGAATCATTTTATTTAAGTCCAGGAATTTCTTACTCTCTATTCCCCTTCTCTTTTTTGATCATCTTCAGAATAACATTTTGTCAAAACAAAAGCTTTTCTTGGAAACAGTAATCACACCCAAACTTCCACTGGAAGAAGTTTCTCTAAGACACAGGCACAGGAACATAAATCACATGTTCAAAGTTTTATCTTACAAGGTACACTCCTGGGTTATTGTTTATAAATTCAAGTAGGAAGGGAGATGCATAAATTTAGGCATTGTGTTTAAGGCCTTCCAGTATTCCCAAGTAACTTAAGTACATGGATTCTATTGACATTCAAGTCTGAACTTTTATGCAAGATTCCAGAAATTAGTGCCTAAAATCAGGCTCCTAAGTAACTGATTTGCAGAAGTACTAAGAATACAGCAGCACTCAATGGAGATAAAGGGTAGTGCAAATGTACATCAGTTTTGAAAATCAAGCTGTGACTATTAGAAGCGACATATGGCAATAGGAACTAAACTTGGCTCTTTTAATATTTCTGCCTTTGATCTTAACAGGAAGTTTTTAGAGAAACAGAATTTTCTTGTAACTTTAAATGTCAATGGTTGCGTATTCTTAAAAGATTAAGTTGTCAGAACCCAAGACAAAATATTGGTAAATGAAAACAGTAATTCCTTTGTTTTAACATTGCCATTTTGAGCACTACTATTCATTATTCTTTTTTTTAATTTTTACTCTTTTTTGTGTGTGATATGAAAGCTTGTTCACACAAAGAAATCTATCAGGATTATACCTGTACAACAACCCCAGGTATAGCTTTTGCAAGTTGTATAAGCTAAATCAGGAAAAAACGCTCTTATTTGAGAATAAAGGTGGTTTTACATAGGTATAGTTTCACAATGATAATTCTGGCAGTAAATTTTTCTGTGTAGACCAAAGCCTTGAAGTGAGTTTCTGTCATATCCCTGTAGTTATAGAGGTTCCCCAAACTGTGTTCAGAGAGGATACCAAACTACATGCTGCATAACAAAATGGATCTGCAGTGCAATACCTGCGTTAAATGTAGCACCGCAATTAAAATAAATTACCGCAATTTAAAGAAAAAAAATACAGTCCTAATGCAGAGGCTTTGAAGACCACCACGCATGGCCCATGGGATGCACTTTGGGAAGCCATGCCTTTTCAGGTTCTTTTGAATTATACCTTCTTTCTATGAAACTACATGTGCATACCTGTTTTGAAGAGCTTCTGCTAAAGCAGCAGTACATTTCTAAAGACGACATTGTTGATGACATATTTAACTGCTTTCACATGTTTCAGTTCAAACTGTCCAAACCATTTGCTTGCTCTCTCAGTGGATACTGCATGCTTATTAGCATGCACACTACTAATTAATTCTCTACTTTCTTTTGTCCTTGAACTCCCATCCTTCCACTAGCTTTGATCCTGTATTACAAAAGCTTAGAAGCAACCCATTGCAGAACACGCTAAATGTTTCTTTTTAGATATCTTGCCTGTCCCAAACACTGGGAGAGCTCATTCAAAGTCACTGAAGGATGTGGGTTCCCTCGGCCAGGGCCAGGCACTCTAGCTAGCGCCTGGGCTGCAGGGGATGCTCCCTCCTGTGTGTCACTGGCACTCCGGCTTAGGCTTTGGGCTGCAGTGCAAGATGCATTTGTTCTCTCAGGCTTTTATTTGAGACTTTGAACTGCGGCTTTCATTGAATCTTTTATGTGGCATGGGCTGAAGGTCGGCCTAGGAAACAAAACAGAGGCAAGCACCCTGTAGCTGCAGAGCGCGTGTGGATTGGCCTTCAGAAAACAACTGTCCTTTTGTTCACTCCTTACTTCGCTCTCACACTCAGCCCTTCCAACTTTGCTTACTCCAGCAAGCCTGTAGATCCTTGGATTTTCCCAGCCTTCTTACAGCTGGAGGTACTAAATTTATTTCTTATTATTTGGTTATTATTCCTGCTTCCTTTTTGCCCTGCTAAACATTTGGATTCTTTTAACAAGCCTTCTTTCATCATTAACATCACATATGCTGGATTGCCTGCTTTAGAAAAGAAACAAAAATCATCTCTTTCCTAGCAGTTTTGGCCTAGTTAACCTTTCCTACATTTTTTCCTCTGTTATGTTGATTTTTTCTCTCTAATCTGCTGCTGCTTGTATTTTAACCCTTACAGACTGGGTTCTTAAGACTAAACTTTTTAGCTACCAAACAGGCAGAAAAAACAGCAGAGGTTTTAAAAATGCCCTTAAGGCTATTTTCATCCCAAGTAGAAGTTTCCAAAGGCTGATCTGGGTGGCAGTTCCAGCCTGCCAGAGGGGGTGGCCAGGTGAGGAGAGGGGCATGCACCATCCCCTGGGCCATGTGTCATGCAGTGTTTACTGATGTTCAGAAATGCTTTTGAAGCACAGAGCCTTGTCAAGCTTGGCTGTGACACAGACACTTTTTACCCTTCTAAATAGGAGTCACATGCCCTTGGGCACATAAGGCCTGGGTGAGTTAAAATATTGCCTGTGGGTATAGCTCATTGAAATAATATGGCAGTAACTGTAAGCCCTTTTTTCTTATGGTCCAGAATAAGGAATGACAGGAATACTTTTTTTGTTGGTTTAATGTATGTTAAGAAAATGCTGTGGCATAAAATGTACTTACTCAGAGCTTGGATTTATACATCTCTTATGCTTTGATCTCAAAATCTTGTTATGTGTGATTTTTCTCCCAATACTCAGTTGGTATTTGCCAAACTTATGGTTTAAGAAATCACCCCAAATCTCTCCTTTTCCTAGTTGTTTCATTTAGTTCAGCATAAGTTGATATCATTGTCAGTATCTCAGGAATCTACTCCCTGTCCTAAGTTAGGTCTTTCCAAACTGAACAAGAGGGCAAAGACACAACTATTTTTATGCACTCTCATCTTTCAGAGAACTGGGTCATAGCAACATTAGGGGAGCACAAGGACTCTTCCAAGCTAGTGTTTTATAAATGCAATATTGCTCGATGAAAATCCAAGGGAAAGGTCTTGTCAAGCCCAGTTTAGAATGTAGAAAAGAAAAAGGAAGAAAGGCCAGTTCTTGTCACTGGAAAGGGTTAACTGTAGTCTGTGCAGCAAGGGTCAATACCAATCATTTGATTTTTAATAGTTACATTAGAAGATGGAATGGATTATGAAGTGGTAACCCTATCCGTCAGGTCACAGTTGTTTAGGTTCATTAAGACTGCCAAGAAGGACTTCAGAAAGCCCTAGCAACAGCTGAGGAAAACAGCTGAGTAATTTTGCAAAATAGTGATGTCAGAAACATAGTGTAAGTCAATGCAATGAACATGGAAAAAATCATCCTCAAATATATTAGGTTCAATGTTTTTTTAGGACTATGATCTGCACATCACTGGGGTTGGAATGGTGAGCATGTTACAATGAGTGTGTGGTGGTAATCAAAACTGTAAACATATTACTGTGTAAATTAGGAGATATGTAAGAAGTCATGTATGTCTACGAAATTGATAATTTCATTATTGTTTTGAATACCATGTCCAGTTTTATAGCTCATGTACAGGGAGATTTTCAAATTCTTGAAATTTAGTTTTAAAAAGAGAAGAGCAGAAGAAAAGGATGTGTTACTGTTACAGTAATAATAAAATGCCAGTTGAAGGTTTTGGTTTACTGTTTCCCATAATAAAATGAATGCCCAGTAAAATTAAGAAGTAAAAAACATATGAAATGGGCAAGAAGAAATGCCTTTAATCTAGACAGCAGTTAAACTGTGGAAACTCCTGGTTCCAGGTGCTGTCAGTTACTCTGGGGAGCAGTTTTTGACTGCTACATTTGCTTATAGTTCTGCTACTTGGATGAAACACAAAAGTGTGCCAGTCCTTGAGGATCTCAAAAAAGGAACTGTTCTCTGTTTAGAACAAGGACATTTCCTTTTAAGAAGCAGTATTCACCACTGGCCCTGTGTGCTGTTTTCTAGTTCTTCCTCTAAGATGCTTGACCGGCATCAGGGAGCCAGAAGATGAGGTGAGCTGTTGAGCTGTCCTGCCGTGGCATTGGCTGTGTTCCCACCCTCGCTGCTGATCCCCCACGTGGGGGAAATCCAAGGAAGGAATTTGAATGTGTTGTGAGACACTCTGGGAAGCAGAGGCCACTGCATCCCTTAGGTAGTACATAGGGGCAGAATATCCTGGCATAGCTGCTTTGTGTGTTAGGGTGCCAGGTATGTTGATTTCCTAAGCCTTAAAGTATCTCTTGCGTTTTCTTCTTGAATCTATTTCAGCCATAATGAAAACTGTGCTTTCCACCACAGGGAAAAAGAATGACCCAATAAACTCTCAACTGCTAAGTCTTTGGAGTGTCTAACCTTTTCTTTTTAAAACCACTTTGGCACTATTTTAATTGACTCCATGCCTGGCCTTTTCATCAGTTCTCTCCTAGCCAGGAAAAACTGGGCTGTTAAAGGCTGCCGCAGTACCTTGGGACTTGCGCTCAGTTTTGCAGATTCTTATTTTAAACTGAAGTTATCCACCAGTCATCACTGCTTGTTTGAAAAGCTGTAACCACTGCAATATCGTCTTTGAGATGAAAGTTCTTCCATGGTTACAGCAATCAGTATAATTGAGAGCGGGCACACTGTGTCACTGGGTCATGTCGCTGATCACTCCAGGTCACTTTTCACCTTTCAGGAATTTTAGCTGCTGACTGTCTTGCTTGTACGTTTGCTGCAATATCCCCAGCCATGCTGAAAATGTGCTCTGGCTAAACTGCAGAGGAAATAGCTTGGATAGTGAAGAGCACATGGCTAAGATAGGCTGTTTATGTTTCGACAGCCATGTTTCATGCTTTCAAGAGTGTTTGCGAAGGTCTTTTATAAAATTTCCACCCCAAAAGAAAACGTTCAGATATGTCATTGCTTTTTTCTTTTGTTTCTCATGTGCTCACTGTGTCTCTTGCCTAATCTTCTCTAGTGTCTGATTTTTTTAATGCTTCCATCTTTCCTTTTTTTTTTCTTTTTGAGGTTAGTGACACTGTTGTTTCAACATTAGTTTAATTAACTTAACAGTAACAGGTTTCTATGCAAAAATCTCCCCTCACTCCCCAGTTGTGGCTACAGAATCTGTTAGAGAATTCTTCTATGTGATTTAAAATATCTCATGCTTTCCAGTGAGCTACAGTTTAAAGAAGCCTGTGTTATCCTATCTGAAAAGATAATTGTTTCAGCTGCTGGGGGTTTTTTTGTTTGGGTATTTTGTGGGTTGTTTTATTTTTGCTGTTAAGACTAGTGGGTTCAATCAAATGCTATTTTCTGAGCTGTTGTGTTACCAAGTGTGGCACTGGGTTTTCTTTTTGTCCTGTGTTAGGTAAGATTTAAAATATTGCTTGTTTTTCATTTTAGTTTCTGTGACTCTTTTCAGTGTGTGGTAAATTGGAGATGCTTAAAAAACAGATATCAAATTAGAAGAGTCGGATGGTCAAAGATGCAGAATCATATTCACAAAGTAAACTGTTAAATTATAATGGGCAAGGTTGTGTTCTTGGGAGTCAAACCCAGGTCTTTTTTATTCAAATTCATCAGTTGCAAACAACAGGTAAAAGATATTGGAAATGTATTATTCAATTGTAGGATGACTGTGAGTTACCAATGTAGCACAACTGTGAAAAAGGCAATTTTCATTCTTATTATATATAAGACAAGGTATTTCCAATAAAAGTATAGAAATTTAAATTTCCTTGTACCTGTCACAGGTGAGACATTACCTAGAGCACTAGAATGTGGAGCAAAATTCTAGTTGATCCTTTTTTAAGAAAAAAATCATAAGTTAGCATAAATGTAGAAAAGTCCTCTAGAAAGGTGAATGGAACAGGAGAGAGAAACTTGGAACACTAAAAGAATGTGCTGCTTTCAAGCTGGCAAAATGAGATCTGAAGGAGGTACGTTCTCTGCAAATACATCAGGGTGTAAGCAGCAGGAGGGAAAAAGGAGTATTTAAACTCCTGGACAACATTAGCGCAAAAACAGGTGGGCATTACTTTTGGGGATATTGCTGCATTTAATACTTTGATCAAGTTCTCTCTCGTGTTTTCTTAAGTGAGTTCTTAAGCAACAAAGAGATTTGTTTAGGTAAGCCGAGCGGAGTTTATTAGCCTACTGCCAGTAAGTTGTCATTAGTGGAGCACTAATATTTCAAAATTTTTAGTATGAAGAGAGTTCCTAAAGAACTATGAGCATGAGTTTGTGTCTTTCTGATGTTTGTTATTCTGGTTTCTTCTGGGCCACAGTGCTCATGGGTTGTGTTCCCAGGTTAGTGTTCGGGTGCTTCCTTCTTTACTGGGTTGGTTCCTGTAGAAGTAAACATAGTGGTAGATGACTTGTGAGGAAAAGCCATAGTCTTTTCAGCTACAGACTCCACATGCTGAGTGCTGATGGCTGATTTTAGCCTCCAAAATTTAGGATCCGCTGGAACTGATGCAGACTAGACTGAATTATCTCATTCCTTCTTGGCATCCTTTGGCGGTCATTTTTAACCTTTTTTTTCCTCTTCTCTGCACCCATTCTAGCATGTTCCTTTTTTCCTCTGTGTTTCCTTCTGGTGATGGTGGCGGGGCCGTGGCGAAGGACGGGGAATCCCAGGGCCATGGCCCGGGAGGACTCTGGGGCGTAGGCAGGCGACTGCAGAGTTCAGCAGAGAAGACTTTGTTAGACTCCAGCACCACGTCGGGGGGAGCCAGAGCAGGGGCTCGCTACCTTGTCCACTTCTTCAGCCTACAACAGAGATTGGTGTCAGGCTGCACTGTATTGCCTACGACTGTATTCAGGTACACGGACACACACCGAGTTACGCAGAGAGAAACACATGGCATGTTCACGCCATGTACTGTCAGTAAGGCAGCTCTTGCTTCAGTATTAACTTCTGTCTTCTGGGAGGGGAAGGGGAGATGAAGGTTGGAGGAGCTGAGCAGCTGCTTTGATTTGGAGGTGCAGGCAATATTTTGGCTAGGCCTTCCTTCTCTCCAGGCACACTGCACTAACATCCTTGTTGATGGCAGGGCTGGTTTATCCATCAACTTCATTGCTTCTAAACTTTCTCATTTAGAGTTTCTGATCCTGTTCTTTCTTTGCCCTTCTATTTTCCCTCGTGCTTGCAGTATCTGGCACTTCTTTCTTTTGTTAGTACTGATTAAAGGGCTGTGTAATAGTTCTGCTCTGAAATGATGAATTTGAATAAATGCATGCTACAACACATGTGCACACTCAGTACATTCTAGGTATATTTAAGGCTTCATGCCTACAAGAGGAATTCTCTGATTCAGAGAGCTTGGAGTTGTGTTTGTCTGTTTAGAGTAAGCAAGCTGGTCCCAAATAAATAATCCAGATTCAAATGCTACAGAAATTTGTTAGAGAAGGGCATTCGGGTCCTGGTTTTAGCTTTTTCTTTCTTCTGTCTGTATTTTAACTTTGGTTAAAATGGCATACTGTTGTGAGAATTTGTGCATGTGTGTGAAAACATTACAGCATGCACGAGCCCAGCTATTTGGCTTCGCGTGAATGTTGTCTGGTGCAAAGAGAAGGCAGATTGGAGTGCTTGTTGGTTTTTTGTTGCAACAGGTGCCTGCTGTACTTCTCTTTTAAGCCCGCAGAAGTTTTTCTTCTTGGAATCAGTTCCATTGCTCTAAAGTAGGTGTGGGTTTAGCAGACAAACAATCATAGTTTCCGCAGGAGGATCCTGGGGGCCCTAAACATTTCAAATGCCAAGCTGGATTCATTAGAAGCTTTGCAGCTGATCCTACAGCCCTTGGGTAGGCAAAACTCTGCTGAAGTTGAAGGAAGTTTTCCTGGAATGAGGCCTTTTGGGGAATGCAGAGGTTGATGACTCTGTGCATAGAGCAAAACCCCAACTTTAATGCTAAGGTCTTGGCTGCTGTATGACTACAGGTGTAGCGAAGCACTCAGTTTACCTTACAATTGTAAATTAACCTGGTTACAGCATGGCTTTGCTGTGTTGGCATAGACCAGGAAACAAAAGTGTTCTGTTAGTTGTGTAATCCAGGTATTTGTCCTCTTGAAGCACTTGCGTAGACCTGTGGTTGGCTCGGTTTGACTCTTTCAGTGCTGCGGTAGTTGTAAGGCCAAATCTGAAAGCATAGTGCGATGACTACCTTCTATTCAACCCAGTGTTAAAAGTCCTAAACATCTGGTGTGTTCACTTAGGTAAGAACCTAAGATAAATGTGTATTCTACAGCGTAGATGAATCCTGATATATGATGTTACAGGATTTTATGGATCTGTATGCCTAGTATACTTCAAAATATTTCAGAGTGCTTAGAATAGCCATTAAGTAAAACTCTGCATCAGCACTTTTTTGTTTATCCCTCCCTTTCTGACTATCAGTCTTCTCTTTTTGACAGATCATGACTAGAAATAAATTTTTTGCAGTAAATGCAATTCTAAATGTTTCTTTCTCTTAAAATTACCAAACAACTAAAAATGTGTCTCCAAAACACAGCCTTCTCCTTATGTCTCTTGTCACACACTATCCCTATCTTTTATTCTGTGTTTTTCTGATGCTTTAACTTACCATATACTCCCCAAGCAAACAAAAATCTAGCATTGAGAGTGAGATCTTGACACAGTGACCTCATTCTGAACATTACCTTCCTTGTCAGCAGCAGCAGAAGCTGAAGCAGCTCCTCTGGCTCTCAGCACTTGGAACAGTTTGACATTTTCTGCCTGGCATGGTTTCAGGGCTCACTTTGTTGTGGGCCCAAATAGAGAATGAGATGATGAAAAATGAGCTTGCAAGAACTTGTCCACTGCTTTTAATTTTTTGATAAACAGTTTGCAGCAGCACATCTTTGATCCAGCGTACAGTGGAGCTGTCTGTTATGTGCAGGTCTGCAGCATTCTTTGGGATTGACAAAGGAGAGTAAATCTTTTTTTCTTTATCAATAGAGTAAAAACTGGTAAGTGTTGCGCTAAATAGTGAATAATTTAAGAAATTGTTGCTTTGTGACAGTGTGTTTGTGTGTGTGTGTGTGCGCGCGCACACATGTGTGCATTTGCTTTTGTGTGTATGGGGGGGTGGTGTATTAAATCAAGAAGACAGGTTAGGGGTACATTTTTTCTCTTGACTAGAGGTTGAAGCTTTAACTTATCTTTGCTAATGCATGTAAATAGCTTTCTTGTCCACTTAATGAGGAGACTGGCTTGTTATCCGGTACAATGCAGCTGGACACTGTTCCAGTAGCAGAGGCACTCCGTTTCAAAGACAAAGAAGCCAGCGCAGACGTACAGAGAAACCTGGAACGTTGCACTGTAGATTTTCTCAGAGCGATGACTCATTTCAGTTCACAAAGGATTCTGGGCAGGGTAGTGAGAAGTCAGGTTGGCTGAGCCATTCCTATGACTTCACTTTGCAGAGAACCAGGCAGAAGAGGAGTGACACTGCAGAATCCTGAGGCATTGCAGTGGAGAGGTGCTTTGCTAAGACTGTGAGTGCCTTCGAAATATGGGGTGGTATTAGAATGTGCTTCCAGCTGTTCTGTGAAAATAGGGCAGAAGAAGAGAGATGTTTTCAAAACACTGTGTGGGAGTTATATTTGTAGTGCCCTTTAGATTCTCTGCCTCCACCTTCCCTGTCATTTCTTAACCATTTATTTCTCTTGCTTGTGTGAGATTTAAGTGCCTTACAGAGGATCTGCATAGGTGTTGCTTTATCTTTTATTTTCTGGAAGCCCCTATTTCCTGCTTTAAGAGGAGGGCATTCAGCATATTATCGCCTAAAAGCATGCTTTGTTTTTCTTCTTTCAGGTCCTATGGCACTGATCTCTGCTGCAGCCAGCCAGCTTCCACAGTGATATAAAGCCCCAATATGCACGCTGTTGTTACCTCACAGCTACTCTGGATACTGTACTGGAGCATGGAACCAGACCATAGGGGTTCAGGTAAGTCCCCCTTTTTTAACATATTGTGTGCCAGGAATGTAAACATTGACATTTATTAAAAGATACATTTGAAAAATATTTTTTGAGGAAAAACATTTTAAAGCACACAATATATTAAAAAAACACAATCCTACCCTCCCATCTCCCAGGATAAGAAACACCATCGAAATCTCCCTGACTGAGTCCTCTCTGGGAAAGTTCCGTGCTCCAGCAGAAACTTCTTATGATCATAGTCTTAACTCGTGCTGGGATATCACTTTGGATCAGGAGGCAGCTGGCCACAGGACATGAACAAAGAGAAGGAAATAAAAATCACAGGAAATACACAGGATGAATGCATGTAAGACAAACCTGGTGACTGTGGGCAATTTAGCACCTGTTTCCAAAAGTTACAGGCACTTGGTGCGTGGTACCTGGAGATCCTGTTTTTAGCTGGATCCAAATGATTAAAAAGATCAATTTACATGGCTGAAGTAAAATTAAGCACTGACAAAGGTCTGGAGCTTTTTTCAGAGGCAAGTCATATGGCTGGTCATTATTACGATTGCTGTGTTTTCTTCAGGCTGGTTAGAATTGGAGTGGTCGTATTGCCAGGTTGCAGCCTTCCAGTGTTCGTGGCCTGTATCTGCAGGGGAAGGTATGTTTTTGTTGTGCATGCATTTCAGAGGTGCAGAAAGAGCTTGTCGGTAAGGCAGTGTGTGTTACTGCACTTCTCAAACCTTTGCGGTCTGTACTATCGCTCTGCAAAACAGATCAGAGGTATAGGGATTGTTGTTTTACTTTATAATGAAAGGGATCCTTATCGTAAGCTGCTCTTAAACATGAATAAATGGCCAAATCTTTAATGCGTTTTGTTCTTGACATTAGCAGTCTTCTGATGCATATAATAGTCCAGTAAACAGAACTCGCAGCTTTGATCATAAAATATGCCAGGAAACTTTTAAAGGGAGTATTTAGCTGTGGCTGAAAGTTGTGCTTCGCTGGAACTATGCAAGCCACACACTTTCTCATTTTCTTTATTTCAGATTTGGCCAGTAAAACATGTTCTTTTCTCTATTAGTATGCTAATGTAGAGCCAAGGTATTTCAGAGTGATCTGGGCAATACCACAGAAATCTGCATATTCTTCCTGTTCTCTCCTGCAAATGAAAACATTGTCTGACTTAAAATGGCAATTATGTATCATTGTTGTGAGTTCACTTTTGAAAGATTTTATTTGCTACATCAATGTAAGTGTTCTGTGATTATGGTGATTCAGTTGTGTTGGGGGTTGGGGAAAAGGGGGCAAGGTGCAACTTGGGCCAGACATTTAACTTCTTCAACATCTGCCTATTCTTTAAGTAAATCTGAAAATATGCCTTTACTGGAAGAGGTTTTTCATTTATCTTTTCTTGAAAAAAAGAATATATTCTATGTTGAAGAGCCCCTTTTTGCCCCTTACCGGTAATTTTGGTTTTGTTAGCTATCTTTTGTTTGAAGAGGAGCTTTCTTCATTACACAAAACAAGCTGCTTGTAGTTCTTCCCACAGTGAAATCATAGTTTTGTGTTGAACATAACAGGCTGTTGGCATGAAAATGTATGTAGGGGATTTCTGTTGCAACCATCACTGTAATCATGAGGTGCCATGAAGTTACTGTAGTATGGTTTGATGTTTCCTGATTAATAACATAGCTTTGTAAGCAGCAAAACTAGTGAAGCCTGATTTTCCTTTAACTAGTATTTTTGACTGGATTCTCTCATGTCTACTAGGACATGGCAATGCCCTAACCTCCCTGCTGTTGGAGCATGCATAGCAAACACTTGTTGTTGTAGACTCTCTATTGTCTAGTGAGACACAACCTCTCTGATCTCTTCCCTCAGTAGAGGGATTAACAGATCTGCTTTCTTCTGTCCAGATGCCTGTTTTCACAAAGCTTGCAACAACTTTGAGATCTCTACCCTCCCTCAGATTAAGTGAGGAGGTTCAAAAGTTAATCAAGGATGAGGAAAGAAAAGACAGAAGCATATACAAAGACTGTGTTTGCACAAGCCTCATTTCCTTCAGAAAGCAGGCTAAAAATCATGTTTAAAGTTTGCCTTGATTTATAGGAGACAAAAGGTTAAAAAGGTGTTGAGTGGCAGGATGGAGAAGAGAAGAGAAGCTGGGTTTTGGCTTCATGTATTTAACAGGATGCAGAGCATAATCAGAGGGTCTCTTCCCACCATGTTCAGGGAAATAACATGTAAAAATTCTAATGAAGTGTGGCTGTGCATTGAAACACTGAGAGGCTGTGAAAGTAGTGTAATTCCTTAATTTTCCTTCTCAATAGCTGTACTGAATTGGTTCCATTTATAAGTCAAAAGGTGATTTTTTTCAAACAGTCGTCTCGCAAACTTCATGAGACAGGAAGTTTGACTTCCAGGTCGCTTCTTTCCAACAGCAGAATCATTAACAAGAAATCGGTCATCGGTATGTAGTTGGTAGTTTGATTGCTGACACATGATGCAGAACCTATTTTTTTTCCAGGATGGTACTGATGTGGTACCCAGACTTTCAGAGAATAGAAATACTGAACATACTGGCATAGGACGTGGTCTTGCTGGTATGAGTTGAGGACATGTGAATTTTCACTCCCAACTCTGTTACTGACTCTCTTGCTTTCTCATCTATATGTTAAGGATAGTGATGGTTACCCAGTTTTCCTAAGTGCTTTGAAATCCACTGAAAAAATGTGCTATGTAAGAGATAAGCATTTGTTTTATTTGTTACCTAATCTTTCGTTTAAGTAATAATTCCCCCTCAAGGTAGCACTATAAATCACCATGGCAAAAATGAGGAAAGATCCCATTCATTGCTTATGTGCTTAGACTTTTTTGAAAATTAAATACCATTTAAAAAAAGTATAGAAAACTTTAAGAAAAAATCTCTGAAAAAAAGTCTAGAAAGACACTGCAGAAACAGAATTGAAATATATATATATTATATGGTATTTAAACAAAACATACAGTCAACTGGTGAAAACTGCTTTCTGAACTCCAGTTTTCATTTAATTGGGAACACAAACATATGAAAGTCAAGGATAGCAATTTGATTTCAAAAGAAAGCTGCTTGAAACAAACATCAGTCAGAGCTAACAGGAGCCATATGCTGGATCTTTTATGTCAGTGATGTGGTCTTCCAGAAAAAAGAAAATTAGGAAAAGCTTATTGGATTTTTTAAAATAGATCTTTCCTAAAGAAGTTGTATTAAACCTTCTGTTCAAAAGGCTAAACAGTATTTATGCACATAATTGATGTTAATATATTAAATTGTAAACACAAGATATTTTATGTTGTTGTGCATCAAAGAAGTTTGTTCACTTAACTATAACCACAGAGTACTTGTAATTTCCCAGAGCCCAGGGACATTTGAGATAAAACTTGGCAAATTAGAGCCTCCCTAAGTGGGGGGGTTTTGGCTTTCTAGCACAAGGTCTACTGAAAGTTTTACAGATGTGCTAGCCTTTTTAAACTAGACTCACCAGTTATCTCTGGCTGGCAACTGCAGATCTAGCTAGCTCTGGAGTTAATTCTGGCAACAACAAAGGTGAAACAAGAATTGCCTTGTCGTAATGAAGGAGGTTGAAAATTTTTCAGTGGAAAAGAATAAGCCTTGGCTGGTGATTGTCCCGTATAAAACAGAAAGGAAGGCTCTCGCATAAACCAGCATGTATTGTCCGTTGGTTTTTGCATTTAAAGCCTTTTTAATTACAATTTTATATACAATTGTAGTCTTATTTATAATTAATTAAATGGTTGTTAAGTTCCCAAACATTTGCAAGCAGGATGTATGTTGTCCTGGCATACTGTAACTCTAGCATGCTTTGCTAGAGCTTGTGTTAACATTGAGTATCAGTTACTTAATGTTATGTTTTATATTGGTGAGTTGTGTGAAGTGCAAATACTAGTTCAGTTGAAAATCTTGTCTTGTTTTTGTTGACAAGAACCCAATTGGCAGTGGCCAAATGTGGAGGCTGGATGTTTTCTGCCCACTAGCCTAGAAAAGCAATTCAATACTGGGAGGCCTGCCTTGAAAAGAAAAATTGTGCAAAGTACAAGGTTACTAAAATCCAGCAAAACTCCCTTATTTCTTTAGGCTGTTTAAGTTAACATGTGACAGCCACGGGAGTGATCCCCGAAGCCGGTTTGTGCGGGCTCCTTGCAGTCAGAGGAGAGGGAAGGGCTGCTCCGGGCGAGCAGGGTGACTGGTTTGCGTCCCTGCACAGGGTGTCCCCTCGGGGCTCCCGGGTGGCTGCGGAGCAAACCTGCAGAGGTGAGCTGCGCTTGCTGGGCTGCGTGCCTAACCCTCTGCCAGGCCCTTTCCCTCCTCAGGAAGCCGATTGCTGTGTCAAGGCCCATGCTGGGCTTCCTGAAGATCCTTCTGGTTAACTGTGAAATGAGTCATTCTGGATGAGGAGGAGGGAAAGGGGAAGGGAAAGGGAAAAGAAAAGGAAAAGGGAAGGGAAAGGAAAGGAAAAGGGAAAGGAAAGGAAAAGGAAAAGGGAAGGGAAAGGAAAGGAAAAGGAAAAGGGAAGGAAAGGGAAAGGGAAGGGAAAGGAAAAGGGAAGGGAAAGGGAAGGGAAAGGGAAAGGAAAGGAAACAATACAATAAAATGTATTCCTCTCTACAATAAAATGTTTTTTTTTGTGGTTACTGCTGATCAAGGATGGTGAACTTACCTGTCTTGCTGATTATAGAGATTTTACCCTCCCAATGCCTGTGAACATATTTAGTCTGACAACAGGTACAACTACTTGTAAGCAGTAATAACTGTTATGTTCGTTCTGCATTTTCGAGTGATGCGGGATGCTGGACAAACAGCGTTAGCTCCTGTGTCACGGGAAAGTTACCATGTTTCCTTGTGAGCTGTCTTCCATCTTCGGGATTGCCATCGCTTGTCTCTAAAGCACACGTGGCAGCAACTTTCCAGTTCAGCGTGTATAAATGCAGAATGTCCAGAAAAGATGGTACTTCAAGGCCCTCGTTCTGTGTCAGTGGTGAGGCAGGAGTGAGGAGGCTCTGAGGGTGCTCAGCCGAAGCTGGTGAAACGCCGCGGTGGCAGAGCAGCATCGAGCTGCGCAGGCCTGAGTAAGCAGGAGCAGTCAGGAGAAGCACAGCACAAATGCGTAGTTTAGATCGTTGTAGTGTCTTGGGTAATGTGCATCACTGCTGCACAGCAGATTGTGCAGCTGGTCTGTTGAAAAATATTGCTCATAAGTCTTAACTGAAACAGTTGCACAATTTGGGTTTTGGGGTTTTTTTTTCTTTGTTTTTTGTTTTTAAGATTGGTGGGAGTACCAAAGTGCTGAGTATAATGCAAGATTAAATGCATTTTGACACTCACTTTCTGAGATTGCAGTTCCTGTTTAGTAGACATAATGAGAACATAGAATTAATAGGGCCGATATTAATCCTCTAAACTGTGGAGAAAAGTTTGAGTTTGAACTTACTTTCAGTGATTCGATTCCTGATTTGATTGCAAAGTATGCTCAGTGGCAGCAGGAATATGGTGGTGTTCTTGAGATTTCAAAACCACTTGGATAAAACTTAATCCCTGGCTATTGTCTGACCTGTGGCCAGAAGACAGTTTGGAGCCTGACACCCCTTGTTCTGGCTGTTACTGTTCTTACGGTGGCAAAGTCTCTCAGCCTGCTGCTTCCCTGTACTGGAGATCATTGGGGAGCTGTTCCCACTGCAAGCGGAAGTACAGAACAGAATCTAAAAGCATTTCTGCATTTATATGAAATATGTAAATATGCACATATATATGTGTATGTGTCCAGTTGTGCTATTTTTACCAAATTATCATTTCTTCTATAGCTTCCGTTTTAAAGATCTTTCACTGTTTTTTAAAGTATGAGTTGATGAAGTATTTTTAAAGGCAACATGAGAAAAAATTATTTGGGTAAAGTTGCAACAAAATTAATTTTGAGGGCATTCCCAAACCATTAAACCTCCTCTTAAAAAAAAAAAAAAAAAAAAAAGTCAGTGCAAAGACATTAAATATGTAGCTCCAGGAGAGACCTATTCAGGATATCAGTATGTGTTTGATGCTTTTGTGCCTCTAAAGAGTTTGTGTTGCTCTTTATCAGCTGAGTGAGAATGTGATTCATTAATGCTTTAACATATTTTGTCTGTGGGGGTTTTTTTGTTTGTTTGTTTTTGGTTTTTTTTACTATTAAGAAATAATCTCTCAGTTGGAAATGGTTAGGTGATCCATACTGCTAGCCTTTGAAAGGGCAGTGAAATGTCTGTCCAGAAAAACGTATATAACCCTTCTGTTTGTAGAGTTACCTCATGGGACGTTCAAGCACGAGGTTTTGCAGCCATAAATGCCAATTTGGAGGCATTTTTGCAAATCTATCTACAGTACCCTTTGAGAAATCATGTCTGTGTTGTAATATATTTTTGGTTTTCTAGAGCTCACCACATCTTTCTGAGTTCTGAAATTAGATGCCAGATGATTCTCATTGTAAGAGTTTTATTCCAAGCGCATGATAACAAGTACATAGCTCTGTGCATCATCTCCTGATTATATCTCTGCATAGTTGTTCTGTGAGCAGTGTTTTTAAACAAAATGCTTCATTGCATCTCTGTTGTCTCTCTACAGGTGATGTATCACCAATCAGCATGTCTCCCATCAGTCAGTCACAGTTTATTCCACTTGGGGAAATCCTTTGCCTGGCCATCTCGACAATGAACTCTGCCCGAAAACAAGTCACGCAAGAAGCGCTAATGGAGCACCTAACAACTTGCTTCCCAGGTAACTGTATGTTAACTGTATGTTAATAGATCATGGATGAGATGGGCTCATCCACTCCCAAACCAAGAGCTTGCTCATCTTTTTGGCTCCTTTAAAAGAGGAAACTTTGGTATTTGGTAGTCAGTTTTTCTTCACAGTTCTGGATGGGAATATCGATTAATCCTGAGATGCTACCCAAAAGTAAAAAGAGGCCTTAAGGTTCTAGTTTTATAACCTTTTCTCTGTTTTCTATTCTTTTACATAGAGCAAATCAAGTTCTCTTTGATAGGGCTATTTGCATGAGATATGTTTTGCAGGGTCAATTCCTAACATCATGTAAATATTAAAAAATGTCTTGAGGTACTAAACCACAAACCATATTGTTTTTTTTTCAAATGAATATCAGAACAAGCTTGCCTGTGATATTTCTCACAAAATACCTTCTTTAGCACCATAGTCAAAAGTACTGAATATCTTTAGTACTTATGGAGAAGAAAGCATGTGTCATAGCCAGAGCAGACTTATTCCAAGCTGATTTTAAGCTAACTAGTAAGAGCTCTGTTGACTTCAGTCACTTCAGATGTCATCATTCACTCTCCATAGAGATGATCTCATGGAGGTCTCTGTGTAGAGCATTCTGTCTTGGAGAGCAGGTTTCCCACACGCTTTGTCTTCCTCCAAACCATGTAGATGGACTGTCAGAACTGGCGTGGTGAGATGTAAATAATAAAGAATCTAATGATAGTGATGTGTCTGTTTCAGGGGGGCTTTTATTTAAACTGAATGGAGGTTGTTAGCCTGGTTTCCAAAGGCTTTCAGAGCCTTCTTGGACACAGTTCTGGCTTTTTATTTTTATTTCTGCCCATTACTTGAAATTCTTTAAATCTTTTTTTTTTTTTTGAACTTGACAACTCTCTCCATGAATAAAAGGTTTGGAGAGCCAGAGATGCACTTGCCATGTTTACAAATACTGATCTTCTGTTCAGAAGATTTTCTTGCTGGCATTTGCTAATATTTAGTGAATGGTAAAATGGAAATGTCTTGGATTAAAGATACTGTAACTTCAAAAAAAGGAAACTTGTATTAAGAATATACTCATGAATATGCTGCTTCCCTACTGGCAGTCTGTATCTGGAGTTAGTGAATCATGCCAAATAGATCTTGTAGAGGCAACTGTAAATAGTGTAAAAGTGTGGTGTAAAAGCATTGGGCAGAGGCTTACTGCTCGGAAGAGCCCAACTTTGCCACTTGTGCTTCATGTGATCCTGGGCAATGTGTTCAACCAATCTGTGCCTCAGTTTACACTTCTGTAAGCTAGTTAAGAAACTTCTCTCATCTACCTCCTGCTACAGCTGTAAAAAACAGTTCATTACAAATTCTTCAGTGGGAAAACTAATGGTGCATGTGCCTCATCTAGGCAGCCTAATTGTAGCTGTGTTTTGATGTCTTGAACTTTTTTGCTGTAAATTTCAGAGCATGAGGTTCTTAAAGCCTTGAAGGGTACCTGGCTTTTGCTATAACTGGTACTAAGTTCTGAGATCTTAAAATATAATTCTGAATCCTGAGCTATGTTTGAAGTAAACAATTCTGTCTGACGTCTGATAATGACATTTCAGAAAAAAAATTACTGCAAGCATATTTTGTGAAGACTGACTTTCTGTCCCAATTTGTGGCTTTGTTTATGCGTTCTTTTTCAGTACACTTTGCATATTTTAAAAATAGTTATACATGTTGTAAGGGGTAGGATGTAAAGAAAGCAAAGTTCACAATTGTAGTTCCAGTTTATTCCATTTTGGTAATTTTCTCCCAGTTATGTTTTCTATATTGCTATGCACTAGAAGGGTTCCACAGATTGCAAATATTTTTCCAATGATGTTATCAGTGTATTTAATAAAAAGATTGTTGCATGCTGGAAATGATAATTTACTGGTAGCATCCGTTGGGTGTCCTGGGAACGTGGTTACCAGTTGGCTTGGTGTTTTGTGCTGTTCCTGCTGGACAGAAACATACATCAAAAAAAATTCAACAGGCTGGATTATTTTGTAAACTGTGCTCGCATGAAGCCTGAGGCAAGTTAGCACACGGTCTCTTGCTGCCTTTTTTTTCCCTCTAGATATGAACATGTGTATTTCTCAAATCTGAAATGAAGAAAAGGAGAGCCTTGTGTTTCCTACTTCACCTCCCCAAATGTACAGAAATTTTTTAAAATCCATCCTTTGTTGTCTGATTTTTTTTCCCTCTCTAGAGGAATGCCTTTCTCTCCCAGTCGTAATGTAGTTAATGTAGTGAACGTGCATGTTTGCTCAGTGTGACTGTGACTTTTATTCACAGATCCTGTATCTTTCCGGTAAATAGAACCTCTCCTTGTGCTGAGTGATATTTCCACTTGTCTATCCAGACTCTCATATAAATCAGCTTGTGGCTTTTTGAGCCCTTGTGTTCACTGTGGCTACTTGCAAATATCTCATATCCTCCCATATGTTGATAGTTTGTTTTCCCTATTTACGTTCTGATGCTCTGAGAGAGGAGAGCGTTGCCAATGTAGACATATTTGTCATTGTCAAATAACCTCTCTGTACCCTCACCCTGTAGCAACACTTCCCTGTCTGTGGCGTTTGTGCTTTAATGAACAGATGCTTCACCGAGTTTCATGGCGCGTATAAATTTCCTAAGACCCCCAGATACCATTTTCAAACTGCCTAAGAATAATAAACCTCTTTGCTCAGTGCAGGATCTTACACTTGCAGTCTAGCCCTGCAGTTTGCTGAGCCATTGTGCAGGCATAAATCTGGGCCACGGCGCTCTCTGCGCTAAGGTGTGCTAATTATTTATAACATCCCGTAGCAACCACTCCACAGCCTTAACTAGCGTTTCAGGAGCCAATCAGAATGCTTCTTTTATCCCTGTTAAGCCTTCGCATCAGCTCAGGAGAAAATCATTTTAACAGATTTAGCACCATTTAAATACTACTTCAGATTTATTTTTCATAGATTTATTTTATTGAAAAAGTTTGTGATGATAAAGCACACTTGTTTGTGCCTTTGTGGTTTGTCATTTTTTTAAAAAAAAATCAAGAGAGTTCTGCTGTACATGCTTCCATTATTCTAACTTAAAATTAAACCATAAGATGTTTTTACAGCCCTAAATGATATTTATTGACCATGGTTTAAGTCCCATACACTAAATATAAATCTTTGGAATCCAGTATAACAGCTATGGATGTAACCTCTTTTCCTGTGTTTGGCAGCCAGACCCTCTTATCAGTATGAATCTGGCTGAAGAAAACATTAAACCTTAGTTTATGCTGGTTTTAGTAAAACTTTTTTTTTCCAAAATTATTTAAGATAGTTAATCAAATTTTTTTAACGTGTTGAAAATTTCAGTGTAGAAAATGTTCTCTGTATTGAAATATGTCACTTTGGAAGTGAGCAAACAGTTTTCTAAAAGCCAGCAAATTCCTGTGACTTCCACCTCAAAAATATTCATATGTGTTCACTGTGTCAGATGTGTATGTAGCACTTGAGATGTGTCTTGCATTAACTAAGTTCACCGTAGGTCAGTGTTCTTTGTGAGCAGCAAACAAGACAATCTTCTGTCTAGAAGCTCAGTGGATGGCATGGTAGACTCTCTTGAGATGCAGAAAATGTACATGTCTGATGATTCAGTGTCCAGACAGTTTCTGCTTTTGAATTATTAAAGCACTACATAATCTTAAATAACACCACTGCTGTCGTGCAGTATTTTAAACGATAGAGTCTCTAAACTACTTTTCTTTCCTCTTGCTCCTATTTGCTGGGGGACAGGAGAACATAAAGTGATGTCTGAGCGCAGTGGGGCAGGTTTCATACAGATGTGATGTGGGCAGGTTGCTGGGAAGAGAGAAATCTTGAGAAAGCCAGGAAATGTTGTTTCTTTCCCTGATTTTGCCACTGAGTTGCTATCAGCTTTGGCAAGTCGCTTGCCCTCTGTCTCTCATTGTTACTTCCAATACAATAGGGGTACTAAATCTTGTTCATTGACTGTTTTAAATGCTTTGTTTTCCATGAAGTGTCAATTACAGATTGTATCTATTCACATGAGCGAAGAATCAGATTGCTAAGATCATATGGGAGAGTTCCAGATGTAACTGAGAAAAGGGCTTGACTTAAAAACAACCCCTGTAAACCTAAGCCTGGTACAGATGGTTCTGTTACAATAAGCGTAGGGAGACTGTGCAGGCATGAAAGTCCTGGTATTGTTTTTATCCTCAGCAAGCTGTTGTTGCATCTTGCTAACCTGCAGTTTCCTGTATGCTACAGACAGTCACTACTGGCTAGTCACAGTCAAACAGGCAAATCTTCCAACCTGGACTTCCCAGCTTGGGATAATAGAACTGTTTACAGGAACAAGAAGCCACCTTGGCCTTTTCCTTCTCTGGCTCATGAAATGTGAAAAGGCGTGAAGCTGTCACATGGTTAATGGACACAGGAAAAAAAATGAACCACCTTTCACTCATTGTAGGCCTCTGAGCCTGGTCTGTTCCCCTTAAAGCCAGGAGAGTTTTTGCCGGTGGCTCCAATTGAAACAGAGCTGGCCCCAGTTTGCTCCCATTTTACAGTTTCTCATTAGTATATTTACTTTCTTAATTTTGGACTGCATTGAAATTGCCATGTGAAGAACACAGTTTGACCTGCTTCTGCCTTAGGTATTTGTCTACAGTAGAGCTTTCCTGCATTGTTTGTTTTGTTTTTTTGTTTGTTTTGGTTTGTTTTTTTTAACCTTTTTACAGGTTGTAGAAGTATTAGTGAAAGTCCATGCAGAAGAGTATTTATTTTACTTTTCAATCAACCTGTCACAATCTGACATGGAAATCCCACCAGCCTTGCAGCTAAACAGAGTGCAAAATATCCTTGTATTCTTCAGCTGTGTGAATATGAATTTCCTCCTGGGAGGATCTCTCTTTCCAGTGTTTGTAAGGGAGGTTTGGGCTTCCAAGTTTTTGGGTATGTAATGGAATTCCACAACCAGGTGGAATAAATCAGGGCCCTCCTGTGCTATGTTTGTATCACCCGTTATTACGTGTACTGGTGTAGAATCCCAACCATCGTCCCCCTGCTTTGAATTTGAAACCAAGAACCAACAACAGAATTGGAGCCTTGGGGTAGCTGGTCCAGAGGGAAGATGAAAGTAGTAGCAAAAGGAAATTGTTGGGTAGGATAAATGGGACAGAAGAGTGGAAATAAATGCAGAAAGAAAAGGAAAGTTCTGAAATGTGAAACATAAATTTACTTGTCAGCAGAATAAATTTACTTGTCAACAGTTTAGGAGCCAGTTTTGCTTGGTAATTTTTTTTCCATATTCTTCTTTTACTTACAGTGTGTATGTTAAAGTCAGCAATCCATTCTAGTAGTCATTGCTTGATATTAAGCACTTCCCAGTGTAAATAAACTCCTTGATCTTTGTGCTCATTTAGCTTGGGATATGAGCAGTGAAAGCCAGTCAAGCATACATCTGCTGAGGCTATACCATACATGGCTATATTTAAAGTACTCATGTAAGTACTAAATATAAAGAAATATTTAAACCAGAAACAGCAGGTGTCAGAGTGCTCCTGTCCACCATGCAGGAAAGCCAGATTTGAGTTTGAGTCTATTTCTGCTTTTGTAAATACAAATGTGCCTGAAAGAGACCTGGGCAGAACCTGTGGCCAGTGTTAGCTGGTGATACTGGCCTCCAAAGATCCCCATCTGCCATCATCCCAGCTGGGACAGTGAACCGTGGGGATTTATGGTGGGAATGATAAAAGTGGTAGTCTCCAACTCCAGAGAAGAGGCTGACACAAGTAGCTTACAGCATCACTGACTGCCCAGGCACGCTAATTGTGTTTTCTTTTGTGTTTGTCTGCACGTTCTGTATTCACAGGACTTAGTCAATGTAACTACAGTGCATCCGGTGTTTGGAGACTCATTTACCCAACACATTGTACTCATTATGGTTTGTTGAGTGAAAAATACGTATGATTATTTTTACCATGTATTTGCAGTGCATATTTGCATAACTTAGTGTAAAACATCAGCAGATCCATTTCAGTCTCTTTTCCTAACTCTTCCGTAAACTCCCAGGAGAGTGTTTTCATCTCTTTTTATTGTTCTTATTTTTTTAATGAGTATGTTTAAAAAAAAAAAAAAAGTCCCAAAGTAAAATCAGGATGGAGGACCATGTCCTACCAGACAAAGATAGGGATGTGTTGAGATACTTATGTGTAAGCTCCTGGATTGGTCAGGTTGTGTATGTAGAGGTGGGAGGAGAGAGTGGCTGCTGCACAACAGTTGCATCTCTGTGGCAGCAGGATTGGACCCTACAGTGCACAGGAAGAAGAAGCTCCTGAGCTTGGCTTTGGGGTCATCCACATATCGTGATGAAGCAAAGTGTAAGGTGAACGGGGCAGTGTTATCCAAGCAGACATAGCAGCCCACCGCAGGGCAGAAGAGACGCACAATCAGCTAAGGAACAGCAGTCTTTGTGAGTACTGAAATCGCTCTCCGTGTTTCTACCCTTTATTGGACGTTCGTGCTGAGCACAGCCTGCTCTCTGATTGCCCCTCAATCCCGATACAGAGGGCGCTTGGTGTGTTTTCTTCAGTGTGGGGGCATACAGGCCTCTGGCCTAGGGAGGAGGGTTCCAGTTTTCCTCCAGCTCTCTAGATTTCAGCTTTTCTCATGTGTTGCTGTTTCCGGCATGTTTGCCTGTCCAGAAATTCCAGAGTCTGTGTTATCTCTCTAGGATTATCCCATTAAATGTGGACACCCTGAGAAAAGAAAAGAAGATGCATGTTCCTGATTCTCCCTTTCATTTGCTTTTTTTTTTTTCCACTCACATTTATTCTCTAAAATTATATCCTCTCCCTGTCTCTTTTACTTCCTCTGACTGGATCATCCACAGTCTTTGATCCGAACCTCTGTGGACTCTGCATGAAATACATCTAATACCCCCATGTACTTCTCCATGACACCTTCTCTGTTGTAACTGCATTCACTCATAGGTCCATGTTTTTCTTAACATTCTGCTGTTTCCATTATAAAATTTTAGTTATTACTAGGTGTGAGTTGTATAGTAATGTCTCTACATTCAAATAACATCCACAGCTATATATAAGACTATTAATATGTTTCCTGCAGCACAGTACTGAGAAAGAGGGTGAGTTAAGGAATTCATATGAATTTTCTGTTTCTTGACTACTGTCATTAAATCTTCAGGAAGGATGAATTCCAAGTGCGAGAATGTGCATGCAGCTGCTACTGCTAAAATACAGAAACAATGGCATATAATCATTCAAATGAAAGTTGGGTACTGGTGTTCTCCACATCACTTCTACTGTGCACTTTTTTGGTAAAGTGTATTTCAGAAGTTTGTGTTAAAAATATGTATTACACAAGAGGGGGTTTTACGATTTAGAAAAAAAGAGATAATCATTAAAAAGAAAAGTCCTTTTGCTGCAATATTGATGGGTAAGGCCATAGGTGCAATATTACTAAAAATATTTGTTTTGGTATAAATAAATCCAAGTCCTGTGTTAAGTGGCCAAGTCTGCACAAAAGGTGGAGGGGGGGAGTTGTTTATCTGTTTCTGTTTAAACAAAAAAGAAATTTGAGATGAGGAGAGATGATGTTTGTAGCCAAATATGGTTTCTGTTCTACACAGGCTGTTTCTCCTCTGTGTCACAGGGATGGTGCCTAGGGCTCACCTGCAGAGTTAGATGGCATCTTTACCCATTTCTCATCTTGCTCATCTTGAGCTCTGCCCCTAGTTATAATAGGTTGTTTGCTGCATTTAGAAGTGGACAACTTAGGGATGCTGCCTACACTGGAGTAAAAGCATAAAACTTGCAAACAAGAAGGGCTATGTTTGCTTCTTGGAAGGAAGTCCCTTCTCCAAGCTGGGAGAGCAGGTGCCTGCTCGACCCCTCAAGTTTGGACATGAAGATTCTGGCAAGTCAAAGCAGTGCCACTTAAGCAGTGTAATAGTAACATCCATAAGAGAGACTAGAATCTAATTCTGTCTTCTTAATTACCTTGCTATTGTAGGTTTAGGGGGAAGAAGTGAAGATATATTTAGCTGTTCCCTTAAATTCCAGTCAGGGCTTAACTCAAACAGGCAAAAGTTTCCTCTAGATTTCCCTTCAGCATGACTTGAGCAGATTTCCAAGGGTATGTCAAGATGCAGGGCATGGGATCTATCCTGTTCTTCCTAGAAAGTGGTGAATGTCCCTTGGTAGTTGATTCTCTTCACCTTGCATCACTCCGTATCTTCCAGGTAGTTTGCATCTGTTTCTGCTGCAGAAGAATCCAAGGAATTTAACCTGTGTTTTGTTTTTATAATATTCTTGACATGGTAAATGGGAGATCTCTGTCCCCATATTTTACATTCTGAAATCAAGTGTTAGGGTGCTTGGCAGCAAGAATCCTTTCTTCTGAGAGCTTACAGGCGATAGTAGAGCTGCTTGTAAGCTTCAGTACTGGTCGCCTTGTGATCTGCCCAGCATTGTAAGACTTCTTATTTTGTTACTCTACCTGGAGAGTTTGTGAAGGCCAGATTCATTTGGGTGACCAAGTATTTTACTGCAGACTCTGATCCCATCCCCAAGGCTATGCCTGTGCTGAGTGAGCCTTGCACCAAGAAACTCTTTTTGAGCAAGTTCTTTAGCTCATTAAAAAAAGCAAGCTGCTCAACAAGGACTTTATGAAATATGAAGTATAAAAGCTTTCCCTTCCCACTCCCTTTAAAGAAAATGTTGTGTAAGCTTCTGTATTTACTAACATATTTCAGTGATGATGTCTGTGAGCTCTGTAGCATCCATTTGCATTTTAAAAAGTACTTAAAAAATACAGAGGCTTCTTCCAGGCTTGTTTGTTTATTTGATCTTATCTCAGAATCCCAGGTTAGTCAGTAAAGAAACTGAAAATTCTTGTTTTCTTTGTCACATAGGGCGCTCTGATATGTTCAAGTTTTCATTGTCCTGTCTTTCATTTACACTGTGGTACCAAGAGCTGACTTTTGAAACCCATTTAAGTGTGCAATCAGCAGTACACTAATCTTTTGACAGGGTTTTGGCCATAGTGCCTTCACTCCTTTCCTTGTGTTTGCTACCACAAGGAGTTCTGTGAATTTTCAGGCTCCAGCCTTTGACATGTGCGAGAGGAGTTGGTGACCACGCACTGTGCCCTATGGAAGATACTGTGTTTGTGGCAATTACACCTGGTTGAGATTTTTCCATGTAGTGATTTTGTGAAAAGCATCTACTTTGTTGAAATGTTTCTGCCTGTGTGATTTCATGGAATCTTCATCCTTGAAGATTCAGAATTTGGCTTGACGAGGCCTTGAGCAACCTGATATAAGTTGGCCTTGCTTTGAATAGGAGGGTTGACTGCATGACTTCCAGAGGTTCCTTGCAACCTAAATTACTCTGAGTCTGTATGATTTTTTTCCTAAATCAGTTTTGTTGAAAAGAAAGCCTAAACCTAGAGTAAATAATATGAACTTTTTAGTTAAAAAAAACTCCAAACTTGGTTTAAAATTTTTCTTTACTTAAAAAAAATGTAAACTAGGTCAGTACCCAAAGTTAGGTTAAATGGGTTTTTAGTTCGACAAAATGTATTGTTTGAAGATAACTTTTTCCACTGAAAATTTTGAAAGGTTTTTATTTCCTCTTCAACACAAACAGGTTATAAACTTGCAAACTAAATTTCTTATTCCCCTAGCTCTAGATGGAGCCTATTCCTATGCACAGCATACTAATTTGGTGTTTTATCTAATAAAGTATTAAAGACTTGGTCCTGCACCACTGAATTTAGCAGGAGTAGTAGTAGTGAGGAGGGCCAGGCTCACAATGCCAAATCTACCACATGCAGAGGATGCAGGGTTGTCATAGCTGTTCCTTTCTTAGTAGGTGATATATGCACTTCTGTAGATTTCCCTCATGTCTCCCATGACAGGCAGAGAAGTCTTAGAAGCAAGCTGTTAAGAATTAGATCTATAACTTGCTGCATAGTGGACAAGTTTGTTTGGGTAAGTTGAGTTGTATCACTCAAAATGATGTAGAGGCCTGTTTGAATGGGAGACTGAGTAAGTTTGATCAAGTTTGTGATAGAGGGGCAATTTTGGGGAATGCTTTTCTTTCCTTGTAGCGTTTTGCTGTGAAAAACGACATAGGCATCCAAAGTAACAAATAACCACTGTTTTATAGTTAACTATACATTGTAATGAATAGTTCTGGTGAATTGGGATATAAATATTTGGTTGGAAGAGGAGTAAAAATGAAATATTTCCCCTGATTCCGTTTGCTTTACATCATCGAGTCCATTTTGTAGCTTAAGGTCACCTGCACAATGAAGTGACTAGAAGTTCTCTCTCTTTTTTTTTTTTTTAATACTCCATTAATGTCCTCCTTTCTATTTAATTAATAATTCATATGTCTGAAGTGTAGGAGATGAGTGGGAAAACAAACAGACAAGAGAATGCCTACCAAAGTGCTTTGCTGGAGTTGTTCGTTCAGCATATTCCAGCTTGCACTTGGAAAAACAACTTTTTGTAGGGGAGGGAGGTAGCCAGAGGCTTATGCACTGCCTGATATGTGTTTACTGTCGTTTCTAGGAGTTCCAACACCCAGCCCTGAAATCCTTCGGCATACCTTGAATATGCTTGTACGGGAGAGGAAAATATACCCAACTCCGGATGGTTATTTCATTGTAACCCCACAGACTTACTTTATAACACCCTCTCTCATAAGAACTAACAGTAAATGGTACCATTTGGATGAGAGGATACCTGACAGGTCTCAATGTACCTCTCCGCAACAAGGAGCTGTAACTCCCTCCACCTCGGGATGCGTCAGGGACCGAACACTACCCAAAAACCACTGCGACTCCTGCCATTGTTGCAGAGAAGACATGCACAGCATGCATGCATCTACCCTACAGAGGAAATCAGCAAAGGACTGTAAAGATTCATACTGTCCTCCTGCATTATGTCAGGTCGCACCTACTGAGAAAAGTAAAAGTACTGTCAATTTTTCCTATAAAGCAGAGACACTCACAAAGCCTAAGGATGTAGAAAAGCAGTCTAAGAAATTCGGACTCAAATTATTCCGATTAAGTTTTAAGAAGGACAAGACAAAACAGTTGGCAAATTTCTCTGCCCAATTTCCTCCAGAGGAGTGGCCGCTAAGGGACGAGGACACCCCTACCACTATACCTAGAGAGGTAGAAATGGAGATTATCAGGCGCATTAACCCAGACTTGACTGTGGAAAATGTCATGAGGCACACTGCACTAATGAAGAAACTTGAAGAAGAGAAAGCTCAGCGAAGCAAAGCTGGATCTTCAGCTCACCACAGTGGACGAAGTAAAAAAAGTAGGAATCACAGAAAGTCTCACGGGAAATCAAGATCACACAGTAAGACTCGGGTGTCCAAAGGAGACCCGTCAGATGGTTCTCATTTGGATATACCTGCTGAAAGAGAGTATGAGTTTTATGATCCCTTGACTCGATCCCCACGGGAAGGCTGTTTTATAATAGAGCACAAGGGAGATAATTTTATAATGCACAGCAATCCTAACATGATTGAATCTCACTTTCCCATGACACCAGAGTGGGATGTGTCTGGTGAGTTGGCCAAAAGAAGAACTGAAATGCCTTTTCCTGAACCTTCCAGAGGAAGCTCCCACTCCAAGGTCCATCGGAGCCATAGCCATACACAGGATAGAAGATCAAGGAACGAGAGGTCCAGTAAGGCCAAAGAAAGGTCTAGATCTATGGATAACTCCAAGGGACCTCTGGGCTCTGCTACTTTGGGCACACCTGCAGACACAGGTGAAGGCTGTAGCCCAGATGACCAAACAACTAGCCAAACTTACATTGAGGATAGTACCTTAAGGCCATCTCAATCACTCAATCATCAAAGGGCTCTGATTTCATCTGCTGGCTACAAAGAGAATTGCATCCCCGAAATAGTTAGTGGAAGTGTAGAAACCCCCAGTTCTTGTAGCCTGTTGGAACAAAACAAGCCTACAGAGAGTTTGCCATCGTACAGTGAGCTCAATTCCTGCACAACAAAGTCTGCAGTTGATGACTATTTTCAGTGCAACACATCCAGTGAGACTGTGCTTACTGCTCCATCACCACTGGGAAAGAATAAAGAGGATCATGACACACTGACTGTGACAGATGGGCTGAAAAAAATGACTCCCTCGGAAAGACAGTCTCAACATGTTGCCAGGGAGCCTGGGGTGCACAAAGAGGAGTCCCCGAAGGGTCCAAGCAGTGGTTCAGCTGTTGCTGGCCAAACTCCAGAGGTGATTGCAAATGGGCGGCTGGTTCAACACCATAACACTGAATCAAGCAGCCTTGATAAAAGGAAAGAAATATTTAGCAAGGACACACTCTTTAAACCTCTGCACAATACTCTTTCTGGGAATAGTTATCATAAGTCTAGCACACCCCTGCTAAAGCCCCATCAAAAGACCCCCTCTGACACATTGCCAGTCAGATGTGAGAAACTTGAGCAAGCGATAGTAACCTCAGTCACACAAGTCATGCCTGTTTCACAGAGACAGCAAGAGACAACTGGGAACCAGGAGGCCTCCTTCGACTACTACAATGTTTCTGATGATGATGACTCGGAGGAAGGAACAAACAAAAATGCTGAGGAAGAAAAGAACAGGGATGATGTTGGCACTATGCAGTGGCTGCTAGAGAGAGAAAAGGAAAGGGATCTGCAGCGAAAGTTTGAGAAGAATCTTACTCTTCTCACCCCGAAGGAAACAGAAAATAACAACAACCAGAGAGCTACCCATTCAGCTCGCCTGGACAGCATGGACAGCAGCAGCATTACTGTGGACAGCGGGTTCAACTCTCCACGGTAGGACTGTCACATTCATTGCAACTTTACAGACTAGAAAGTTCCATTTCTTAGTTATTTGTTTGTCTGATGTTGGTGAAAGAGCATAGGGTCATATTAAACAATTTCACTCCTTTTTAGACAATGTTTTCTGCAGCTCTAGAGTCCACTATTCAGATGCGTGGGTTTTCCCCCATCCTGTAAGCAAGCAATGACCGTTTGCAGCATTGACTCCGTATTAGCTCTTTTTCCTTCTGCTGAAAACTTTCCTGTATCCATTATTCCATGTTAAACTTGAATTTGCATTTAGAATAGAAGGGATAAGCTCCCACGTACTCCCCCTTTCCTTTCCCTCTAAGATACCATCAACAAGACTATTTGGAAGACTAGAGATAACTAGGTGGCATAATCTTTGGCTCAGACAAAAAAAGTGATACTTGTTTTGGGTTTGGGTTTTTTGATTTGTTTTCTTCAAAAATATTGGAAGTTCTATCTATCGCCATTCCAAACTGGTGAGACTGGAACAGCCATTCCCCCCACACAGCCGAAAGTACTCAGGATATTTGAACTTCAGAGGTGACCATGTGCTGCATCAGCAGAGAGAGGTGTCCTGCCTAGGATGCTTGGGAAAAGAGTCCAGACTTTTCTGTGTGGTGGTGATGGTTAGTCATTTCCGTTCCAGGGATCTCGGACATCATGGAAGTCTCACTGTGGTAGGAGTCTTACAAACATAGGGAAGGGACAGTTGCTGATCTGTTGCCTGCTCTGAAGATTTTACAAGCTCATTTCCAGGTTCAGAATTCTTCACTTGAGCCTTCTTCCTTCTCTCTGACCTTTGAAAGTCCTAGGTCCCTGGTGGAATGGAGCTTACCTGTTACTGTTTGCCCTGGATAGCAACCCATCAGAGTCCAGACTCTAAAACCACAAAAATAATTTACAGTGGTAGTTACAGCATCTTACTTAGGCCTAAATTATTTACTGCCTGTGATTTAAAAATAAAACCTCCAGGACTGGATTTGTATTAGGTAAAAGAAAATGGTTTTTTTTTTGCCTGTATAAAGTATTCTTATTTCTCAAAATTATATATTCTTTTAAATCGATAGCAAAGGCTTTGGAAAGGCATGTGAAAGATTTCCTGCTTCTGTACACAGGACTAGATTTCCTTTTCAGCTAAAATCATCACTCTGGAATAAATTCATGTGGATTTGATGGTTACTTCTGCTTGATGTTAATGACAAGGCAGGAATTATTGGGCCTGATGCAGCATGCAGTGATCATCAAACTACTAGAGTGGGCTTTTAACATACGTATGTTTTTTCTGAGTAAAAAATAAGAAAGAAGAATAATTGGAGTAAATTGTACCTGTTACAGTGAATTCTGTTTAAAAAAGAATTCTGTTTATAAAAGAAACTATAGAAGGTTTTGAATTTGCTCCCGTTATTGATTGTATCTATTCTGCAGATGCTCGGCATCTTTTCTCACATACAACTGCTGTATGAGGCTATTTGCACCTTTTTTTTTTTTTTTAATGTAATCTCTCCTTTAAATTGAAGTGCTATACTTGCAATCTGTTTTTGCAGGGGAGTATATGGTGTTTGCTTCTTACCCAGCCTGTCTCACTGCAGAATGCATTTCATCTCCAAGATAGGAGGTAGGGGGTTGCCTGGATAAAAAACAGTTCTTAGACTATTATTTCACTAGCTGCATGCTTACTGAATATCAAGCCTCCACTTCTGGTTAATGCAAAGGAAGATGTTTTCTTCCCTAATTATCTATACATAAAAGCTAAAATTTCTGTTGCTGTTATAATTAGCTAGCAAGAGAACAGAACGTGGTGAGTGTACTGGATTTAGTGCTGTTATGTTGCTTTTTTTAATATTGAATGAGAAACAAATACGCAGCTATAAACAATGATTGTGTTCTACCCATCCTTTTTTTTGTGTTTCTTTACCATTGGCTTATTAGCATATCTCTCTCTCTCTCTTTTTTTTTTTTTTTTACCACATAAAGTAAGCTAAAAAAGAGTAACATTCTGTCGGGGATTTTTTATTTTTATTTATTTATTTATTTATTTTAAGGACAGCATATAGTCTGGATATTTTAAAGGTTTTTATATATCCAAGCCCTGAGTTTTGCATTGAGATGATTAAATTGGATGCTTTTGCTCAGTTTTGTTCACTCCTCAGTATAATTCTATTAAAATAAATGGAGCTGAGGGTGGATTCAGCCCTTTGGCTATAGTTACCATGCTGTTATTACTTTCCTACCTTATAACAAAAAATGTGCTCCGCAGCCCTTTTCCAGGAAATAAAAAACAGCCATCCAGTATTCATCTGGTAAGATTCACCTAGATCTGACAGTGTCCATTAGCAGATGTCTAGGGAGGAGTATAAAAACGCGACATGCATGTAGTGATATTTCTCAGATATACTCTCTTAGCCTCCACTTATGTGTAACTCTGGACTTCCTGAGGTGGAGTGGTATCTTTCCATTTAAACAGCAATATACAGTGTTGCTCAGGGAATCAAAATTATCAGTTCTAAACTGTGAAAAAAAAAGTATGTTTTTAAAGGGTGACAAATTTTAAAAAGGACATCTAAAAAAAAAACAGGATTTATGTAGTTAAAGAGATTTGCCATGGTTATTTAACTTAAAAAGTATTTTGTGTGTAAAGTTCTTGAACACATCACCATTTAGAAAACTTCTAACAGCCTCACAGTATTTTGGTCTGATGATTTTATGCAAGTAATATACAGTGTCTGTTAGCTCTGAATATTTATTTTATTTTTTTGTTTTTAGAGCTTATATAATACGGCTGCTCTTTTGTCACATAAAGAAAGAGCTAATTTTGGCACTACTCTGCACGCAAAACTCTCACTGCAGTCTTTGTATATACATGTTACAATGGTCAGTTTGTAATACCATAACTGAAAATGTTTGAAAATCTGGAATTGGTGGTTCCATACAGAATGATACAATACTGAATTATCTCTGAAAAACAAAGGTTGCATCTGTTCTCATTAATAACCAGAGGGAGAGGAATAAAAACCGAGCAGTGGAATTGCAGCCTGCCTCATGCCAGCTCACAGAGATACCTTGTTGTGTGCATCACCCGTCATAGCTGTTTGCAACTGCTTACAGTAAGGCAATAATTGGCAGAAGGGGATCAGTAACATTTTGATTAATTTAAAAGATCTACCAGAGTTTTTCTAAAAGCATCACTGATTTTCTAGATACAGTTTTGTGATCAGTTTAAGATGATTTAAGTCTGCACTGCAGCTAAACAAGATGTTGCACTCTTCACCCACCAGCCACGCACTGGCACATTTTTCCCCTGCCGCATCCAAGGCTGTGTGTTCCTACCCTTCCCCTGATGCTAGCACCAGTCTTTCCTTTTTTTGTAGGGCTAGTATTTAACTGAGAGGGGTCCCTGGTGCGGCTGGCTGCAAGGCTCCATAAGCACAGGCCCCAGCAGCAGGGAAGCAGCAGGAAGATGTGGCAGGGTCAGGTCCACGTGAGGCAGATAAAAGCTGCCCCTTTCAGTAGCAGGTAAATTTAGGTTGATTTTAAACTGATTATGAAACTCTGTCATTAGTATCTCTGTTTTTAGTGCTTATTTCATACCCATTCAGGGCGCTGAATGTACTCCGTGAACATCTCCATAACAAGTTATGATGTCATCTTGCAAGGAGTAGAGGTATAGATGAAGGATACATAACCAGGAGGCATGTGGCTCTTTGGAAACAAATCTCTCTTCATGCAAATACATTATTTAGAGATGAAAAATGATAAAGAGTGGAAAGAGCACCAAAAAACAGTAGTGGTAAAACTAGCCCTAGCATATATTGGCTGAGTTTTTTAAAAGCTGTGGGCTAAAACGTAGGCTCCTCTCTGTTCATAATGAGATGTGTTATTAAAAGGGCTATTTTTTAAAAGTGCTAAGCATGCAGTCACTCCCATGGATAAGCAGTATGTTAGAACTAAGGAACTTCGTCCATTATACGAATGAAATAATAGCACTGGTACTTGTTGAGGGCATGATTACAGATCAGAAAGTTAATATTTATCACCATCTCGTAAGTTCATATCTCAGCTGCAAATCAAAATTGAAGAGAAGTGTTGTATTTAGAAGCACTGTGGATTTAATGTAAAGTAGTGTTTTCAGTAAACAAACATTTTCTATACCAAGGCATGGGTAGAAGAGGAGACAGAGGAAGCTGTGTTATGCAGTAATTCTTCTAGCTCTGCCTAGTCACAGAGCTGATTTGATGAAATTACTTTGTGCTAAAATGCACCAGCCAGGAAGGAAATTAATACGTTGCACATGCAAGATGGAAGCCATTTCCTTGAATGAAAAATCCAGATGCCTGATACTCGTTCAGTCACGCAGACTTTGTGTGACAGCTTCAGCTCTGCTTAGTGCTATCCCTGTGTTACAGTATGATGACTGCTTAGTACTTCTGGAAGCTGTTTTGGAGGAACATATGTGAATCATCAAAATGAGATGGTTCATTGATGTGACATTACATACAAACACAGGAAGCCTATTATAAAACACTCTATTCTCCTTTCCTGTCTGGTAAATAGGTATATAGGTATGTCATATATGAGTGTGTATATGTATTTTTTTCCATTTTAGTACTCGTGAGAGCCTGGCATCCAACACTTCGAGTATTGTTGAAAGTAACAGACGTCAGAACCCAGCTCTGAGTCCTGCACATGGTGGCGCAGGCCCAACATTCAACTTCCGAGCGACCGCAGACCCGCCGACAAGTGAAGCTGAGAAACTGCAAAAACCTGCTAACTGCCTGCAAGCTTCTGTTACTAGTGTCTGATAGTCATTCTGCCTCAGATCTCCTGTCTCATCCTATACAGCAAAGTTTACGACACTGGGACTGATGTTTACATCTTTGGGGAAAAAAGCATCTCAACCACAGTTTTAGTGTTTACTTAAACTGTGCCACTATGTAGAATAGGAGCAACAAAGAAATCTTTATTTCAAGGTATTGCTTTTCACGTTTGCGGCTCTGTAGCAACAGAATAGCAGTAGGGATAATATGTACACTTTTTGCTTCACTTAATTGTAACTGAGCACATATATGAAAGTCTAGACACTGTAAGTGTAATCTGCATTTTCAATGTCCATGCAGTTGCCAACTTCATTTAAAAAAAAAAATGCCACAGATGTGTGATGCCCCCGGTCAGAGGCTAAACTCTGCTGCAGAGTTGATCTTTTTTTACTTCAAAAACTGAGCCACTGCTGAAAGTAACCAGCCAGGATCGCTTTGAGGAAAAACAATGCCAAACATGACAAGTGATGACCTCAGCTCTATCTGTGAATTATTAATATCAATCAGTCATTTTCACTGTGCATTTTTGTGACACAATTTTACGAATACCCGTATAAGGGAGTAAAAAGAGGTTGTGGTTTTTGTTTTTGTTTTTTAAGTATGTAGGGTGGGGAGGGAGACTGGTTTCCCTTTTGTGTTTCAAAAGTATGAGAGATGTTTACTTACTGAAACTTGCTACTTCACCTTCCGTAGTCACAATTGAGGAGGTAGGCCTTTGCATAGAGGGGGGAATGGGGAGGGAAGGGAAAGTTTAACTGTCGTGGAGCCACAACATGGAGTGACACAAAATATAACAAATATCTTTAGTATAAATGAAATATTTAAAAGAGATGATCTCATTCTTGTGTCACTTCAGTATTGCAACTTGCCATTAATATAAGAATCAAAATAACTAATTTCTTTAAACAAAAATATTCTTTGTGATATAAATGACAAGTATGGCCTGAAGAAATGATTCTTTCTAGTGGAAGGACATAAATCTATTTTATGTAGCTTTTTAAATAGAGTGCCTAAATTAGGCTGTTGAAAATAGCATACATTTTAGTGATTATCAGAGAACAAAATTTAGAGAATTATAAACTTCTGGCCTTTCTATTCAGTGGATGTTATTTGCAATTTAGCATTTCATGGACACGTCTAGTTTTTGGAAATTAAATGTGTCCATGTGGTTGGCAGTAGAAATCTGAATTCTGTAGGTATAGTATATCCTAATTATTCTCCCCTAAACTGTTACTCCAAAGTAATTAATAATATGCTAATTACTGCAGAGTAACTTCTAAGGATAGTTAAACTCCAAGAGTAATTTTTAGGTATAGGGTCACATTCTGCTCTGTTACTCATGCAGTGCAACAAACTGACTTCAAAATTAACTGTATATTTATTTTTTATGAGAACAGTCAAATCGGTGGAAGAATAACAAAGATATTAAAATGCTCAACAGTCCAAATTGTTGAATATAAAAGGGACATTTACATTGTCTAGCTCTTGGTAATACACAGGTATTAAACCCAACTGTACGTATTAAAAGGCAGTATTTTCATCAGGTTCTGGTGACATGTACTACTTTGTATAAATCATTTGAGCTTCACTCATATTCTGTATTGTCATCGGAAGTCTTTACTGAAGATTCAGCCTTATGTTACACAGTTGGATATAGTTCATTTACTTACAAAATGACTTTCTAACTCTGGACACAATCGGTTTCTAATTCTGTCAGCAACATATATCATACCCAGTAAATGCAGAGGTCTGTTTTACTTGTTTTCAATGTATAAATTCCATTTCATAGGAGCAATAAGACCTTTCAGTGCACATAAAGGAAATTATTGTGCTTTTGGTTGGTTATCAGAGTCACTTGGCCTTCAGCCTTCTGCCTTATCATACCTTCCAAGATGTGCTCTAATTACCATATAATGCTTTGCATGACGCATCTTATTGTTCAATATGTAACTCCAGCAGTACTTATTACATGCGAACTGTAGAGTCAGAGTTTTTGTGGGGAATTGTCATATACTATGCAGTGGCTGACTGTGATTTTGTTTCTGAGACAAGCTCTGACAGTAGTATGTATCAATTCAGTAAATAAAAATGTCAAAACTATCTTAATTTATAGCTGATGATCTGAAGTACTAATGGCAGTATTAAAATGTGCACAGCAAAAACAAATTTTACCTTTTGGGGAAATGTTTGTTTGTCATAAACTAATCAGAGTTTATGCAGGCAGCTGGTTGTATAGAAGACATCATTCCAACAAAACATGATAGTATATACCTACAAACTGTATAGTATGTTATTTCCTAAAGTTCCCATAGACCAGCAGACAACATAAATGTCATATTAATGTTGACATAGCATTGTACCGATATTAATGTGACTCTTGGAATATGGAATGTAAACAGAAGTTTCAAATAGAAACGTTCTAATCTAATTCTTTTTTTTTTTCTTTTAAATCAACAATGGAATATAAGGAAATTCCATCTTGAGGTTCTGGTAACAAAACCACGAGAGTGGAGCTTGAGTGCTTTATGTCACCCTAATCCTTTGATGAAATCATAGCCTTGTATTACATGGTTGCTTATCTATCATTCTTCTTCTAATGTATCAATTTAAAGGTTTACAGAATTAGATTAGGTTGAATCTGTGTTGTGTTCAACTGTAAAGGGTCAACACAAATCTGTCGGCATTTTGCACACTTAATATGTATTATTATAATACAACATGTTACTTTTATGGTAATTTTTTTTACACATATAACTACCTCCATGAATTTGATGAAATGCAGCAACGTAAAAAGTGTATTGTAAAAAGCAAGGTTAAAAACTTTGAAGCATTAGGTCATGGCATTCTCTTGTGTGTCAATGCTTGCGTATGAAGTCGTCATGTTTCCATTGCCACAATTACCTTTTACTATATTAAAAATTTGGCTTTTAGATGTATCACTTAAGATTTTGACAAGACCACATAATCTGGTTAAAAGTGAAAGGGAGGCTGAAACCTTCGATCCTCTCCCCAGTTACTGCTAACATTTCTGCCTGGTAGAACTTGAAAACGTATTTGTAATTGAGCAAATTTGGAACAGCTACAGTCTGTGAAATATGATTGACAGTTTGAGGTTTAACAGAAGACACTGGGTATTTTCTTGGCAGCCTTCAAATACTTTGGGCCCTACTCTGCCTCCATTTTCGCCAACATATCAGGTCATAGTTTCTCTTAACTGGCTAGAGCAGAGTGTACTGGATTTTAAAACAACTCTTACTTCAGGGATACTCAGTTTTCTAAACTGGGCATCTGAAACACTTGCTCCTATAGAAATTGCCAGCAGCCTTTAATTGACTTCACTGGGAGCAGTATTAGGGTCCCTACTCAAGGTATGCATCTATTGTTCGAAGAAAGCAGGCGAGTTTCCAATATAAATGAAACTGGCTTTTGAAAAGTAGCCAGTTGCAACAAGCCACCTTTAAAGAGAGGAAAAAGAAAGATTTTCCAAAAACCAAAGGAAGAAAGTAGCAGTTGAACCTAAGCAGATCACATTTATATACAAATCCCAATTTACGAACACCTCTTTCAGCAAACCCAGTACCATAATCCTGATGCAGATTGATAAACAAGCATCTGTTGAGCTAATTTTGCTGTATGAGTATTTCAGTTTAAAAAATCATAAGAAATCATTATCCATTTGACTCCTTGCACCACTGTAAAATGTCTGTAATACAAGAAACACTGTTTGCTCCACTTTTATAATGTAAAATGTATTGGAAAACAAATAATGAAAACCATGGCTTAAGTGATTGACAGCAGTAGTCATTCTTATAAAAGAGAACAAGCAAATCAGTATTCAGAGGCCATCATAAATATGGACAATATTTTGCACTTAAGTCATGCCTTTTTGCCCGAGAGCCTTGAAGCACTTCACACGTTACCAACTAAGCCTCACAAGATTGTGAAGTAGGCAAATTTCACTATCCCTATTTTATGTTAGGGCACATTGAAAAAAGCAAAGGTTAAGAGTCTGTGAACTCATATATTAACCAGTTTCTTTCTTTCTTTCTCTTTAAAAGTCATTAGAATAAGTTTAACAGGTAACCAAAGTGTTTAATGTTTATACTTCACAGTTATTCTTTTGATGCATTAGATTTGTGTAAGTAAGAGTTCTCTCTAGTTTTCAGTCCAGCACAGACTCTTACAGTAACAGTGCCAAAAACATTTGGTTTTCAGTCATATGAGTACTGCCAGCGGTGGTTTTCAAAACAGTTAATTAAAATTTTGTTTTTCAGATGCATTTCACAGAACTTTTCCCAATGTGATTGTTCAAATTGTTGTGCTGAGTAAGCAAATAGCACTCTTTTAATCTGGTGTCACACCCACAGTTTACAATTCTCTTTGCTCTTCTGAAAAAACTGTACAGTATTAGAGAGAAATGTTCTATTTTTTACATAATTCTTTAAAAAAAAGTATATATCTAAAATGTTCCCCCCCAACATAAATAAAGTACGTGGTTCGTGCACCAGAATCTTCTGTTGCATACAGTAGACCCAACTAAAGCCAAGCTGGTGCTAGAAGAAAACGGGACTATCGCACTTCTTTTAAGGCAGCGCTCTGAATTTTGATTTCAGTTATGTGGGTGTAAATCTGACGAAACTCCCCTGATTTTACACGGCTCTAACAGAGATCAGAATCTGTCACTAACTCCATTGACGCTCTATTCTGAGCTGAGGATTTCTGTGTTCCTCCCCTTGAAATACTAAATACCAAGAAGGAGCAGAAGGCCACATGCATGCAGTTGGATCTGAAAATTCAGCTCGGGTTGAATCCCTAGTGAAATGCACAGTCAGCAACCCCTTACCCCAGCCTGGATGCTAGGACAACAACCACGTGCTTTGCACCTTGAAAGGGCAATTTTCAGTGCAGTGCAATACCCTCGTGTTGTACTAATGTGTGTGTTAGAGCCACCCAAAGGATACCCACCCGTAAGTATGAAAGGTCTGGTAGGGCCCTTGGAGTAATTGGCACAGATGTTACTTTTATACGTGGAGGAGACTTAAGTTTAAAGGGATCATAATTCTGCAGGTAATTTTCTTTGAGTGACTGAATGTGGCTGTTGCATTAGGTTTAAAAGAGTTAATAAATGCAAGTGGGACTTACTGTATGTTAGAAGGGAGTTTTGCAGCCAAGACTGCCTTGTATAATTGTGTTTGCACTGAAAAAAAATTAAAAAATTACTTGGTTCTGGTTGCTGTAAAGGTCATCCAAGATGGATGTTCTGTTTATATTGTATAGTATTTCATATGAAATAATTACAGTTCATGAAATGTCTTCCCTAATGTTACTGATTTATAACAGCACATTTGTAACATGGTTTTTATTGTGTCAGTGTATCATATTGTAAATGATGATTACTTGTCATGTTTGGTATAATAATTTAAAGGAAAAAAGGACAGGGATTTTTGTAAGTCTATATTTGAAAGTCCCTCCATATAGTAATATTGTGTTCATGTTGTTTATGTAGTGTTGTGTGAAATATCCATTTTGGATTGTGTTACTTTTTAAGATATTAAATAACATTTGGTTATATGTTTTAAGTGGATTTTTTGCACCCACCAGTGGTTTTCAGAGAAAATACTTCTATTTCCATTTAACACACTGTTTCTTTCCTTCATTTACGAGGCCTTGCACAACAAACTAGAAATCTTGGAAAAACAAGGGTCATTACAGCTTGCTTTGTTCTCGTATGCTTTATAAAATGTCTGTGAACATTTCTAGTAAGAGCGCGCACAGGAGAGAAATCACTGATGTTGAAAAATCCCAGTTTGATTTGGACATGGAGGCCTGCTTGGGCAGGGAGAATGGTCCCCGCTGAATGCACAGAGCTGAGCTGATACGTACCAGAGCTCCAAGAAATGAAAACCTCTTTAAGGCGTTCTGACGTCACCCAGCAACAGATTTCACCTCCCTCTTTTCCTCTCCTCTCCATCATCACGGGCCAAAGGAAGACCCAGTGCACACACAGCTAAGAGAAAGCAAGGAGGATTTTTTTCAGATTTTTTAAGATGTATCCATTTTTTTTCCACACTCTTGACAGCACCTGATTGAACAAGTCCAAGTGGACAATGTAACATCCAGGTGCCATTTTCCAACTTCCCTGCCAAAACCTGGAAGCAGGCTTTGAAGAGACTCCAGAAGCTCTGCTACAGTACTGGAGTCACGTCTTGATAACTGCTCTTTGCCAAGTTTGGCTGTACAAGATATAAAAATATAAGATGTACAAGATGTACAAGATACAAAAAAAGCACTACTGGGTGGATATCCGTGCTGCCACAAGCACCTTGGCTTGCCAACTGTTTGTGGCACATACTGTTGCAGTGCTACTTGTACTCTGCTGGTTCTCTTCCATCCATCTCTTCCCTCCATAATCCATCTCCTTGAATTTGTCAGTTCTGAACTGCAGGAAAAGTAGTCAAGGTTACGCTGGGCTGTGCACTGACCTAATTCTGATCTTCATTCCTTGCTTAGGCAAGGCCAATTTTGGATGTTCAGAATCTGACTTTTCAGAATCTGAGGGTTTTTCAGTATTACTGTAGAGGTTTGGAAGCACCGTTTTACCACACATATAAATAGCTGAAACGTGGTCTGTAACATACTTAAAAAGTCTATGGCCCTTTTTTGGCCAAAGAACTATTCTCATGCTGTTGGATCATGCCTTTCTGCTTAGAGCACTGACTTTAAAATGCAGATTTCCATCCCTCTGTAAGATATCACTTTTGAAAGTTCTCCTTCTCTCCAGAATTCCCTTCTATCCATTGGGCTCTGAATTGTTCTTTAGGGTCTGTTTTTGCCTCCTAAGTTATTTTCTGTAATATCCTTCTTCCTTTTTACCTTCTTTTCCATCTCTGAGACTTCCCTCCATTTCTGCTTCCTTTTGGCATTTTATTTTCTCCTTGAGGGTTTTTTTCACACTTCACATTACATGTCTTCTGCCCCTTTTCTCACCCCCCCCCCATGTCATCCTAATTCTATACAGTCTTTTCCTCCCTTTTCCATTACTTTCTTTTTCACTTTCCCTGCTCACTTGAAAGACCTCAGAGGAGGAAAGGTGATCAGCTGCTTCAGGACAGGAGCTCCTGTCAGCACTTCCCTTCAAACCACTCTGTTGAAGGTTTGTGATTTTTAAAAAGGAGTGTAAATATGCCCCCGCTTTTAGCCAGTGCAGCCCCTGCTGTTCTCCTCCTCCTTTTGACCACTGCTCCTTCTTTTAACCCTGTGCTTTCCTGCATGACTCAGCTGTGTGTTTCAAGGGCTTGGAGAGGAGCGCTGAAATCCCAAAGCAGGCGGGAACAGTAGGTTGTGTTTGTCTTCCGCAGGGCGCCGGGGCAAGGCCCCAGGTGACTGCTTAGAAAAACAATTATAAAAAAATCCAGCTGTGCTTTGCAGAACAGCCACCAGGAAAAAGGCCCCTTCTCACTAGCATTTTCCGAACTGCGATGAGAGAGCCTGCTATTCAGCACTGCTGTTCACTGCAGCTGAAGGGAGAAGGGCTTCGTGCCAGAGTCGGAGATGCTGGGACTTCGATAGCTCTCAGTGGGGTTTATGGTGAGATGACTGAGCTTGCATTTGTAAGCAGCTTCCTTCTATGCCTTCAGGTCCTCTTTTTTTAACAGAGTATTTTCAGTCCAACTGTCATGGTAATGATAAATGGGGATTGGGGAGGGGAAATCCCAGGTACATTTTTTTTCATCTTTTTTCTCTTCTCTCATCCTGATAAGCACAGAATACCTAACTGTTTGCTGCCAGCTATTTGAAAGTAAGCAAGCGCAGTAAATAAATCTACCAGCATGTACATGTCTGTGCATACACTAAAATAGTTATGTACTTTGTTTCCCTTCTGTCTTATGGAAGCATGGAGCCGTTATTGCCTTGAGTTCTTTGCACCCGTCTGCTCTTGTCCCGCTGCCTGTCTGGGGTAGAGTTAGGCTGGTTGTCTATTGCAGATTTCCAAAGGGGTCAGGAAGGGAGCTGAGAAAGTAGCATGGGGAACCAAACTATTTGCACTGGCAGTGAGAAAATGGGTAGGAGCCAGCAGCCTCTCCCACGTGTGTGGGCTTCCTCCCACAGATGTGAAAGGGTACATCAACATTTGCATTTCATTTCGGAGTGGGATTGTGCTTTTGGAGTGGATCTCTGGCTCGTCCTCACTTACCGTGTGGCAGGGCACACTGCAGCGCGGGCTCGGGGCGCATGAGCTGGCTTCCTCTCAGATGGACTGGAGCCAGCGGCTGCGCCCCAGGAGCAGGGCATGGCCTCGCAGCTGCTAACAGCGCTCAGTCCGCCGTGCTGGGCTGGACCTTGGCGGTGGTACCCCTCCTGGAACCAATATTACGTGGACATCAGATCTCACACCAGCTGATTTGCTCCGGAGACCTGCTGCTGTTGATCCACTGGTGGCTGGTGTACAATCCCTTGGAGCCCTGCATGGGTCTGCTGTGGTCCATGCCCTCGGCTGGCGTTTCTGGGCGCTCTGCCTGGGCTCTGGCAGCAAGCTTGGGAGCCAGCTGCGGTCCAGAAACTGCATATCTGTGTTAACATGGTGTTGAGCCCTAACTAATAAGCCCTGGTGAGTGACATCTTTTAAATGAATTACCTTTTATGTGTGTTCTGGTACCCTTCGGGGTATTCACAAAGGCTAAGCTTAGCTTAAGAAGTCCCTTGGGTACCTCTTGTCAAAGAAGAAAGCAAGCCTTCTGGAGAGGGCAACTCAGAGCAGACCCCTGTAGACAGAGACTGGGGCCATTGGTCTCCTTAGACAAAGGTTAGCCTGGGTGAGCCCCCGCTCCTGGCTGCCAGAGGCCAGCTGCTGCATCTCTGCAACTACCTTGCTGTGCAAGACAGTCCTCCCTCCCCTGGGACTCGGCTCAGCCCCAACACTGAGCATCCTGCTGGGGCTCCTTGGGAAATACAGACCTGTGAGGTCCCAGGGCAGCTTGTGCATCGAAGGGATTTGAGTGCAAGCCATCCCATACCTGGGAGCTGTTACTGCTAGGTAGTTGCAGTCTTCACCATGCACTCGCTGCTACACGTGTGTCCATGCATGTGTGTATCGCCAGGCAGTTACTGCGAGGAGCAGTTGCTAAGCTTGCAAAGTTGAGGACTCAGAGTTCAGATGCGCGAGATTCACGGCTGGGTGTGCTGCAGGGGTTATGGGCAGGGGCGCCAGGAAGGGGAAGGCGCTGGCGCTTTCGGCTGTGGCCAGGGAGCGCTGCCTCGAGGAACCACCGTCTGTCCCTGCCTCGCAGCAAGGCTCCTGTGCCTGCCTCCACGCTGCTGCTCGTAGCGGCCACCTTGCCCAGCCCGTACCCATCGCCCTTGAACCGAGCCCCCCTCCCAGCACCCCTCTGCTAGCAGGGCCTGTGGCCCCAGCCCCACGTGCTGCCATGCCACGCTACCTTTTCCTCCTCCTCCTCCTCCTCCTCCTCCACTGTGGGCCACAACCTGCTTCATCCAGCGCACAGGGAGGGTGTGTGGGGAGAGGGTCTTTTCTGTCCATTTTAGTGCTTGCCTCTGGCTCAGGCCCAAAGTGAACTTGCCAGAAAAGCCCTATTTAGCATCCAGCTGCTGCAATTCAGTGTGCTGCTGCTGGACACAGGCTGATGATGACTTTCAGATGCTTGTAACCGGGCCAGCTGCAACCCTGATCTAAGGCATGGCCCTGGCAGATCTTCCCAGTGGAATAGTTACAACTTTTTTTTTTTCTTTTTTAACCTAGACAGTGCAGTATGGTTTTTCACTTCTTCTGAAGGAGTGCTGAGCTGTTTTGCCTGAATCTTCCCAGGAAACCTTTGGTTGAGGCTGAGGCGTTGGGCTTGGCCGGCAGAGCACCGGCTTGACAAGCTGCTCTTGGATCAGCCCATCCTTGTGACCGGCCCGAGGCAGGAAAGCAAAGCTCGCTACAGGACCCAGAGCAGAGTCGTCCCGGACAAGCAGCACATCTCCCTCGCATAGGAGAGAAAACCCTAAATGCTCTGCAGCTCTGGAGCAAGTGGCTGAGGCTTTTGGCAGCCTCCTGAGCTGGCGGCGGGGATGGGCGGCTCTGGGGAGCCCTCTGGGGCCGGGCAATGACACTGGCCTCGGAGAACCCACGTCTTGAAAGCAGCGTGTCTGAAAATCCCTGCCTGTAAAAGAAGCGCTAGCAACGCTAGCTTTAGGCAAAGTTCCCTCTCCAGCCTATAAAATTAACCAGATATATTTGGTTTGTGCCTCTCTCCCTTGCCTCCTTCGCTGCTGGGCCCCTGGGGCCATTTTCCCGTTCCTCCGGCCTCTGTCCCTGGCAGGCTTACAGCCCTCCTGGGTCACAGCATCCTTCCCCGGCATGCACGGTATTCGCTTTCCTTTTTCTCTCTTACTTCTAAAGAAAGTAATTTTTCTTCCGACTGTGGTGTTTTATTTTTAACTGGTCTCTGAAGGACCCTTGAGATTTATTATTCACTCGTAATGAAGAAGCTCAAGAGTCCTCAGAGCTGAGGTAGCCAATATATTTATTGTCATTACTTATCGCCAGCATTACTTATTGTAGACCGTTCTTCTGTTACGGTTTTATTATTATCTATAATCTAGTACAGAGAGAAGATATTTCTCTTGCTTCTCTGTTGTACAGCAGATAACAGTTTCACCAAATCACAGTTTGTGCAAAAAAAAAATTCTAAAAAAAAAGGGAAACCTTCTTATTTTTGGTGATAGAAGTAAAAAAACAACAGAAAACTGAAGCCTTATAGAATGACAAATAGTTTGCTGAATTTTAGAACTTTAAAGGAATGTTGTGGTGTAGCAAGGACGGATTAGCAAGCCAAACACCCAGTGCGTATCAAATTGAAATGTAACTTATGTTAAAGAGTATAATATTTTCATGTATGTTTTTTTCTTTCTCTTTAAGATTACCACATATTTTGAAATTGACTTTATTTGCTTCACATATAAAAGACAGCTACATTTTCTCTTTTCTCTCTCTTTACAAAACAATTCTAAATTGGAAGGAAAACAGTTATTTTAAAAAGTTTGAAATATTTGTTAGAAATGCCAGTAAATCCTATACATAAGTATAGCTTTGAGAGTATTTTAGTACATGTTTGCCTGTCTAAAAATGAAAGTCTAAGGTTGCTGAAAACGAGGAACCTGCCTTTTGATAACAAATTAGTAGCCGTACTAACGAATCAGTTAAGACCACCCACTTCAGTCTGAAGACAGAGCAGAGCTATTGAGTTAGTCCAACATGTCAGGCTAAAAAAAGTAAGACTGTTCTTTGTGAAAAAGAAGAAACTAGTCATAGGACTATATTTAGATGTAGTGTGTGAATTGTGTGTCTCATGACTTTTACCAGTTTCACCTTGTGTCAGGGATTATGTAGACAGTGGTGTGACCATGGCACATCTATCCATGGACAGATGGGTCATCAGGCCATCAGCTTCTGCCCAGGTTTCTTCAAGATTGCAGGCACTGCAATTCGAGAGGAAGAGAAGGAGAGTGGATGCATTTCCCCAGAAGGAACATGAAGAAATTAGAGTATCAGGACTTAAAAACTCAGAGATTTCACTAAGACAAAGAAAAAAACTTGGAGCGGGGAGAGAAATATGAGGGCATCCTTTAGTAAAAGAAATATGTCAACCAAAGACAGAAGAAAAATCTCCTGGGCTCCCTAAGGTTTCCGCCAAAAGCCAGCTGAGGCAGGGAACTATGTACCCATCTTCATGGCTTATACAGACCTAAAATAAAGAGCAATCGATACTGGAATATTCTGAAATGTTTCTATGTTCATGTCATAATGATGTGGTGTCCCGGAGCAATGCCCAGCCCGGAACCAGGACGCAGCTCTGCTGCTGGCAGACAGGGCTGGCTCCCTGGTGAGATCCACCCTTCCCAGACTGAGCTCTGGTGTTGAGAGTGAGATCCTGGAAAAAACACTGAGGGAAGAGATGGAGAGGGAGCCTCTCAAGAAGCCGGATATGGGGACCTGTCTGGAGTCCAGCCGGGGAGCATTGGCAGCGTTGCCGCAGCCATTCCTCCTCTCCGCCGTCAAGGCGCAATGTTCCTCCTTACTTCTGGTTAACTCCTGGCCTGCAGAACAACTTGCCATACTTCACCCTGTGGCTAGGAACTAGCCACAGCTTGCAAAACTGGTGAGATGCTCTGTGCTCCTGGCGTTATTTCCCTCTGCTCCCGAAACGAATACAGCTCATAGCTGCATGCATCAACCCAGCAGCCTTTCCCCTTCCCACAGACACGGGAGGTTTTTACTCATGAAGGTTTCGAACACCCACAAGGCTCTTATATCCATCCTGGAATAAAAACCTTCTCCCTTCTTGCTCTTTGTTCCTCTTGTACGTGCAATAACTTGCTATTTGTTCCCTTTTACATGTTGCAGAGTGCCTCTGAGCTTGTTTCGTGTCCAGAAACCAGCTCCTCTCTCCAGCAGAAGAAGGCACATGATGCACCCCAGATGTTTGCACGTGGCAGCAATCTCCAGACATAATAGATTACAGGCGGGAGAGAGATAAGAAAAGTCATTGCTCCTCTCTGGGCCCCTGCTCAGAGGCAGAGAGGTTTTGAAGCTGACTCTATTTACCAAACTGGCACATGAAATTGTTTCCTTTTAAATGTCACTCAGAGATGTCTCTGTTTTGAACCAGTTGTATTTGGGAAAGACTGTGGTTGTCACGGGAAACTGGCAGTAGGATGCAGAATAGTTTCAGATTGTTATATAAGATCTCTCATATATCGTCTCTTTGTCTACTGCCAGCTTCAAATTAGCCCATTTCCTTGCGTTAAAAAAAAAGAAAAGCAGTGTTTGAAATAGACTGTCCTCTGCAATTGCTATTCATTCACTCTGTGCAGCCTCAGCTTGTGTCCCTGGGTCTCTGTGAGGGCCTCAGTTTCTCCTTCTTCCTTGCAGGATTTTTGGCAACAACTGCCTTCTGCGTCTGAGCCGAGGCCTCCCTACAGCAGGCTGGAGCCAGGGCAGCCCCTGAACTGGGGTTTGGTGCCCCCAGCTCCCTGAGATGTGACGGGCACCCCTCGCCCCGTGGCGCCACTCGTCCGGGCTCTGTGGCCACGGCGCTGCCCGGCTGGGAGTCAGCAGAGCTGCCCACAGCTGCTGTGCCCTGGGGTTATTCCTCAGGTGTGGTTTCTGCAAGTTACACTGGGCAGCCTGGTGTACAAGGGCTGAACTGCAGGAAAATCAAGCTTGCACACTTGGGCATGTGCGATGCAGTCTTTATGTGAAAGTTGCTGTGTGAAACAGGGTCTCTGTGCTGCAAAGACTACCTAGGACCGAGTGTAAAGACCCTGAGCTTGGAAAGGCTATTTCCCACAGTGAAGCTGCCCATCTGCTTCATTATTTGGTGTTCTAGGTAGGATCACCTTGCTAGAGCCATCACAAGCCGTACTGGTGGCGGATAGCAAGGCTAGTGGGGTGTGTGTGTGTGTGTGTGTGTGTGTGTGTGTGTGTGTGTGTGTTTTCCCCATTTAACTGCAAATCCATTTCTCCTTCTGAGAAAAAAATCCCATGCTTCACCAGCAGTGTCCTGGAAATAGGGGCCTTGCACCAATGAAAATAACATTTATTCCAAGAAAAGAGTGGCTAAAATACTCAGCTTCACTGAGACAGGCAAGGAACTGAACAGCTCTTCACTAGAGAAACTTTTTCTTCTATCTGGCGCTTAAAACTGGTAAAGACCTTGACCAGTCTCATGCCATCAGCAGCTTCAAATAAGACATTATTTTGCTCAGCTTCCCAGAAGGATTATTATAGGCCAAAGCTTAATGTTAATAGAAGCAGTGTTTTCTTATGGACAAAAGGTGAAATAAACCAAACCAGTCATCTATAGAAATCTTTGTAGACAGCTTTTTCTGAGAAAAAGTCCATATAAATCACAGTGGGAAAGAGATTTGTATCAACAAATTACCTCAGAAGAATAGACTTTGATGAGGCAGACAGGACCAATACCTCGGTTTGCACTTTGATAAAGGATAATTTGTTCAAAACGCTTTTCCAGTGATATCTTGCGCCAGCTGAATGTGTGGCGAGAGACAGGGTAGGGATAAATATGGGAGGAACCATACGGAGAAAATGTGATGAAAATCGTTGTGTAATGTTTCTCCAAATGGAATGAAGAGCTCATGACTGTACTGATTCATATTTTGTTTTTGTGGCGCTATTTATAAATCTGTTAGCACTTCCTAAATGGTAATTACAGATCCTTCATAGCTTGAATTTTATCTGAATTATTGTGTGTGTTTTCAGTGGGAAAAATAACCATTTTCTTGAATGATGCAGAATAGTGAACGCTGGAGACTGCGAACTGATTGGAAACGGTGACAAACCTCACATGAAGCCTGGCCAGAAATCGCCTGTAGGATTTGACCTGATCTAGCTCTCGTGGGAGCTGATTCTGTGAAATTCAGCCTCTATCTCAGCCACCTGCCTTTCGCACCAGGCGGCCCATGGGCATTTTTGGAGATGCCCGTGCCACCAGCTTCTGACGTCGCTGGAGGCAGCTTTCTCCTGGGAGCCTGGAGAAAGCTGTGAGGTGCTTCATCTCAGCTCCTATTAATGCCTCCATCTTTCTCCTTGGTATTAATTTCTTAAGCTGCTCTAGCTGTCACATCTGAACACTTACCAGCTGGTCTCCCATTTTTAATTGCCCTTGGAGGACTTCTTCAAGAGCCACACCTGCTTTTGTATGAGGCCTTAATTTGTCACTGTCCAAACTGCAGCAGCCAGCATTTAAAATTCAGATTCTGTGACTGTGTTGTATTTCTTCAAATGCGTGATTAACTGCTGGGCCTTTACAGGCTGTATTCAGCTGTTTCTCCACAAAACAGAGTCTTTCTTTTGCTGGAAAGCTCCCCACATCGTGGATATTAAATATCTTCTTATTAGTGGGACTTGCACTTGTTCATCCCATTTGCTCTTGCAGGAGGCAGCATGGAGTGCAGAGCGAAAGCTCAGGGACTCTCTGAATTTAGTGTTTAGTGAAAAAAAATTATTCGTCTTTGCCAAAACTGTCCTTACAAAGAAACCTCTGTGGTTAGGCAGGAGGGGATGTTGCAGGGCACCCTGTCCGGCTCCCAGCGGTGTCAGCAGGCAGGTTGTACAATCCAGCTCATAAACTGCTTGAATCTCACCTTAAAAGACATGAAGCTTTTTCTGCCCGGGTGTCATTAAGTGGGGGGTCTCCATTGCCAACCGTTTCCAGATTTCAGGATTTCCTGAGCCAAAATTGACAGCCGGCCTCTCCTGACTCTGTGTGTGTCTGGAAGGGCGCTGGGGGGTCCGTGCAAACCACGGCTGCGCCTCACGGCCCTGCGGCCGGCCGGCCGGCGTCCTCCCAGCACCCTTCTTCCACCCGGCAAAACCCCCGTGTCTCCAGCTGGTTTGGAGGCTTAATTAATATTCATCAAGCGATATATATAAGTAAGTGCTGAGTAACGTTTTAATGTATTATTAATTTCTGGAGAACAAGGGAAGGCTGCTCGGGAGCCGTCAGTGCCCACTCCTGCCGTCAGAGAAAATTGGTCACGCGGGGAACGCCGACGCGGTCCCGGCAGAGGCTGGCGACACTTAGGGGTTGGGGGGGAGGAGCCGCGCGCGAGCGGCTGCGGCACAGCCCCTCGGCCCCGGGGACACCCCGGTATGCCCCAAAATTCCCGAAACATCTTGCCCGGTCCATCACCCCTGGGGAGGGAAGGTCCTCCCGGCACGGGCCAGCCATGTTACTCCCACCAGGAGACTGTTGTCTCCCTTTCTGCATACACGTTTTGCTTCCCAGCAGTGGCACCAGGCTTTCATAACAACAAAAGCAGGTCTAGCCTGCCCTAACTATCATCCCCCCCCCCCAAAAACTCCCCCCCCCCAACTATTACAACATCTCCAAGATTGCCGGAGCTTGCTGGGTAAAATCAGCCAGGTGGCAAGGCACGCAGGACAATGTTAAAAGGAAAGCGGTAACGCTAGATATTTGCAATGTAAATTATTAGCTTTTTCCTTTTTTTTCTGTACCTTCAAAGTTAAAAGAAATATTTGAATGGTGTTCGTTACCATTTGAACAAGCAGTGCGAAGCCACTGTATTTGCAAGTATATTTAGCTGTTTCCTGTCAAGCCTTGTCGTTAAGGGTCATGTAAACACCCGTGACTCTCTGAGGCCGTTTATCCCATCGACATTATCACAGAACCAGGCAGGCAACATGACGGAAAATCACTCGGGAGATTGCAAAGCAGGTTTGTGGGGGCAGTTCAGCAGTGGAGGAAGCAGAATTGGCCACGGTGTAAACAGCAACTGAAAGAGAAGAAAAGGAGACGAAGAGAAAAAAATTGCAATGAGGAATGGAAAAAAAATTCCTATTCTTATTTTGCTTGCTACAACTCTCCTGTCTAAAATTTACTGATTTCCTCCCCCCTAGTCCTCTTGTCTAAATCATCCCTTTTTTTTCTAGGAAGACCACGTTTTCGCCCTTCTTCTAATATAAAGGTTGAGGGAAAGCAGGGACCAGAGTAACCCCCTACTCTCGGTCAGAGGAAGAAAGCTGAGACTGCTCTCTCCAGATGAACCGTATCCCTTTTTTGGCATTAAATCTGCTGGGAGGCCCTGGCTGTGCTGCTCAGGCCGTTGTGACCTTTCCCAGGCGCCGGGAGAGGAGCTGGGAGCCACTGGCTGCCCAGTGAGTACTTCAGCACGGGCCTCGCTAAGTTTTGTGTGTTGGTATTTTTATCAGCTGCAGCAGAGCAGAGCACATATTCTGATGTTTTCATGTTCAAAATGTGACTCTGGGAGTCACTGCCATTTTCCGAGAGTATGTGGCATTTTGCAGACTGCCTGGTTCAATCGCGACCGGAGCCACTGAGGCAGCAAAATGAATAACCATTGCAAATCATGAGCCGACGCTTGGAAATGTACTTGCAGAGGGCAATTTGTGAGAAAAACAAGTGCTGACATAAGCCTGTGCAAGCCGTTAGTGGGACAAAAAAATAAAAACAAAATAAAATCATAGAATGATTAAGCTACACGATTTACAACCAGATTTGATACACAGATACACTGTGAATCATCTACCCACCTCTAGTCAGTGGGCAGACAGAGGAAGGGCGTACGCTGAAAAGGGACTGAAGACTGGAGGTTTCTATTTTGATTTTTTCTCTTACTTTTTAGCCAGTGCCTCCTTCCCTGCTGCATGGCTCCCAGCTATCAATCCTGCTGTAAATACAGAATTACAGCTGGGATTCACATTCGGTGTCTGCTTGCGGAGCAGCTTTGTGCCGTGGGCGAGGACTGCAGGTCTGCGGGGCGTGGGAACGGCCCAGGCGGCATTTCAGGGTCGCCGTTTCCCCCCAAAACGGGGCTGGCACCACCTGAGACACCTGCTCGGGCAGGCGTGAGCCTTGAATGTCCAGCAAGGGAGCCAGATGTCCCCGCTGCATCTCCCAGCTGGCAGATGCAGGATCAAGTAGACGTGGAGCCGGAAGAGGGAGCTCCGAGTTAGATAAAAATAGGATTTCGGCCCGCATCCCTGCGTGTGGGCCAGCTCCCCTCCCTTGCATCGCCGTCTCAGCCCCCAAAATCCGGGTTTGCCGTCGGCTCCCTGCAGCTTGCCCGCTGCAGGCTGCCCCGGCCCGGGGCCTCGGAGCCTGCGAGAAAAGGCGATTTGGGGCTTTGCCTGTGGACATCCAGGTGCAGGTGCCGGGGGGGGGGGGGGGGGGAACACCTCTTCGCCGTTGGGGGGGGAAAACTGGATATGCAATAAAAATACTTTGGCCAGCCCCTGCTGCCCTTTGGGAAAATCTTTCCTTTTGGAGCACAGGCCGGAGGTCAGCAGTGCCGATACATGCTGTGAGCGTTGCCTCATGTAAGCACAGGCACGCTTAGCTATAGCGAGCCGCCAGGGCGGAGCGGCCGGGTTAGTTTTTGTCTTTAAAAGAAGACCGCATTGACCACTTCCATCTTTCACAAAGATTTAATGTGCGTCCTGATTTACAGTCTGTGTATACCTCTCCCGGCGTGTTTTTGCAGCTGCCGCAGGGGAATTTATGAGGTTGCACTCTTCGTACCCTTGACATTCCCTGCCATTAATACGGAAAAAGGAAAACAAGGCCATAAAAGTAGCATATTGGGAGATATCCATTTCCAGGTCCTGGATACCCTTCCCCCAGCAGCCCCTGAGCTTCCTTTTCCTCTTTAACCAACTGAAGCACTCTGAGCTAACAGAAAAAAAAAAAAAACGGTTATTTCAGTACTACTGATGATTTATTTCTTTCACCTAGATACAGGAGCTTATCTGCATGGCCAGTCGCTGAAATTCCCCAGCCAGTCAGGAAACCAGTAGAAACTGTGGAAAAGACTGTGCGACAGTGTGGTTTTGAGGCATTTGCTTTACACCAGAGGACTCATCAAGGACGCTCCAGGGAGACCAAGACTTTTTTTTGGCAGCACGTGACAATTTTCTGATGAAATTGTGCTGGTAAGAGGAAACCATGGTACTGGTACAGCATTGCCAGATTGGATTTGACCACTTGGGGTAATATTATACCAATATTTTACAAGTCTATAGTGACTTCCACCTGAGAATTACTGCACATGTAACCTTCATCCCATCATCTGGCCTAATGCACAGGACTTTCTGCAGTATCAGTTTAAAAGGAAGTAATATACATAAGGCATACATAATGTTAGATTAATGAAAACCTTGATCAATAATAAGAGGGAAATCTTAGGAGACAAAATGGTCTGGAAAAAGGAAATATAGGATGCATTGAATGACTAGAGGATTATTGAAAACAGGCGTAAAGAATCTCCTTTTTTTCATGGCCAAAATTAGCAAGAAGCCATATAATTCAAATTTTATCATAGTAATCTATACAGCCATGTGCATCTCTACAGTGAGAATTAAGACGAACAGTCGACTTTAATTCTGAAATGTTCTAATTTTTGAGCATTCCATAATCAGCTTCTTTTAACATAAATATGTTTCTGTACCTATATTAAAAATGCTTCCATATAAGTGAAAGTTGTCCCATGATGCTAAAAAAGCAAGTTTCAAAGTTTTCCCTTGGCTAGGCCATATTTTCTTTAAAAAAAAAAAAAATCTGTTTTTATTTGCGGCTGCCTGCCATCTCTGCCACAAGGAAAAGGAGCACGAGGAAAATATTACATAGCACTTTTCCAATGCCTTTCACTTCAAAGCACCTGGCAAAAAACAAGTCTATATCTCCCCACTGAGGTGTGGGGCTTAGCTTCTTAGTAATATTTTGACTTTCATTTAGCAGGTAGGAAAAAAGGAAGAAGACCAACACCATGAAAACACCTAATCCACTCTTTATTTATTTCCAGACCAACTGGAAATGGTGCTTCACAAACCCGGTACTTGTGGAGGGCCCTGGCCAACATCTGGGCTGACGGGGAAGTGTTTCTTCATCACTGATGGAAATGATTTGCCTTGTTTAGACGGGACATGGACATTAAGGGCGCTGCTGCGAGGAGCTGACAGAGGCTTGGTGTCCGTGCAGGGCTCGTTACTCACCACCCTCTGGTTTGTGGGACTCGTGTGTGATTTAACTACAAGAAATATTAAAGCTGTGAATAGTGGCATGGTGCAGGTACACTGAGATTAAAAACTCAGATACAGTAAGACAAAAACCAGTCTTTTTTTTTTTTTTTAAACAAGAGGAAATAATTAAATTGTGGCACTTGCTACCACGGGGTCTTGTGAAGGCTGACAGCATAGATCAGGTCAACAAGAGACTAGACAAATTCCTGGAAAATGGCTCCAAGGGTGGTTCTGGCTATGTCTATTTTGACAGCCAGGGCAACCAAAGAGGAGAGGATCTGTAGAGTGAAACTGTAGAGAACCCAGTGTCCAAGTGTCCACATTTTGGGGTGGGGGGTGTTACTTGGACCTGGCTCTAGTCGCTGAAAGCCCATTACTAGTTGAGGAGCATCAGCTGTGCACATCTTTTGGCATAGTTTCACCCCAAGGGAATTCAGACTGTGCACGCTGAGGCTGCAAAGTGATGTGCCATCACTGGGGATGATTCACCAAAAAAGCACACTTCTGATCTGCCCCAGATCAGGAAAGTGCGCGTGTGCGCACACACACACACACACACACACACACACACATATGCGAAATCCTGCCCAGAAACTCCTCTGCTGGCGATCTCTGGAAGCTGGGAAGTAGCTCAGACAAGGCTCCTGAAGCTGCCTTTGCCCTGTGCCTTACGGTCTTCCCTAAACGTCTCCAGCATGATGCTGGACTAGCAGGATCTTTGATCTGAACCAAAGAGCTGCTGTTTTCGAAAACACCACAGTCGTGGTTTCCATGCGCTGTCAGTGGCCACCTTTATGCCCCATGTAACAACTAAATGTGTCAACCCAGCTGTGCCAAAGCTGAGCGAGCCGTGGTGAGACTTCATTAATCTTGGTGAAGCACTTGGAGCTGAGCGACAGCAGGTAGGTGCAAAGTGCTGCTGCTCCCATCCAGCTTGGCCCCAGTAACAGTGCCCAGGACCAAGAAACTGATGGCTGTGCCCATAGGGGAAAGCGCATGGCAGTCAGGCAACACTGTGCCATTTCAGCCAAAAACATCAAAGCTGCGCACTACCCTCATGGTTGGCATCTCCAGCCACCAGTGAGGCATGACCTCTGGTGCACGCATCACGTCCTATGTCATACGTCGCCTATGATATTGTAGGAGTCACGCTGCTTTCATACCCCTAGGACCCTGCTCCAAAGCTCAGTGCAGCCCTGGGGGGAGCACCACGAGCCACGGCCATGGTGGTGACCACTCGGACAGGGCGCCCGCTGGCCCACCGGGTGCATGTCGGGGTGCTGCGCAGCACCAGGAGGAAGGTGGGTCACAATGGCGCCTGCTTTCACACTTCATCTCAGAGAAGACTTCCTGGCTGCCCAGAAAAGTCTGTGGTGGCTTTGAGCTGTCGGCTTGTAGCTGTTGAGATTTATTTCTATTAAGTCAGTCTCTCTCATGAGCACAGCTGCTGGCTTGCGAAGCTTAAAGCAGGAGCAGGGCCCCTTGTCCTTGAGGTCCTTGCAGTTGCTTGCTGAGGTCTCCTTTCCATTTCCCCCTCGCCACTCTGGGTGTAACGCGAGGGCTGCGCACTGCCTTGGCAGCCCTCGGGGGAGCCTGGACCACCCCAACCCATGGCACCAGCGATGATACAGCACTGCTGTGCAGCAAATCTTGCCCTGATGGGCTGGGAGAAGTGGGTCTGGAGAGAGCACTGGGGCTCACCTCTCTTCTCAGGAAAGCAGAAAGATTGGTCCATTTCGGAGTGTGAATTACGTGTCCCTGGATGGGGATGGATATCCCTGGACAAGGCAAGCTTGGCCCCTGAGGACCAGCCCTATTCACTAGCTAGATGGACAGACAAATAGACGAAAGCCCCAGGCAGGCACCAAGCAGTGCCCCTGTGAGCTGGGTGCTGCACAAACGGAGAGCAAAAGGGCTGCTGGTGCCCCCAGGGCCAAGGAGGGGACGTGCACCAAGAACAGCAGTATACAACTGTGCATGAAGGGCCTCGCTATTATTTAAAGTTCTGCAAGAAATGGCAACAAAAATACACCAGTTCAAAAGGTTAAATACAGAAATAGGTCTGGAGAAAATGCTCTCATATGCAAGCTACAGTATCTCGTGTGATACATTTAATGTTCCAAATTTACATGCTGACAACTTTGCCGTTTCTAAACAATGTTGTCATTCATCTTTCTGATGGTTAATCAGCACAAGCTTCAAACAGTGTTTATCACACTTTGATGCACAAATCAAACGAGAAAGGCAAGGTGTTACAGGGTTTTTTCAAAAATCTTAGAGTATTTACAGAAAGATGCATATTTTTTCTAACAACATTCTTAGAATTATTCACTCATTCACAATCAGTCATTGTACAAAAGAATCATTCAGAACCAGTTTTTAAAATGCACCCACCTCAGTTGCATAGTACACAGAAAAGTGCGCTAGCATAAAGGCATTGATTTTTGAATAAGAATGTGAACTGATTTAGAGGTAAAAAATTCAGAGGAAGAAAGACGCACTTCTACAACATAATCAGCCGCAGTTCTCCTGAAGCTAATGAGCTCCATGTAGATCTACCATCAAATTTCCCTTTTACAGGTTGGGTATATTTTGAGGTGTGTTCCCATACATACCATGGTTGTACTTAGGTCCAACAAATCCTAATACAATTAGAAAATTTGCTCTGCGATATTTGCACAAAGGACACTGCATATGGACACTTTTAAAAAAATTAGTTATACAGAAATACTCATAGAGCCAGGGATCAGTACTGATTTCATGTGCCATGGCCCATACCTGGAACACCTCAACAGGCCTGCTTTTTTATTTCTGATTTATACTAGTGTAATTGAGAATCAGAATAGAGCCTTAGACTTTTAGGATTTTTTTGCTCAGTAAGAGGATATTGGATTCTTTTTATTGTAAGAGTTAAAACTGCAAGCTGTGGAGGTATTAGCATGCATTGTATATATCCTGTTGATTTTCAAACAAAACTTTGTAATTTAGTCATTTGGTTATCTTTTATACCGATAATTTTCTCACTTTAAAAATGTGCTCCAGTGAATTCGTTGAGCCTGGTCCATTAGAGAGCAACAGGGAATTTTGAACAATAGATGCTTGTTTTATAGCTACTGTAAATGCTTAGAAAGCACTAAATTGCCTTTTATACTCAACAGTCTAACAACAAAGACTGATTTTCTTCCTCTTTTTTCCAATTGATTTGATGGTTCACTTGAGCTTTAAAAACACATTACATAAATCTTTGCAGCTATTACAGAAGTCTTTTGTCAAGTTTAATTTGTTTTTTTTTTCATGGTGTAATCATTCACCCTTAAACTCACTGTACCAAACATACCCGAATCATGCTTGACTTCTTTGGAGCTGGATGAATAATAAGTCTTAGAGGTTTATTTTGCAGGGAGAGGGACCTAAATCCTTCCAAAGGCAGTTTACATCGAAAGCTCGAGGTGCAGAGGTATATCAGATAAAGCCGAGCACCTCCTGAAGGCGTTGCTGAATGCCGCAGCCTCCCGGCGGCCTCCCGAGGAGGAAAGGACACTTTGCAGGATCAGACCTTTATGGCTCTGTGCTAGATATGCTTATTTCACAGTAGAAATTAAATGATGCAGAAAGACCCCCCTCCCTAGTGGCCCATCACTGCATACATACACCCCAGTGTTTAACACTGAGCACTGGGACAACTACATGATTTAACAATTGAATGAAATTAATCTTCTGAACTAACAGACCGTGGTGCTGGCTCTGCAGGCAGCCCCTGCCACCCTGGGCTGGACCGTGCCCCAAGACAGAGCCATGGCTGCACTGGAATGAAGGACTAGGGGCATAATCAGGTTTTTCAGGGGATTTACTATATATCTGTCTTTCTGACTTTTTCAGGATTACTTCATCCATTTGACTTAACCTTCAGATGCATTGCCTCCGAGAAGAGCTCCATCTTCTCCTGCTGTTTAGCTTGACCATTACAACTTTGGGCTCGATATTCCTTGGTGGAAATAATATTCAGCTAGGATTAACTGGGGTTGGGGGTGGTGAGAGACCCATCAGTATAGACCTCTCTCCCTATGGCAAATACAACCGCTAAAGAAAAACAGCAGGGGAATGTGCTGCTTTCTGCATTGCTTAAATGGCAGGGACGTAGAAAACTGGAGCTGGCAGAAAAGCAGTAGGTGCTGAAAATCTTGAAGAGCAATTGGGAACAGAACAAAAACCTGAGCAGATGATGCTATTGCACCTGGAAAAGCAAAGAGGCTATGAAATGCCAGGCTTCCTTACGGTACTTTCTCTTGGACGCTGTGTGTCCAGATGTTGTTTCATTTTCCTCCTATTCCCATTGCTTTCCCCCCACTCCCCTCTGGTCGGTGGTGAAAGCCCGAGGTCCTGGTGGCATGCAGGGTCCAGGTCTGCCAGCCGGGGCTCGCTTTGGCAAAAATGAAGACGGAAAGGCTGAGAAAAGTAGGATGCTCTCAGTGCTCTCATACCTTTCTTGGCTCTGCAATTGCTCTGCAAAGAGCTTGGGGCTTTGCAGAAAGGGTCAGCGCGTATCGTGCTTGGTTCGCACAGAAAGGAAAAGGTGGGGCTCTGCTGGGGACAAGGGAATAAACCACAGCTCAGCTAAATTCACAGAGGCCTATCGCCAGGCCTGAAATTCTCATTATAAGGAGCCAGGATTACCCTCTCAGTTAAACACAGTGGGGTAAGATGTGTTTAACACCCAGAAATGTCTGCTTATACCCACCACGGTAATAGCAAATTACACTGATAGCTGGCCTGGGTCCTGTTCTCATTGCCAGGGCTGCAAACCTAGAGTAGCAACACCGATTTTCCTGGCTGGACTTAGAGCAGTGCAAAACTTGGCTTCATGTTATAACCACCGTGACAGCAGGCTGGGTCAGATTCGCTCCTGGCAGAGCGTGACAAATGAGTGGGGGACAGTACTCTATTAATGAGGCTATTATTCAAATGAAGAATTAAAAAAAAAAGGGGGGGGATCAAGTTGCTGGTGACACTGACCCACATTGTTTTGGGCTCACAGTGACAAGATCTGCTAGGCAAACAGTGAGAGCAGAATTAGTGCCAGCACACAGCTGCTCCACTGGGACAACTGTGCCAAAGGGGCCGTGCTTTTTAGCATGCACTCCACCCTGGACCAGGAGCCATTGTTTGGCAGCGGCTTTATTCCCGCAAGGCTGCACATGATGTTGTAAACATCCACAGATCTGATTGGCGGCGCCCGGAAGTTGGATTTGAAATCTGAAAGAAAAACAGGCAAAGAGAGGATTTGGCATTGTGCAACTGCTGGCTCAGCTTCCAAAACACTGGGGCCCTGTGAAGCAAGGACTAGGGCCCTTCTGCCTTCCCTGGGACTTTACCAAAAGTCTGGGATGTGGCACACTACATAATTGACAACATAGCTCAGCAAAAGCATTTTAAATGCTTTTATTTTTTATTTTTAATCAAATTTTATTTTAAAAAGTAAAAAAGTGAATTAAGTTATTAAATACACAGGAGCTACTTGACTGTGTATGCGTTGGTAGAGTTAATAGCCTAAAGTAATTGCACTGCAGCCTCTGCTTTTCTTTCATGCCTAGCTGCAGTCACAGCCGTATTTAAAGGGCCTGATGAAGCGGAAACCAGGAGCTCTGCAACGACCTAGAACAGGTGGGCGAGGTGTGCTGCAACCTCATGGACCTTCCCAAGGAAAGCACTCTGTGCTAGCGAGCCCGAATCCGTGGACAGAAGGCGAATTCGCACGTTTCGGACAGGGCTGCGAATCGAGGGCAGGGGAGCAAGCGGGGGGCCGCCGGCCCTACCTGGCCCGTAGGCGAGGAAGAAGCCGCGCATTTCCATGAGCTCGTTGTCGTAGCCGTGCCAGCCGTTCTGCCAGGCCTCCTGGCGCCCAGTGCCGTTCTCCCAGAAGGGCAGCTTCTCCCTGCTCTGGGGGACACAAGCGGCCGCGGGTGAGCGCCCGCGCCAGCACGGCGTGCCGCGCTCTGCCACTCTCGGTTTTCTCTCCTTGCGCTGCAGGGTCTCCGTGCTTTAATAATCTGTTGCCATCGTTCTTGCTTGCCTTCCCTTGTCCTTATTGCACTAAAGGAGCACCGTTAAACTCCTTCCTTAGATTCTCCTGCTCCATATTAGCAGCTCTTAACAGATGACTTACGATAGTGTCCTTCCCTGCCCCCTCAGCAAATAAGGTCCTTTGAGTCTTCCCAAAATACTATACTATACTAAACTCTGTGAGTTTTTCTTGTCACATGCTCTCTGGGAAGGGCAGCTCACGTGACACTCCAGATGTCCCCAAAACTGCAGCAGAAATTGCACAGGTTGGTAGACCCCTGGCATGAACTTCCCCAAGGGTACAAAAAAAGAACTAGAGAGTCCTAAAGCGGTCAGGTCTGGAGTTTGTATTTCATTGCAGGAACACAGGAAATGCCCCCGAAGTGTCTCCCCCACTCCCCCACTGGGGCTGGACCCCTACACAGAGCATCGTGTCACCGGTTAGCAGCGCCCAAAAATGCTCCTGCTCGGCCAAAGCAGGAACACGTGAAAGACGGTCCCAAGAGTGGAGCCAGCGTGATGCCTTGTGTACAGAGCATACAGGGGCAAATGGAAAAATGGATTGATTGCGGATCCCTTTCCTTTCTCAAACATTTATTTTGTCTGATTTTATTTTCCTCCTCTGCCTGAGAAGAAAATTGACCATGCCCAGGGGCACCGCAGACGGCAACGACTGTTGCTATTAAGCAACTCTCTTTCGACCCCTAGAGTATCCACTGCATTTCTTCATACGTAACAGTCAGCAGAGGTACCAGATAACTGAACAATTTTAGCTGACAAATTAAATCTCTTTCCTTGTCTCCATCTATTTCACTGACAGCACTCAGAGCAAGCCGAGGAGAAACTGGGCTCGTTCCTCTCTTCCCATCGGAGCGCCTCCCTACGCTGCGGCTCAGCTTAACGCGATTCCCGGGAACTGATTGTCAACAGGCTGCTCACCATCAGGCAAGCTGTACGGCATTTGTCAGCAGCGACTCGAGACCAGGCGAGTCACGTCTCCCTTGCAGCGTTTCTCTGGCAGTATTGTGACACTGCTGCAGCGAAGCCTTTCAACAGCCCTGTGAGCTGCCGTGGACTCAGCTGTTTCCCCAGCAATGCCAACGGCAGGAGACCGCGTGCCTTTCCACCGCCTGCCCAAACACAGAGGCTAATACCACCCTGCAGATGCGAAGTGCAGTCAAAGGCACAGCGATTTCCATTACTTTTGCTGCTATGTGGGCCAGAAAACATATTACTCTCTTCCACAGCTGCAAGCAAATTTGGGACTCATGAAACTGGGCCATCAGCAGCAGCAGCCGGAGAGAAGCCTGCTCCCAGACAGGGCTGCACGAGCCTCCAAGCGCAGCCCTTGAGGGCGCCCGGCGCTGCCCCCCGGGCATCCTGCCCCCACGCCGCGCCAGGGGCAAGCACCAACTGGGCAGAGACCGGGCTGAGAAATGAGTTTTTCACGACCAGCCCAAGCCTGGGCTGCTCCTGCTCCCCGCGGGTGAAACGGGAGCGTGAGGTACATGACACCCTGCTGCATCCTGCGATAACCAGCCCAGCCCAGCCCGGCAGAGGCTCGGAGAGAGCAAAGCCGCCCAGGGTTTCTCCGGCTGGGGCAAACCTCCGCTGCTGCCCTCCCACCTCACGCTGCCGGCCAGGATGCAGGAGGCCTCCTCCATCCCTGGCCCGGGCACCCGAATTAGGACAGGCTGCGGGTCCTACGCTCCCGTCCGGAAAAAGAAACTTTCCAGATACATCCCCTTTTTTCTCTCAAAGAAGGCAAGGCAGGGAATATTCCAAAAGAAATGGCATTTTCAAATCCCTTATAGCTCTCAGCTCGCCAACAGAGAGTTAAAACGCCCCGTGAGCGTGGCCATGAGGAACTGAATACCCCCGCTCGGGCAGTTTGGACAGAACGTATAATAGAAGGCTCAATTATTGCTTTAAAAATATGACAGGAAACTTCCATTTTCACATCCCATTCACGGATAATGAAAATGCACTGAGGATAAGGAAAATCTGACAGAATTAATGAGAGGACATTCTTGAAAATCAGAAACAATAGGAAGGAATGGGCAGAGAGACAGAAATAATTACCATAGCAGCAGTGTTTGCTGCACTGTTATTAAGGTTTGTCAAAGTTTCAATGATTTTTAAAGTGCATTTTTTTTTACAGAATACCTAAAAATGTTCTGTGTTGAACCTTGTATTGTAGAAAAGAGTTTAGTTATAATACTTTTTCAAATCATTTCAGCAAAAATGTTTCAGATGCCTACTTTACAAGCCTGAATCTTATCTCTGTCTTTATTTACATACATATATATATTTTTTACCAGATATGTTGTGCTCACCCATCTTTACTCAAAAGCCATTGGGCTTTTTTAGAGATGCATTGTTATTCCACTGTAGAATGCATCATCCTGCTGTGAGGTTCATTAGTGAGAAATGTGGTCACGTGGACCTTCTTGAGCAAAGCATGGTGAGCAATACCTCTGAGGGCCATGAAAGAAGGCGCTCAGCTGAGTTATGATAATCTACAAGGCAAACGGTCTAATGACTATGGTGGAAGATGCAAAAAAGCAAAACTCCTTGGCTCTTCATTGCCCTCTTCCAGTGGTGCTGCAGTGTTGCCACTCCAAGCCTGGTCAGGGTCCAGTCCCTTGGGGCACTAAGGCCTCCCCTGTTGAGACCAGTCCTGATGGCATTTAATTACCGCCCCATGGCCGCGCTCCCCTCCCTGCCAGAAATGATCATCTTCTGGGGTGGTCTGATTGAGCCCTGTAGCCTGGAACCAAAGCTGTGATAAGGAGGGAGGAAAAAGCCAGGCAGGAGGTAGGAGCTTGGTGGGAGTTGGCTGAATGAAGGCTACAAAAGTGAGATCCCTATTTGTGAAGGGGATTCTTTTTCCTAAAGCATTCAAAATATAGCAACATACAGTAATGTGCATTAAAAAACAGCTGTGGCAGATAACAGAACATTTACCTTCATTTAAACATTTGTTTACAAACTCTGAAAGTGAGTGATCTCTTGTGTTAAGTGTTAAATTCAGGAAACTTGTGAAGAAGTGATTAGCTTAAAAGATAAAAAGCTGAAACACAGGTCTTTTTGAATTCAAACACGGAGGAAGCTTCTATGGGCAAAGCTTACAGGGAAGGAGAAGGAAGTAAACACTGGGAAACTGGTTGGCTTGGAAGAACAAGGGGCAGTTTTAGGACAGAGTCCAGTGGGTGGGAAACCAGGCAGAAGGAAAAGGTGTCATGAAGTACTGTTGAATGGAGGGATAGTAACGTCTTGAAAGGGAAATGGTCTTTTCGCATCTGGCAAGAGCAGAACTGAGAGATGCAGGTAAATTAGCAGGGTGCAGGGGAGTAAATTAACAAAACCAGAACTGGAAATACATAAACTCCTCTTGTTTTACGATGGCACAGACAAAGGATCTGTCTTAACTATTCAACTTTGTCTAGCTTCAGTCACGCCTTTACCTTTTTCAAGCACACGGTAATATTTGATGCTAGCATTGCAGTCAGCACAAGTAAATGATGTCTTTAACTCAATGTCCAGCATAGAATTCTACATTTTTCTTGTTGTTTTGATATATTGGACCTTATCACATTAATGTATAACTACACTGCTATTATACCTTACCTCTACTATGAACCATCCTTTCTCAGCCACAAGTGTTAGAGGAGACACAAATTTTCCTTTTTTGTAGAAAAACCTGTCTGGAATATCCTTGATGTTATAAACATGCATGTGTTGCACAGCTTTCAATTTTTCATATATCTGCAAATAAAACAAGGGTTAGGACACCATATGGCTATAAAGAGCATATACGCACCTATTGGTATGTAGAAACATCTGAATTAGTCAAATGGCTACTCCCCTTTGACAGCTAACCATCAGCACATTCAGACTGGGAGTTTGCTGGTCCAGAAGATGATGGCTGTGCAAAATCTGCTTATATGTTTTAGGAGGTTCTGTAAACTTGGACCATAAACACATAGGAACCCACAAACTCACATGTACGCTTATAATACTTGCACTCACAAACGTATGCATGTGAGTATACAGATACACACAGACAAACCAGCAGCAACCAAACTGTTGAGGAAGACAGTAAGCTAAGCGATGACAAGAAGTATGCTTAAGGACATGATGTGGACAGGGTACAGATGTGGAAAGGGGATATTCTGTCTGGCCTCTGCCACTAGTTCCCCCTCTGCGCTGTGAGCGAACAACTAATATCACCTCACCTCTGTTTCTTACACTTAACCAGTCAATCTCTATCAAAGGGATTGATAGTGCTTAGTTATCATCTGCTTCATAAGGATGCTGGAGATTAATCAGTCAATGCCTGCAGCTTTGGAAGTGCACAATGCTACACAAGTGGCTTATTAATATTAATCATGCCATCTGGAATATAATCACACAAATGTGATTAAAACCCAAATTATTCAGAAAAAAAATTTTAAATGCCTAAAGAACATGCTCATTTGCTATAGAGAAGGTGGTTACTCGAGTGACCAGAGCTTATATCACTGCTTAAATGTTAAAAATCTTCAGGAAGAAATAGCTCAATTTTGCGAAGATTCCCGTGCAACAAGAATGAAAGATTCTTCCCTAACCTTGCAGTGAAACCCACCCTGCACATATGATGGGTTTATCTGTGTGCAAGGTAGATTTGCATTGTCTAGCAGGGGTGGTTCAGTCTCCGTCACACTTCCATCCAGCACAGAAATGCCTCATCATATACACAGTCTCCATGAGGAATGCAGCGATACGAGACAGTGGGGCTCAAACTGACCCTCCCACTGTGACATAGACTAAAAAGCAGTTCTGGTGTTTCAGCAGTGCTTCCAGTGCTTCAAAATGGGATAACTTTTAAAGTGTGATGTCCTTATGTTGTGATACAACCTAATTCCTAATCATTGCTCTTTAAAGTGAATTAGACTGGTGGAAACTGGCCCTGGGAAACAGGAAATCAACTTGATTTTGCTTAAAAAAACAGCACTCCAGTAAGAAATCCTAAAAAGAAATGAAGGAAGAAAACAAAACTGTGATGCAAGGCATTGCATTTTATTCTACTTGGGGACATTAGGTCTTTTAATGAAACAGAAACATGTGCTTAAGAGCTTTTTCTGATGGAACCCCATGTGTATGTGACAACATTACACTTGCCTGTCTGCAGGTCTAGCTCACAAAAATAGAGATCCCTGAGATAAGGCTGGGGAGGACATATATAAGTGCTAGAATACGCTGCAGGAACTTTGAGTAATAGAGCAAAGCATGTCTGAAAGACAACTTCAAATTCTGGCACTAGTTTAAAATGTTCAGTTTATTGCAGCTATAAAATTCCTAGAGAGCTTGTTTGGGTGCAAAAATTGACAACTGTTCCCTTTCAAAAAATCACAGAGCCTACAATGTATATGCGAGCTACAAAACCAGAACTGGCTAAAATATAAGATAGGAAAAACAGATTTTCCACCTGGAGCACAGACAGCCCATTTTGTATATCCACTCATCAATATTCTGAGGACAACATAATGACTTCTCAAGCATTTGTTTCTGAAAAATGTACTAGTGTATGAGTTACAGATGTTGCATTTTCATGCTTTTCAAGTGGTTTCCATATTTTTTTTCTCTATTGTTTTAATTTGCCCCTCAAAATCCTGCCGCTCTGGCCTTGGTTGTTGAAGATTGATTTAATCAAATGTGCTTATTCTTCAAAATTCTTCAAAGGGGAATATTGTAAAAATGGGCTTCTTTGGTAATTCTGGTCTAATGGAGTTATTCCTCAAATTTGATGGGAGTTTGTTGGAATAAGAATGCCTGACCTCCTCCAGATCATTTGAAAGTCCCAGCTAGAGTAAATAGATTGGCTAATATATAAAATCCTAAAAATGTTTTTTGAGCTAAAATCTTTTATATATCTATCAAAAGCAGAGAAATTGTGATGGGGTTGAAAGGAGGTGTGTGCACCAAAAAATAGTGAAAGATCATGCTTTTTAATTTGTCTGGTGTGAATTTCCTTCAGATACCATAGTCACAAGAGTCACAAAAATCACAGATTCAAAGACTGACTCCTGATAAGAGGCTCAGGTTGATTTTTACACACATCTCTGACAGCAGAATTTGGATGTTATGGCCAAACTAAAGTAACAATTGTTATAAAGCAAAACAAACAAACATGAAAGAAATAAATCCTAATAAGCTGTACTTACCTCCGTGTGCTTCTCTTGAACTGGCCAGAGGCTCACAACAGGACCTCGGTCCTTCATTTGTATGGTATCACTCATATTGATGTAGTTCTTCAGCTCAATCACTTTGTCTGCCCAAGAGATGTCAGTCATCCCGTGGTCAGAGAAGATGAGGACATTGAGGTCATGCTGAAGGCCCTTGCTCTGTGAAGCGAGTGCACAACAGCCATTAGGGCTGGGAAAGCACTTCACCACCTGACCTCTGGTGCCTGCCAGCAAATTTTAAACCCCATTTGGCCTCCCTCCACTGATTTTGGTGAGCACGGCCCTAAATACACTGCGGAGAGTGTTGCCACCCCCTGCAATGGCAGCAGTCCACTCTTGCTTGCTGTACTGTTAGAGTCTAAGAGGGTATGGCAGATTTACTGAAATAAATCTGACCCCTACTGAATAACCACTGAGAATGGCCTGAGTTAGAGGTATTATTATCTGAGACATGGTGTGACCACCATTATGATGTTCCTCAGAGAAACAGGTGAATCAGGGCTGGGAATCAGTAGAGAGATGGTACCTATATCCACACCAAAATGGACTGATGCTCTGAAGGGACATCCCATATATATATATCACCCTATATATGGGAGGTGAAAGCTTGAGCTTGAACCCCTTGACCCAAGCACATCCTCACGGTTCCTGGTCTGTGACAGATCCAAATCAAATCTCCTTCCAGACTGAGCATAAATTGATTTCAGCAAAGCAAGTATCCCTCAGAACTGCTGATTCTGGGGCTTTCCTCTCATTTTGACCTGAGAGTTTTCAAATGCTGCTTACAACAGATCTGCCCCCCTGTTCTTTTCTCAGCCTTAAACCTGAGCTCAAAAATCTCATCTTACCCCAAAATCTAGACCTGTATAAATGCCATTTCTGCTTGCTATAAAGTACAAGACACTAAATCTCAGTCCCACAGAACTGTTGTTCCTGTTGCTCTTGGACAGGATTTTATCCCCTTTATCTCTTGGTCAAAATGCTGGGGCAAAAGCACCTTTGTCGTAATTCCGCCTGTGGCAAAGGTGTTTCCCTCTTCCCCTCTCAAACACAATCACTTACCATTAGATCTTTTATGATTTATTGAAATTGAAATTGCATTTTCCTCTCCACATTTAAGCGCATAAAAAGCTCTAATATGTATTTACCATTGTGAAGAGATATCAGAAATGGCCATAAAATCTATGTTTACCCAAAAGCTTGATGTCCTCTTTTTCTCACCGCAAAAATCATTTAGATAATGTTTTTAAAACAAAGGTTTGAGTACAAAGTTCTGAGTAGTGTCATAAAACCTACTATAAAAGTTAATTGTCTGATTCCACAGACCTTACCAAATGAGCGGTTTTGATTTGTTTGTCTACTATAAATTCCAGCTGGCAACACGAGCTATAAACAGAGCGACATGTATATTGGTTTATGGTTTCCTGGGGCTATTGGTATAATAATCCACTAGGAGGATTATAATGCCATCTACAAAAAACAGGGGAATGGTGTCTTAACTTCCACATGATATCAATAGCCCCTGTTCCTGAAGAAATAAAAGTTTACGGCCAGTACATCCAATTAATAGGTGTTAAATAGCCTCTCCGCAATGCCAAGAAGAGCAGTTTTAAAAAACTTTTTCAAACATTGTGGTAGGATCTCAAGTAATTGCCATTTTTGAAAAGGTCTCTCTAACAACTCTTGTTGTAATGGCAAAATTATTTTAAGGTAACGGGCACCCTCTCGCAGTATTAATTCAGCTTCTTTAACAGCATGTTTCAGCAGCCCAGTCACAACAGCAGCCAACGACCTTTATGCAGGGCCAGGATGGAGGAGACACAAGGGACAAGGCACAAGGGGCTTTGGGGCTGTGAAATGCCACGTGCACAGTGAACAGCGGGCAGGGGCACTAGCATTCCTGCTAGAAGGGTCGTGAGGGTTATAGTGTCAGGCGCAACAAAATACACCCAGGGGCTCCGTTTTCTGATGTCACTGACCTTGATTTGCTCAATCATGTTGCTCAAGGCTTTGTCCACCTCCTTCAAGGCGTTCTTGCGCTGCACGGATGCGGGGCCATAGTGGTGCCCTTCCACGTCAATGCGTTCATAGTACACCGCTGCCATCTCTGCGCTGCCGTTGCTGGAGGTGAGGGAAGGGGGAGCAGTGAGAGGCTGGTGCACACGGAGGCTGCGGGGGCCAGGACACCACGCTGCTGCTCTGGGGGTTAACATCATTTTCCTCACCACCACTTACAGTCACCAAATCCCACAGGAACATTTTCCGCTTCCAGCTTGTGCTTTTACTAAAGTCTTCTCCTTGCTGGTGCTCTCCCGGGTGTATTACTCACATGGCGAGAGCACCCAAGGGCCACAGCAGGCTCTGCCTCTCACTGCGTTTGTTGTGACACAGACACAGGAGAAGGTCCTCGCCCCACCCCAAAACCCCCACTCCCGTGGGAGAGGCAGCCCACCGCAGGTGAAGCAAAGGAGCGGATGTGGGGGCAATGGAGGGATTTGCGAGGAGACGCATGGCTATCAATATTAGTATTATTCATAGGGTTCCAGGACATAAGGAACTGGAAAACAATAACTTTTCACACTGGCTTATGCTCTTTGCCCATTACGAGCCAAGTTTCCTGAAGAAATAAAGCTCATGCAGTCACCCTGTCTCTGCTTTGCTTTTTGTCAGACACCCCCCCAGTAGTTTGGACCCACTGGCTGATTGCAACCAAGCCTGATGCAAGGGTGTCAATGTCTACCTCAGTACGGTGAAGTTCTACGTTTCTATGAAAGTCTGCAGCTGCAGAAGGAGGGAAAGCAGGAAGAGAAGAGAAAGAAAGTGCCAATTTAAATGCTCCAGTCACAGGTACTCCCAGCTGACCACAAAGCACAAAACACCAGAAACAAGGCTTCATCAAACCCCTTGCTCACAGGGTCACTTGGGGTGGCCTGAGACCCACATCAGAGGTGCCAGGCAAAGATTACTGTGCAAACGCAATCTGCCCTAGCAGCTCTCTACTACATCTTTCAATTAAGAAGGCTTTTCATTTAAAGAGACAGAAGAAGTACTAATTTCTGTGCTCAATGCCCTTATTAAAAAATTATGGGAATTACAAGTTAAATGTGCTTTAATTAAGTTTTGGCACTTCTGGCTTTCTCCAATGTGAGGTCTTCCAAATCGCTTCAGTCATCTCAGGACATGCTCTTCCATGACCTTGCAGAAACCAGGACTGTATGACTTGGGGTGAGATTATAGAAGGGTTCTTTCGTTCAGGAATATGATCAATGAACAAAGGCGAGCTAAGGTAATCTCAGAGGCAAAGGGAGACTTGTACAAAGTTAGTTAATCACACATTTCTGCATTGAATGCCCTCAGCCTAATTAGTAGGGATAGCATATAAATCAATGCCTAATTACATTTTCATGACCATTTTACAGTTTACTGAGAGTAGTCTTGCATATAAAAATGCAAATCTATGCTCATGAAGTTCAAACCTAGTCTTTTCCTACTTACTTAATACATGACAGGGTATGCCATCCATAATACATACCCTTATCTAGATGAAAATCCCTACAAAAAGATTGTGTGTGTTTTCCCAACAAGTCTAGCTTCTGTTATTAAGGACACCCTAACAGTCTGCAGTAATGAGCTAGACAGAGGAGAAAAAAATCAGAGGTGAGAGACTGAAAACATGAATTAGGGCCTATCATTGGCATTTGTGAGTTTGCTAAAGGCCTCAACAAAGGATCCCTGTGGGAAGCCGAGCAGCTCTGCCTGAGCAGGGAATTTCTCTGCCAGTGACACTGCAGAGCAGTATTCTTTCCAATTCTTTGTGATTTTAAAACCATTCAAATGAAGCTGCTCTTCCTTTCCCTCGCCCCGATTTTCATTTCATCATTACTTTCCCCCTATACTGGGCATACATTAATTTTTAAAATTTAACCCTATGTAACATACATATTCATTGAACCAATTGAAACAGTTTTCTTCTTCTGGAGTGCCTGTATTGTTTAACCACTTATACATTTTTGTGTCTTCTCACCTGTAACCAAATGATTATTTCAATCTAGATAAAAGCCATGCAAGAGTTCGATTGCAGAAAACAAGTGGTCTTATTTAGACTGTGACGGGATTTCTCAATGAGGTCTCAGTCCTCTAAGGATAAATATTGAACTTCGCATGTGTGACTTTAGTGGGGCAAGCCCACGTTATGCTGCATGCTTAGGAGTTTGCAGCGTTGGGTGCAGCACATCTAGAGCCTGCAAGATTGAGTACGTCTTTGCTTCCATTTTTAGACTGTTTTTCTAAGAAAACTAGGCTTTTCTGGTCATGGACTGTCATAGGGAAAGTAACCTGTCTTTCTAACTGTGTACTAGTCCTTACCTTCTTCCATCACCAGTAACTTTTGAAAGAAATTGCTAAAGAAAACATGCTAAAGTTGGACAGCCTCTATGGCTATACCAAAAAGGGTTTCGTTTTTCAGCACAGTTTGCAAGTACCACAAAATCTTCACGACATCTGTCCAAGGTAAATAGATTACAACAGCCCTTAAATTATAGCTGTGGAAAAGACATAAGGGAATTTTTAGTTTAACTTGCCAAAAATGGGTGCTTGACTTGGTTTTGAATGTTTTTGATCTAAATAATGTTCTCAAAAGGCCTTTTTGAAGAAAATGAAGAATTTTGCTGAAAGATGGTTTCCTCTGACTATAAGAGATGCTCAGTGGCTCCATGATCAGTTACTCCTGCCCTCGTTGAAGACATTGATAAAACTCCCTTTGACTCAGGTAAAGTTAAGATGGGACAGGATACTCCCATGTCTAAATTCAACTTAATCCCTAGACCACCATGCCACAGTAAAAAGTCTTACTCTCCTTCGCCTGAAGCCCCTGAAAGGTTTGCTAGTGTGGGAAAGTTTTGCTCAGTGGCAGCATCAGTAAGTGCAAGTCATTAAGCGTTAATACCTGCCATTAGGGCGAAGCCACAGCTCACCAGCTGCACAAGGACCCGCTCTGGGTGACACAGTGCTCCTGCCACCGGCTGTTTTCCCACACTGAGCTAATGCCAGCCTCAGGCTAATTGGCTTTTTAATTAGAGGGCAGAAAGGAAATGCGCTGGATCTGCTGGCTTTTGTACAGCGTGGGGAGTCAGAAACTCTTTCAAAAGATGTACGTAACAGGAAAACACCACTCAAGACTCTTCTATCCAGAGAGGTTAAGTCCTGCTTAATGAGTGCTCCTAAATAAAGGCATTTCAGAGGCTTTACATCTTATGGGCTGGCCAGCGGCACAGAAGATTGTTTGCTGAGGACTAAACAAAGAAGATGGGTGACAGGGAAAAGAGACTGAGGGAAAGACAAGGAAAACTTACTATCTTTTCTCTCCTTCCTTTTCAATTTGTTCTGTACCCTCCCTTCTTACTGTAAGTCCCTGATTTACTCTCTCACGGAAAGTGCCAGCTTGGCCTCTTATGAGTGGCACCACTGCCTCTCTTGTATTCCTGCCCATTTCTTCTTTTTCACTGAAGGCAGCAGCAAGCAGCCTTGTGACTCTGGGTGAATTAGCTATTGAAACGCTTTCAATGGGCTCCAGCTATACAAAAGAGCAGCCTGAAGGGCTGGAGTTTGCAACGGTTCATGCCTTGCTTTTCATCGTGTTCACAGTTACAAAGCTGTGACCCTTCCTGAACAGCCCTACACACCTCGCTTCATAGAAACCAGGCAGGAGGCTTCAAGCCATCCTGGCCCATCTGCAAATGAAACCCGACCTAAAAGCTTTCCGTGGTAATTCTGCCTTTCCTCCAGAAATCAGGTCCAGTCCCTCTATTCAGTTTTCCGTTCCCTTCATTATCCACCGAACTAAAAATGTTGCAGCAGTTCTAGAAAACCTCCTATGGCACCTGTGAACCCCTCATGCCACACATAGATAACTCTCTTAAAATGTAAACTAAATTATTTCAGGATCAAATGCCTCATGTGTTCCGAGACAGTTTCTCTCTAAACTCCATGCCACAAATGACAGTCTACCAGGAGGTGATTTGCGAGTGTCTGTGAGCAGGACCCTGCACGCCACTGGGAGTGACGGCTCCATCAGCACTCTCCTCATTTTGGAGCCTTTTTACTGAGGACAAGAAATCCTTGGCATCTGAATACTAGGCTTTTCAGATTCTAACTGCTATAGCGGTTTGCAAGTAATGAGTTAGAAGTGCATCCTGGAATTGGATAAACTACAGAACCAGCAGTGCTTTAAAAGAGGGAGCCTAGTTATAGCTAAGGTAAGGCCTGGGCTATGCATGTGGCTGTGTAGTTGCAATAATCAAACCTTCCCTGATTTTACAAGCTATATGGAATTCTCCCTCATTAACACTTGGATGAGAAATGGTGGAACTGGAAAGCTGGGTGTGGACTGTATTTTTTTCCTAGAAGCCAGCTGGCTACATACATAGAAGCCTATATTCTCATTATGCTCGCATTTGCACAAAACGATTGTCAGCTCCAAAAGCATTATGCCTATGATGTTCTAAAATGCGGAAGAAGGAGCCGAAACATTAGTCTTGCAAACAAGTGACCAGAGTTGAATTTCAGAATTCCCAAATTCCCAGATGTTCCCTCTAAATCTAAATATTTCAAAGTCTACTATTGCAGGTAAGTGAACTGATTTTCACAGGCTAATACTTAATTGGATTGGACCTCATCTCTTTAGGAATAAACAGCAAAGAAAATATAGTAAATTGGGATGTCTCCTCTGTGTTGCAACCTGTGAATGAAAAAAGAAATATTCCTTTTCCTCTGACCTTACTGTAACTGTTTATTTCTGTACATGGTCACATTTCTATGACAATATTATAAACCAGTCTCAGCTCCCATCTTCCTGTGTGGGAGCTCATCCTGAAAAATTGCCCTGCAACAAGGCTGCTAGTAAAACCAAACACTCTTCCCTGAGAAATGCAACATCACACTGCAGCACTGTAGGGACGTACCGCAAGGACTCGAGAGCATCGCTGATTGCATCCGCAAAGTTTTTGTCCGTTGGGACGCTGAAGTACTCGCGACAATAACTTGGTCTAATTCCAAGGATTTCAACCTCACAACCTACAAAGGAAAAATGTGGTAAGTTTTGTAGTTTCATCTTGATTATGGACACGGTACTGTGGCATCCAAGTTCAGGTCCAAAAATTCCCTGTGCTGTTACTTATTTTTCATCTTTTGTGCAGGAAAACTTATGGTTGGGGACAGAAAAGGGGAGAGAGGTTTGTTTTATGAGTTCCTGTAGAAAACTGTACATTGGATCCTTTTATTTCCCCCTTTAAAAATAAGGTCTCTGTGAGACCTTTCCATGACAAACTCAGATTCCCTTGCAGCAGACCATTTCCACCTAAATCACTAAGTTGTTTTCATTTTTAGTAATGTGGCCACATATCCTCAGTTTCCAGACTTCCAATATAATAGACCTAGATTTTGTTCCTTCAAAGTTCAGAAAATACTTTCCAGTTAGACACACTGTATCTTACATAATAATACCCTCTATAAAGTGTTTTATTATGGGATACAGCCACTGTACTATTAAATCTGTTTCCCAGGAGATCTTATTAAAACATTATAAACCAATTAACTCTCTTAGTAACTTGCAGCCTTCCTTGAAAAATATAGTTTCTTTTGTGGCCCCAAATCTTGTGCCAACAAATCCTACAGGAGAACATGGCTCTGAACACATAAGAACATATTTTTGTGGGGTTTTGCCCTTTCACTCTCTGGTTGCAGTACAGAATAACATTAATATTTAAAAGAACTGTGCTTTCAGAAACACTAAGCTCATGCAAATTATCTTTAGAGAACTCCAGAGCCCTCCCTTCGCAGTTACTCATTTTTTGATGTATTTCTGGGACATAAGAAAAGATGAGATGCCTTTTGTAAAATAGCCTCTATATACTGCAACACAGTCAGGTCAAAAAGCTAACGCTAAGCGGTAGCCTGAAACTACCTACATTTGGGTCACTTTGTCTCTCCCTTGGTGTGATAGGTAATAATTTGTTACATCAACTCGTGAAGTGATTTTATCATGAAACTAGGCGCTAAGTACCGGCTATCACCACAATGATTGTACTGAGCCAGCAGAGCGATATTGCATTGTGAAATGTATGCACGTGACCTGAAAGGCACCACGTACAACACAGAGGAAGACCCCAGCTTTCATCCCGACCCCCCCCAGCAACAGCCGGTGCAACCACAGAAGTTACAGGCATATAAGGGGACTGTGAGCGGGGGATTGCGCGCGCCGTTGGTGGAGCAGGAGACTCCCCGGCCGCCCAGCGCTGTTTTGCTTACTTGTGACTTGCTCAATTATTCTATTAAATTGGAATTTATGCAACCCGGCCCGAGTGGTTGTCAATTTGTCGCGTTTACCCATAACAATTTGGTGCCGTGACTCGGATACAGGCTTCCCTGGTTTCGGGACTCTGACTCAGGGGAGGCGCCCCATCCCGTCTTCGGATGGCCCCTGAGTGGATAGTTCCCCTACCAGAACCTGTATTTCCGAACCCTAAATCAGGACAAGTAAGCAAAAGAACTGCAGTATCCCGTAAACTTTGTGCACGAAGATCCGAACGAAGACTCAGGATTGAGTAAAGTATTGGTAAGTGGTTCCGTTCGGTTGGGGTGGGATCCCCGGAGCACGTCTAAGTGAGACGTCCCCAAGGGACGAAGCGAGAGCGGACCCTACAGTAGTGCTGTTCCCATTGTCCGCGAGGGCGTGGGCCACGACCTAGGGGAGCGATTGAGCGTGTGTGTGTGTGCTCCGGAAGATGGGACAGAAAAAGAGCAAGTCTTCTGATCCCATAGAGGGCTTTACAGTCGATAGCCCTTTAGGATTAATGATTAAGTATTGGAACGATTGGCCCTCCCGAAAAGGCAAAAGTCGAGAGAAAATGGTACATTACTGCATGCAAGTATGGGGTGGGAAGCAGATTAGAAGAGACCCCCTTTATTGGCCAATATACGGGTCTTTTGAAAATGGATATGTCAGGCCCCAAATATATATGTGAATTCAAAGGAGCCCTTTAGTTTAGAAGAAAGTGAGTATGCTAGTTTATGAATAAGACCAGATACTCGGACCATGATATTTACCCTGAAAGAGAAGGGTTCGAGGAAGAAAAGCAAAATATTGGAGGAACTTCCCGTTTCTCCTCCCCCCTATATTCCCTCAGCTCCAGCTCAAAACCCAATACCAGCCCCTCCTCATAGCCCCCCCCCCAACAACCCCGGACTGGGATCTAGACCCTCCTAGTTCCCCAGAAGAAACCCGAAGGGTCACGAGGAGTCAAACGAGGGGAGGTGGGCGACCTGATCAGCTGTACCCCTTGCGAGAACTCCCCATGGGAGGACCGCAACCAGGGATGGGTTTTGTGTCCGTGCCCCTGAGTTCAGAGGATGTACGGGATTTTAAGAAGGAAATGGGGAATTTATTAGAAGACCCTTTAGGGGTGGCTGAAAAACTAGATCAGTTTTTGGGACCTAGCCTTTATACATGGGAGGAATTACAATCCATCTTAAGCATATTATTTACAGTGGAAGAAAGGGAAATGATCCGTAGGGCTGGGATGCGGATTTGGGATCAACAGCACCAACAAGGTCCCACAGCAGATATCAAATGGCCCACCCAACGGCCGGACGGGGACAATCAGAATGCTGAGCATCGGACACATATGTCTGATCTAGGAACCATAATAGTTCAGGGAATCAGGGAATCTGTTCCCAGGGGGCAAAATATTAATAAGGCCTTCATGGAACAACAAAAAAGGGACGAGACACCAACAGAATGCCTTGAGAGACTTAGGAAAAACCTGCAACTTTATTCCAGGGTAGACCCCAGTACCCCTGTGGGACAGGCTCTATTGAAAACACAGTTTGTAGCAAAGGCCTTTCCAGATACCAGAAGGAAGTTAGAGAAGTTAGATGATTGGCAAGATAGAGGACTGGATGAATTGCTGAGGGAAGCTCAGAAAGTGCATGTGCGAAGGGAAGAGGAAACTCATCGGCGGCAGGCAAAGATTCTGGTGGCAGCAGTCCGAGAAGGACAGAGAGGGATCCAGGCGCAACCTCCTAGGTCGTATAACGGACCTAAAAGAAAGCCACCTCACCAAGAAGGACAACCCAGAGAGGTCGTGATGAGGGACTTGAGGCAGGTTGAGTGTTTTATTGCCAGAAGAAAGGGCATCTGAAGAGGAATTGCAGGAAGCGAATGCAGGATGAGCAAATGTTCCAAGAAGATTAGGGGGGTCAGGGGCTCTATCTGCTGGGGACTCATAAAGGAACCGAGCCCTTGATAAAATTGAAATTGGGTCCCCAGCGACAAGAAGTAGAATTCCTTGTGGATTCTGGGGCAGAAAGATCTACTGTCCAAACGGTACCCTGGGGGTGTAAACCATCCCCAGAGAAACTACAAGTGATAGGAGTTAAAGGAGAACCCTTTAAGGTCCCAGTAATTAAAAATGTGAAAATAGAATCAGACTCTCGATTAAGTGTGGGATCCTTTTTATTAGTTCCCGAAGCTGAATATAATTTACTGGGCCGAGATATGATGGTTAGTTAATAGAATCAGGGCCCCTAGACAAAACTTGGTCGGCCCAGGCTTGTGAATTGTATGCGGTTTTTAGAGCCTTAGAAATTTTAAAAGGCAAAATAGGGACTATATACACCGACTCTAAATACGCTTATGGAGTAGTACATACATTTGGGAAAATATGGGAAGAAAGAGGACTGATTAATTCGCAAGGGAAGAATTTAGTGCACGAAAAATTAATTAGAAAAACTTTAGAAACTCTGAGGGGACCTCGGAGAATCGCGGTAGTACACGTTAGGGGCCATCAAAAGGGCACATCTTACCACATAAGGGGAAATAATCTAGCAGATGAAGAGGCAAGAAAGGCAGCTTTACACCTATTGTCTGAAGGAAAGGAGGGCCAAGATAAGCTGGATACCAGGATGAGTTTTACTAAACAGGAAACAGATAAATTACGACAGATAGGAGCCATAGAAAAAGAAGGTAAATGGGTGTTGCCCGATGATAGAGAAATTGTATCCAAAGGTGTGGCTTGGAGAATCATGAAAGAATTCCACCGACAGACTCATTGGGGAGTGCAAGCATTAGTAGACCAGTTTGGAACCACGTATATGTGCATTGGAATATATGACATAGCAAAAAGACTAGTGGGAGAATGTTTGACCTGTCAGAAGGTTAACAAGCAGCACCTCAGAGAAAAAGTCCCAGGGGGACGATCAATAGCCAAGAGGCCATTTGAGAAAATACAGGTTGACTTTACAGAACTCCCGAAAGTGGGCAGGTATAAATACCTATTAGTTATAGTAGATCATTTAACTTACTTTATAGAAGCCTTTCCCGTAGCCCGAGCTACTGCGAAATCGGTAGCCAAGATATTGCTAGAAAACATCATACCCCGGTATGGGAATGTATCGGTCATAGACTCAGACAGGGGGCCACATCCAAAGTCATTAAAGAAACATTAGATCCTTTAGGGATCAAGTGGGAGCATCACACTCCTTGGCATCCTCAAAGTTCGGGAAAGGTAGAAAGGATGAATGGGGAAATAAAAAAACAGTTAACGAAGCTAATGATGGAAACCCAGATGAATTGGATCAAGTGTTTACCCTTAGCCTTGTTGAATATACGAACTCAGCCCAGAACTGACACAGGAGTCTCCCCTTTTGAAATGTTATATGGGATGCCATACGATTTAGAAATACCAAAAGAACATCCTAAAGCAGAAGAGAGATTATTACAGAAATATATTACAGAGCTTATGAAGAGAAGACAAGAATTGATAAAGAAAGGACTAATAGTACAGAGACCTCCATTAGATGTAGCCATTCACCGAGTTAACCCTGGAGACAAGGTTTTAATTAAAACCTGGAAAGACTCATCCTTGACTCCCCACTGGGAGGGACCTTTCCTTGTCTTGCTTACCACAGACACTGCTATTCGCACCGCAGAGCGAGGATGGACACATGCCAGCAGAATTAAAGGGCCGATCTCAGAATCATCATGGGAAGCCTTTGGAAACCCGGACAATTTAAAAGTAACCTTTAAGAAGAAACCTAGAAACCTCGATAAGTAAGACCACATTTTGTAAAACCTCACATTGTATTTGTTATCCCTTTGTGTGTTATGAATATAGGATTTGTAAAGAGAAGTAGTGGACTCATTGGTAGCACGGGTACCTCCCTAGTGGCAGTTGTCGCCTTTGTTATGGCAAATTGACCCATTTGACATTAAAAAGGGATCTCAAGAAAAGATCGGTGGAATGGTGGGAAGCTTTTGCTAAAGGGGTACAACCAGAGAAAGGTTGTACCTACGCCAACCACCCCGATCACATAAGGCCAAAATTGAAAACACCAATTGTAGGTGGACCGTGCCGTATGTTGAGTGTCACTCTGGAGAACTGGGAAGCCTTTAAAAATCCAAAAAGCTCATACAGGAGGTTCCCCTGAAGAATACGGCTGCTGTCGAGAAGACGGTGCACCCTGCTGCTCTGAGCAAAAGAGTAGGCAGAGGAGACAGAGACGTATAGAAACTGTGGGGATCGAGGCCGACAAGCCACCTCCTAAGCAGGGATACCCAAAATTGTAAGGCCCAGACTCTTTAAAGTCCCAGAGACACTTGGCATCACGGATCGCCCCTCCAAGGCATTAAGGGTTCGTAAAATATCCGTTAGCCCAGCCATGGGTCCACTACTCCTCTGGAAGATGATTGTGCTAGGCTTATTAGGAAGACGAATCAAAGGGGGAACATAATATACACCAACCCCTTAAGTGGTCATTAATAAGGTGGGAGGATCAAACAGTGATCCAAGTACGAAGTGTACCCGGGAGTCCTACATTCACAGCTACTTTATGTGAGTTGGTGCCTATTGAACCATGTCTAGATCATATGGGGTTTTACTTTTGTCCTAGTTCTAATCCTGGGCAAGGATACTGTAAACTCTTATTATTGTGCTTATTGGGGATGTGAAACTATAGCCTCTGATTGGACTCCAGGAGCAGGATCAGATAAGTTTTTATCAGTAAAATGGGGGCCTTCTGGGTGTATCCCCCCTAAAGAGGATTTCCAGCTGGGGTATCGGGGAAGTCCCCACTATACCCCCCTGGGAACTTGTAAATATTTAATGATAAATATCACCCGTCCGGAAGATCCGGGATGGTTCTTGGGAAAGACCTGGGGAGTCCGGTACTGGGAGACCGGGACCGATAGGGGTGGATTAATTTTCATAAAGAAAGAAAGTGTGCGACCTACTCCTCAAGCAATAGGGCCGAATTTAGTTGTTAAGGGAGTAGAATCAAGAATCCAACCAACGGGTGCGATCATGAATTCGACAAGTATTCCTATGAATCACCCCACCTCGAAAGATACTGTTGTAATCTCAGAAAGTAAAGCCACAGAGAGGATAGACAATCCTCTGTGGAAGGTTGTGCAAGCAACCTACAAAGTATTAAATGCTACAACCCCTAGTATAACTACCCATTGCTGGTTATGCTACGACATAAGACCCCCTTTTTATGAAGCAATAGGAGTAAATATGACATATACCTTAAGCAATGATCCAGCTTCACAGTGTCAATGGGAAGATAAGAAGAAGGGATTGACTATGAAGCAAGTTACAGGAATAGGAATGTGTATTGGCAAAGTGCCAAAATCAAAGAAAAAGCTGTGTGGATCTATATCATTGCAAAACCACATCCCTAAAAATGGATGGGCTATTCCCACCAAAGGAACTAGATGGATATGCTCAAAAACCGGCCTGACTCCTTGTGTCTCCTTAAGGGTGCTTAATGAGTCCCGAGAATATTGTATACAAGTAGAAGTAGTCCCCAGGATCTTGTACCATCCGGAAAAAGTGATGTACGATCATTGGGACACCCCTCACCCGGTCCGAGTAAAGAGGGAACCAATCACCGCGATTACTATAGCCACCTTACTGGGCCTCGGGGCAGTGGGAGCGGGAACCAGAATTTCCTCCTTAGTGATACAACAGCAGAGCCTTAGCACCCTACGGGCAGCTGTGGACGAGGACTTAGAACGAATAGAAAAATCCATCACCGCCTTAGAAAAGTCGTTAACATCACTATCAGAAGTGGTGTTACAGAACAGAAGAGGGATGGACCTTTTATTTTTACAACAGGGAGGATTGTGTGCAGCCCTAGGAGAAGAATGTTGCTTTTATGCAGATCATACAGGAGTTGTCAGGGATACTATGGCGAAACTGAGAGAAGGCCTTGAAAGACGTAAAAAGGAAAGAGAAGCCCAGCAAGGGTGGTATGAATCATGGTTCAGTCATTCTCCCCGGCTAACAACCCTATTGTCTACAATCGCGGGTCCATTGGCTTTATTAGTACTTGTGTTGACCTTTGGACCGTGTATAGTAAATAGAATAAATAACTTAGCTAAAAGCAGACTCGAAGCTGCCCACCTACTGTTGATAAGAAGTCAATATGAACAACTGAATGAAGATGAGAGTAAGCATAACCCTATGCTCCCCCTGGCACAGGAGGCTGTTGTTCGATTTGATGAACAAATTAAAAAGGACCAAAACAAAAAGGGGGGATTGTGATAGGTAATAATTTGTTACATCAACTCGTGAAGTGATTTTATCATGAAACTAGGCGCTAAGTACCGGCTATCACCACAATGATTGTACTGAGCCAGCAGAGCGATATTGCATTGTGAAATGTATGCACGTGACCTGAAAGGCACCACGTACAACACAGAGGAAGACCCCAGCTTTCATCCCGACCCCCCCCAGCAACAGCCGGTGCAACCACAGAAGTTACAGGCATATAAGGGGACTGTGAGCGGGGGATTGCGCACGCCGTTGGTGGAGCAGGAGACTCCCCGGCCGCCCAGCACTGTTTTGCTTACTTGTGACTTGCTCAATTATTCTATTAAATTGGAATTTATGCAACCCGGCCCGAGTGGTTGTCAATTTGTCGCGTTTACCCATAACATTGGGATAAAAGAAATAGACATTAAGGACTGCCAGAGGCTGAATTGTTGCTTGGGAAGAAGCAAGGTGCACAGGAAGGGTCAGTGCAGAGAGGGCACTAGAAGCAGGCAGCAGCTACTGCCGGAGACCCTTTACAGCACTGTTTGCTTACTAGGACACTCGATAAAAAAGATTTGGTCAGTGTCCTCTATCTCGGTCTGCATAAACCTGTATTACCGGGACACAATATTGGGATACAGGGAAAAGCACACCTCTTGGAGGCTAAGCCAACCACGAGGCTCAGCACCGCAGCAGGGTTGCAACAGGGACTTGCAAGGAATGTGGCGCTGCAGCAGCTGCAGTCCTTCACCTGTGGGCTTTGGCCAGATTAGGTTATCCACACTACTTCTGTCCCCTTTGCTCTTACCATTTAGGCCGAGATTTGCCCAAAACAGACCTTTGGTGACTGCACAAAGAACCTAGTTTCAGGAGGCGTGAAATACCCTTTGGGTTGAGTTTGGGGAAAAAATTGCCTCCAAAGCTGGGCAAGAATGTAAGGACACAACTGGAAACACAAGCCCAGCCATGACTAAATCTAAATCTAAATCTCAGATATCGTTCCTCAAAATTACTCAATAGATTATTTTAACTGACAGCATAAACCTCCTGAGGATCTGGGATATTTTGTTTGTTCAGATGTCTGTATCTTTGCTATTTCTAGATTGTCAAGTGATGAGCATGATATAAAAGACTAGAGAGGTAGAAACAGTTAGAAATAATTTTGGCCACTAAATATTTGTCTGCAAGCATGCAGATCATTGACAGTAATATTGAAAATTCAGGCTGCTTACATTAGAAGATAGTGCACATACTTTTATTACCTCTGTGATGAAAATAACTTAAAATTGGATTCTGGGTGTGAAAGCTTGGTACAAATTCGTAAAAAACTTACTATGAAGACCCTTTAATAATTAAATTTCATTTTGGTAGAGGCCAGCACAGCTGGTAAATTTTCTCACTTAAATATAAAGGGAAAGGAAATCTAATAAGGATTTGGAGTCAAAGTGAATATTAAGGGTTTTTTGGTGAAAATACAAATAGATGTGCTGTATTTGCTGAGATTTAGTGTTCACTACCTTTCTGCACAGTTTTTATGACACTAAACTGCTATTTAAAAACCTGAACTTCTGGAGCAGAAATAAGGACTTCTTTCACAGTGATATATAGACTCCTCTTTAACTTTTTGACATGGAGACTTGAACTTCTGCCAGCTTTAAATTGCATTTCTAAACATTGATTTAGCAGTTGGACACTTCGTGTCATAACAGAAAGTTTTGAAAACTTTCCAGACTAGCTCAATGGTCTGGAAAAATGTTGTGTTTAAATGGAAAAAGGTTTGGTTTAGAGTCTATTTTCCCTTTTTCTCATTTCAGTGTTTAGAAAAGATGTCATTCCACTTCAGCCGAAGCAGTTGCATATACTGCTGGAAAATGAAGCAGTCGGAGGGTTTTGTGTTATATCATCCACTGAGCTGAGCATGAGGAGCTCTACAAAGCTTTTGAGGAGCTCTGTAAAGTTTCTGAGCAGCTTTGCAAAGCTTTGACACTGGTGGTATCACCAGGTTGCTCTTGCACTCCCCTGGAGTTTCACCATCCGCTGGAAAGTCAGTACTTCAGAAAGACGACCGGGGCTGCGAGACTGCACATTTGATCTCAGATACAGTACCGGCTATTGTATATTACTTGGCAATCAAACATCTAGAAGATGCATAACTTTTTGCCCCTGAATGGAGACCTGAAGAACAGAAACTTTTTAATAAGCACCCTGTGCTCATCTCTGAAGTAAGCCCCTTTGCGCCTGCGATGAATAAAGCAGAAAAACGGTCCTACAAGCCAAATGCTTACCACGTGACACTTTAACACAAACAACAATTAGGACACCCAAGGCAGTGGTATTTTTGCTCCTCCACTCCTAGAAGTAAACTTGCAGGCAGAATTCATCTGGGCTAGGCATCTGGGCTCTGTTCATGTTGAGCTCGCAGATAAAGGTGTGATGGATGGGTATTCACTTTTGACAGCTCTTCTGCTTTGTGTCCCTATTTGCTGAGGTTTAGATTTTCTTTTAAACACTGAATATGCATGATGAAGGAATATAAAGCAGAATATGAAGCTGGAGATTTCAGATTCAGCCTTTGCAAAGCCTTGGAAGTGACTCTGATAAGGAAATCGCAGTGATACAAGTTAACTCTGGGAATTAGCTAGCCAGCATTCACAGTGCATTTGTTTTATGTTTGATCAGTCTCATTTGGATCATTGTCTTCATTGCTAGCTGGAGAGAAAATATCAGCTTCCAGAACAGTGTGTGATGAATTTGGCTCTACACTTCTTTACCTGTTAACAGGTTCCCAAACTTTTCCTGTTTGGATCTTTATCAGATTTACAAGATTCATTACTAGTGGAATATCCTCAGGCTGGAAAGTTAATTACTAATAGAGCATCATTCTCAGTACAAAAGTCTGTAGGACCTCCACCCACCTTGATTATTAAATCCTTATATTTTCTTTAATTTCTTTTGGGATCACTTCCCCAGTAGAATGCCATTTAAGAAGTAAAGCCTTAAAATAATAAATCTAGAAAATTTCAAACAATCACACCTTTACTGTGGAATTAGAAGACAGTTCAAAAATCATAGGGGAAAAAATGTATCAAATAAACTTTGTTGCATTTGGAGTGACACTTATTTATTCCAATTACAATTGGACTCACACTTCAGGCCAACTGTCCTGTAGTTTAGTTCAATTGCTCTAAGGTTTTCCCTGCTTCTCCCTCCATGCCAAACCCTTTATGGCCTGTGTGTCCATTGGACCATGTACATGCTCAAAAACAAGCATGTGCTTAAGCATTTGCTGAACTGAGGCATTAAGGACTTTGCCCAAGATAGCCTATCACAGGTAATAATTAATGACAGACAAATCTATCTGTCACAGTCCACAGATAAAATACCAGATCCATGCAAAAACTCCCTTTGGAATCAGCAGGGCACAGTTCCACCCTCTGGGTCATAACAAAGTAAACGGATACATTTGCCACTGGGAAAAAGGAATGCTCTACTGTTCCTTGCAATTTTCTGCTAGAAATACTACATATGTATACGTATACATACATATACCCCTCATTTGTCCTCTCCTTGGGCTCAGCTCAAAAGCTGAGAGGTCCTTCACTGCTCAAAAGGCTACATGAAGGAGCTGGGTAAAATCTAACGGCTTTTAATGAAAAGCGTTACTGTTCTTTCAGATTTCAGTAGCCTTCTGTAGACTAGAGAATCACATCTACTCAGTACAGTTCTACTTGTAGTTAAAAGTGAATAGTCTAGAGAAACAGGTGTTTTCATAAATTTTTAGAACAATTTCTATATTCTTTTAATTTGAGATATTTATATAGGACATTGATATATATTAAGATATAAATATCAAGAAATATATTAAGATATTTTTATATATAGTCTTTCATATTTAATTTATATATCCTACTATTTTCATTGTTGTTAAGTCATTTGGGTGATCTCCAGTAAGAAGCAGATTTTTTGAAGGATGATCCAAAACCTTATCTCCAGTCTGCTCTTCCAGTCTGTTGGACGGCATTTGAGTCCACAAGGCAACATTTCCTTCCTCAGATCTTTTCTCTCTTCAGTACTGTAGAAATGATCTGGCTAGTTTTTGAATGTAACCATCCTGGTTTGTTCTTTCAGCCCTTTCCCAAGAACTGTGTTTTTTTCTCCAGAAACCCATTAGGCGCATTGTATGGGACAAACGTGACAGGGCCCACGTGTGCTGGGATGGAGGCGATGGGCTGGCTGGGAGCCTGTGGAGTGAGTCAGCGGCCACCGCTCTGCCCACTGTCACTGGCTATTTTCATACAGTGTTTCTAACACGTGCTCCTTTAGTCTGCAGTTATATGTACAAGAATATCTGCATACTGCTTCACTAGCAGAGTTAAAAGGCCGAAAAGGCAAGAAGCTGCATATCTTGCATGTAACTTGGTTCGGCTGCACAGCTAGGACATTTATTTCTATGTGGCTGGCTAAACGGACAACCTAAGGGTACAGTCCTATTTGTTAAAAAAGACTTGTTATTACACACCCCTAGTGATTTCAGTGGAAAAGAGTTGGTCCAATACTGAGCAAACCAGCAACAGAAAGGTCAAGCCACTCCGAATGAACGGCTCAGACCAGGAGCAACTGGGACCTTGGCTGCGTTAACCATGAAGGACAGTGAACATGCTCACTCCAGCTCACCAATCAATGCTTGCTTCCAGCTGGGGCTTGCTGTCCCCACAGGGAAAATACACAGCTCTCAAATGCTTATTTCCAGGTGAGAAAAAAACCCAGACATTTGGGGAGGATGGTTATTTTTTTAACTCTGATCAGTGACCTGGTCTACAGCACTGCTCCATGAACAGTGCATCACAGCTGAGGCTACAGGTGGGCAGGAAGAACAAGCAGTTACTGCAGGAGGGGACACTGTGCAACCAGCGACGTCACTGGAGGTAACGC